>NC_135188.1:32703242-33303242 GCF_041146795.1 Maylandia zebra | reverse complement strand
ACTTAAAGAGTGAAACAAAGTATGAAGTTGTAATGAGTGTGCTGTCAAGAAGCAATCTTCACGGACACATCGCAGCATGTTGAACTCTCCATCTGAGTCCCACTGTTGGAATAGGCTGCCTGTGTGCTGTGTGCCATTTCCCCAGTCAGTCCCCGGACAGCTTCAGTCGAGTCCTGATAAATAGAGATTTTAATTCCTCCGGACAGGGCCTGTGACTGTCAGGATAGCCTGAGGCAAGCAGGAGAGAGTCTCCTTGCAGGCTTTGCCCGGGTAAAGACAGCAAGCTCTCACCAGTAGCATCACAATGAGGTGTCGGAGTTCAGCTGTAGGACAAGACGCTGATGCTTGCTCGTGGACCCAAATCCCTGCTAATCTCACTTTTCTGTTTCCCCCCTCACCATTTCAGATGCTCCTACACTCACTGTAGCCTCCAGGCCAGAGTTACAATGTTTACTTGAAAATAAAATCCACACTTTTTGATGAGAGTTTATCAGAGTGTGTGTGAGAGAGAGACACACATGCAGGGGCAGAGAAGTTGTGGTGTTGCATTAGTCATGCAGTAAAAAAGGAGCAGGGGTGTGTGGAGGAAGAGGAGCAGACCTCTTGAGATGAGTAAGCACAGCCCTACACTCAATTTACTGCTTGATTTATGAGTTCATTTCCTGCATGAAGTTCTGTGGGGGTGAGGTGGTATATCTTTCCTACTATAGGTAGCAATGGCTCCACTTCCAATTCCCCCATGAGACTCACGTTCACCACTGCAGGCCTTAGTGGGACTATAAATAATGGTTCCTGTAACAAGTGCACATTGAACACAGAAAGGAGAGGATGCCCAAACATCTTTATTCATGAAGGAGATTCTTATCTTCCGCTGCAGAGGACCAGATGGATTTAGACCAGTCTGCATACCGAAACACTGCATGCACTTATGCTTACTTTATCTCTGCTCTCAGATAAGCATCTTGATATTCAGAATAATTGGACGATAAAAGGGCACCTTCTGTGTGTTTTTCTGTCTGTATCCAGGTGTGATTGTATGGAATTCATAAATCAGAAAGACAGAGAAACTGTCTAAATACTTAGACTTTTATTCTTGAACAGGAAAGTACTCAAAGGACGAGGTTAGCAAAGAAAAAGCTGAATAGTCAAGGAGAGGAAGAATGTAGACAGGAGTACTGGGAGGCTAACAATACGGCAAAGAGAGAGGTGGGAAAGACAAAAGAAAGGGAGTGAGCCATATGAAAGGCTGGACACTAAGGAAGGAGAAAAGGATCAACTGGCTGGGCAGAGACATTGAGCTGGAATGGATGTGCAACAGGTTAAGGTGATTAAGAATAGTGATGGAAATGCACTAACAAGTGAAGAGTGTGTTGAGAAGATGGAAGAAGTATTCTGAGGAGCTGATGAATGTAGAAAATGAGGAAGAGGAGAATGGATTGAGGACAGTTATTGAAGCCGGAAGTGCAAAGGATTAGTAAGAATGATGTGAGGGCAGCTATGATAAGGATGACATACTTGTAGAAGTATGGGAATGTCTAGAAGAGATGGTGGTGGACTTTCTTTTTTTTTTTTAAACGTAATCTTTGCGAGTAAGAGGATGCCTGAAGAATCGGGAAGTGTACTGGCTCTGATTTCCAAGAACAAGAGTGATGTGCCAGTGAGCTCAACTACAGAGGGATCAAATTGATGAGCTATACCATGAAAAACCCAACATAACAAAATGAGTGAAAAGTGGAGAAAGACAACATCTATTAACATGTTTAGGCCTACTTTGAAAGAGAGAGCTTTGTGTTCTACCTGTTTGCAACAGTAAATAGGCAGTTCTTATATAGCGCTTTTCTTCTCTACCTTAGCAATTCAAAGTGCTTCATACAAAATGTCATTCAACCACTTTTTTCTCTGTTTAAGTGCTTTCTGTCTAACATTCATGCTCTAGTAAACCAGCAGCCTTCTGATTAGTGGATGACCTGCTCTACCTCCTGAGCTACAGTCCCCCACTGAGCAAATGAATGAAATTACCGTTTTTTAAAAAAAACAAAAAAAAAACATAAAAGCTCTCACAGTACAATAGCTTTAAGACATGTAAACAAACAAACAAAACAACAATGGACCATTTTGAATGGTCCATTGTTGACATACTGAATATTATGTCACTTATTTATGTGCAAATGTTTAATAACGAAGAACATTAAAACATTACTGTTAGTGTATGTGACATTAGTGACGTTTGTACTAACTTGGTTTTAAAGCCTTTACTTTAAAATATACACCGTTCAATAGCTGACCTTAATCTTACAGAGAATGATCAAAGCTCATGTAGAAACAAACAAAGAAATGAACAAACGATTTTCTCCTTCATTTCTGTTAAACAAAGCTGTATGACACGTTTCCAGCTGTTAGTATCATGGTTGCTAGGAGCACAGGAAAGGCACAGTGACAGAAAACGAAAGACTAGGAACGATAAATACAACACAAGCAGAAAATAATAAAGAGAACCCAAACTATGAAAAACAACAAATCAAATAATATATCTTGAACCACAATTACAGATACTGGTTCACAGACAGACCCAGCTGTGACACCTCATCCTGGGGTATTGGTCAGATTTGAGTGAAATTTACACACAATGATCAGTGTTGGGAAGGTTACTTTTAAAATGTATTCCACTACAGATTACAGAACGCATGCCCCAAAATGTATTTTGTAACGTATTCCATTAAGTTACTCAATGAGAGTAACGTATTCTGAATACTTTGGATTACCTATTATATTATCATGCTTTTTACAACTACACGAATGTACTATTGCTGTGTGAATTATTACTTTTACTGAAGGTTACTCGCCATACCAATAGCAACTAGATTTTTAAATCTTAATATAAATGAGTAACAGTAGGGTGGACATTAGGTAAGGCTGCACTTTTTGCAGCGATCTCGTATAGAAAACTGATTTAGACGTATATAAAACAGGTCCGCGGCTCCGAACCGTAGTAAAGGGACCTCTGGCTAATATGTCGGGTTCGTGTCGGGCTCGTAGCCGAAAACTAGTGGAAAGTGGAAACCAAAAATAGAGAGGGCATACCTGAACATATGAAACAGGAAAATACCGCCGTGTAATCCCTTCATTTCAGCAAAGTAACTATATTCTGAGTACCACCTTTTTAAATGGTAACTGTAACAGAATACAGTTACTCATATTTTGTATTTTAAATACGTAACGGCGGTACATGTATTCCATTACTCCCCAACACTGACAATGATCACCAAATGGATGTTCACCCAAATTACCAAGGTCAAGGCCTCATGTGGCTCTTGGGTCACAGGTTTCTGCACTAAACAAAGCAAAAGGTGTGTTAAAAGGGTTATCCATGAGATGTATTTTGATAGACATGTGTTCTTGTGTTTTGAGTTTCCTTCCCCATGTCTCAGTCTCAGATTTAGTTTAGCTGCGTGTAGTTTCCAAGGCGTTTCCGCTCTGCCCTTATCACCTTGTGTGTATTTATACCCTCGTTTTGTTTCAGGTCTTTGTTGCATCATACTGTTGTTTCTGAGCTCCTGGAATTATCCCTAGAGTTTCCTATGTTTATTCATGGACTTTGCTATTTTGCTTTTGGGTTTCAGTTACACCTTCAATAAAAGGTCTATTCTTATTCAGTCCTTGTCTGCTTATGAGTCTCCATTTGAGGTCTTCACTGATCATTAAACCTGGCAAGTATATTCAAAAATAAAAAGTACAGACAGGACAGCAGAGCCTGGGAGTCTAAAACAGATACTCACTCTGTATTAACGTGAGGTCACATTAACGTGCTTTAGCTAATACACAGTAGCTGAAGCTGTCCCAGCCGTCATAGGCTGTCATATCAGACAGATCACCGGCAGGCAGTTGCAGAGATTTTGAGCCGGAAAGGTGTCCAAATTATGAAACCAAATTTCAACCACGGATTCCAGCCTGGTGGCAGAAACAAAGAAAAATTTATAGGAAACCCATCTAACTGCTCATGGTATAATTTTAAAGACCTATTACACCAAACAAACACGACAGATTTTACATTAAGAAGCTAAAGCAAAAATATTATCTACTGTGACTGAGAAAACAAATAATACACAAGTTTATATTTTCATTGAATAAAGCAGAAATTAGGAGAAATAAAAACCTGACCTGAGTTGAGAAAAGTACTTGTCAAACATTAATAGTCACGTGCCTTTTAGTCAAACTGCAGCAGATGAGTCTACAGGAGGCAGGGACAGTATATGGTAAATGGACTGGTTTTTATATAGCCTTTTCTACTCCTCTGAGCACTCAAAGCGCAATACTATTTGCTTCATTCAGCCATTCATACAAGCACTTGTTTTCTATGCTTGCCCAATATCCAAGCATATTTGGCATGCAGACTGGAGCAACCAGGGATCAAACCAACCTGACAATTAGTAGCTTACCTATGTGACAAAGTGGAGGAGCAGTTGCAATGCTCTCCATTTGTCCCATATGTGTTTACCTTTTCTTTTTTTTTTGCACATTGTACACATTATTCTGTTTCTATTAGTGATGTGTCCTGTGTGTCGAAGCGTCGAATCGTGTGTCGGGTAATCTCGGGGGAGTTTTTGTGAAGCGCCTGTCGAAGCTTGCTTTGATTACGTATGCAGTGACGCTCGAGGCCTCGCGGGCAGTCCGTACCACGTGACTGATTCAGGGACTGGTTCACTGGTTCGCGCCAGATTCGAAATAAAATGGGAAGAAAAACACAGCTGATTTCCCATCACACTGTGTTGTGGAATTGGATTACGTACGTGTTACATAGTTACTTGAGCATTTCCTCTTCGTGGGGTGGCTGTAGCTCAGGTGGCAGAGCAGGTCAGCCACTAATCAGAAGGTTGGTGGTTCGATCCCAAGGCTGCATCCTGGCTGCATGCCAAATATCCTTGGGCAAGATACTAACCCCATGTTTGCCTACTGGTGGTGGTCAGAGGGCCCGGTGGCGCCTGTGTCCGGCAGCCTCGCCTCTGTCAGTGCGCCCCAGGGCAGCTGTGGCTACAATGTAGCTTGCCATCGCCAGTGTGTGAATGGGTGAATGACTGAATGTAGTGTAAGGCGCTTTGGGGTCCTTAAGGACTAGAAAAGCGCTATACAAATGCAGGCCATTTACCATTTTACATCAGGCCTCCACTCCTCAGTGTCTATTAATGAGCACGCTGACTCCCTGTGCTAAACTTTATTAAAAAGTGAAGCGCCAAACACTAGTTTGTGTCATTATCCAGATGTACATAAGCATGATTACACAGTTACTAGGGGAAGGTTTTGATTATCGATTAAAATCTAGCTTGGATAACGTGATATCGATTCATTAAAATCCTGAATCGATTTTTAATATAAATATTACTACATTTCAACCACCACCAAACAACTGAAACAGTAAATGAGAGCAGGTACACCGATTCTGCACAAAGACGTACAGTGGGGCAAAAAAGTATTTAGTCAGCCACCGATTGTGCAAGTTCCCCCACTAAAATGATGACAGAGGTCAGTAATTTGCACCAGAGGTACACTTCAACTGTGAGAGACAGAATGTGTAAAAAAAAATCCATGAATTCACATGGTAGGATTTGTAAAGAATTTATTCGTAAATCAGGGTGGAAAATAAGTATTTGGTCACCTCAAACAAGGAAAATCTCTGGCTCTCACAGACCTGTAACGTCCTCTGTAAGAGGCTTTTCTGTCCCCCACTCGTTACCTGTATGAATGGCACCTGTTTGAACTCATCATCTGTATAAAAGACACCTGTCCACAGCCTCAAACAGTCAGACTCCAAACTCTGCCATGGCCAAGACCAAAGAGCTTTCGAAGGACACCAGGAAAAGTATTGTAGACCTGCACCAGACTGGGAAGAGTGAATCTACAATAGGCAAGCAACTTGGTATGAAAAAATCAATTGTGGGAGCAATCATCAGAAAATGGAAGACATACAAGACCACTGATAATCTCCCTCGATCTGGGGCTCCACGCAAGATCTCATCCCGTGGGGTCAAAATGATCATGAGAGCGGTGAGCAAAGATCCCAGAACCACACGGGGGGACCTGGTGAATGACCTGCAGAGAGCTGGGACCAAAGTAACAAAGGTCACCATCAGTAACACACTACAACGGCAGGGAATCAAATCCCGCAGTGCCAGACGTGTTCCGCTGCTGAAGCCAGTGCATGTCCAGGCCCGTCTGAAGTTTGCCAGAGAGCACATGGATGATACAGCAGAGGATTGGGAGAATGTCATGTGGTCAGATGAAACCAAAGTAGAACTTTTTGGTGTAAACTCAACTCGTCGTGTTTGGAGGAAGAAGAATACTGAGTTGCATCCCAAGAACACCATACCTACTGTGAAGCATGGGGGTGGAAACATCATGCTATGGGGCTGTTTTTCTGCCAAGGGGACAGGACAACTGATTTGTGTTAAGGACAGAATGAATGGGGCCATGTATCGTGAGATTTTGAGCCAAAACCTCCTTCCATCAGTGAGAACTTTGAAGATGAAACGAGGCTGGGTCTTCCAACATGACAATGATCCAAAACACACCGCCCGGGCAACAAAGAAGCATTTGAAAGTCCTGGAGTGGCCTAGCCAGTCTCCAGACCTCAACCCCATAGAAAATCTGTGGCGGGAGTTGAAAGTCCGTGTTGCTCGGCGACAGCCCCAAAACATCACTGCTCTCGAGAAGATCTGCATGGAGGAATGGGCCAAAATACCAGCTACTGTGTGTGCAAACCTGGTAAAGACCTATAGTAAACGTTTGACCTCTGTTATTGCCAACAAAGGTTATGTTACAAAGTATTGAGTTGTATTTTTGTTATTGACCAAATACTTATTTTCCTGATTTACGAATAAATTCTTTACAAATCCTACCATGTGGATTCATGGATTTTTTTTTTTCTTTTTTTCTTCACATTCTGTCTCTCACAGTTGAAGTGTACCTCTGGTACAAATTACTGACCTCTGTCATCATTTTAGGTGGGGGAACTTGCACAATCAGTGGCTGACTAAATACTTTTTTGCCCCACTGTAAACACTAAGCGCGGACCGCTGACTTATCAGAATCAGTGAGATGTCGCCTTTCTCACCAGACAGCACGGACACGGTCGGGGCTGAAAGCCGACAGTTCACTGATTCTGATCCGTCTGCGGGTCCATGCTTCGTGTTTACGCCTTTTTTGCGCTGATTCTGAAGCTGCAGGTTTTATTTCTCTTCAAACAATATTGACCGAACCAGCAGAAAAGGAGATCCAAACTACACTTCACATAAACATCGTCATGGATTTCCTCTGACTTTTGCTGTTTTGCTTCCACCAGGATAAAATCACACTTCATGCACAGCTTACTCTCTCTCTCTCTCTCTCTCTCACACACACACACACACACACACACACACCTTCAAGAACAGTTTCCCGTCTAAAAATCTGTTTTCTGCATTATTCGCTTGTTTGTTATGCATAAGACCTCCGTTTTTTACAGCGCTGTCAGCCGTTGTTTTTTCCCTTTTAAATACTTCCGAAAAGAAAACCTAATTTCTGCCGTTCAATAGGCTACTAAAATAATTTAAACTTTTTATCATTATGCAAAATTGCAAAACGCTAAGGTGTGTCTCTAATAAAACCTCTGTAATTTGCTCTGCTTCAATTCAGCAGCATCAGGTAATGTTTATTTGTTGATTAATGGTTTTCTTTCGGTTTTGATCTACTGCTGAATATTTTTATAAAATCGTTTTTCTGTTTTAGCCTCAGCTATGTTGACACAAAGGTATCTGCTGTGATGCTTACACATTAGATAAAGTCTCGAAAGTTTCAGCTTTCTTTTTATAGTTATACAAATATGCAAATGTACTGATCTATGATCTGAATCGTACTATTGACTGACTGTCTGAGGCTAACAGTTACACAATCATACCAAAACTCTGTCCTAATAGTTTCCACTTTCTCTTTTGTATCAGACATACTGAGACAATATTCGGGATAAATAACCATGAAAACAATTTATTTATTCAGTTTAGAGGTTTACACGTCATTATAATCACAGAGCCCGCTTCACTTTAATTGTCCACTTGATGGCGCAGTAGAGCAAATGAATCATCATAATGCTTCGAACCATGAGTCGACCAATTGGGTGGAAAGCTTCAGTTCATCATGAGGCTTCATCTCACCATCACTAGTTTCTATGTATTTGCTATGATTTGCTATTTGTCAAGTAACATTGCTTCACTCACTATCCCGGGTTTGTTTGTGTAAGCGTTCTGTTGCCGGCAAATCAAACATTCTGCAAATTAAGACAAATACTAAGCTATGTTTCTTTATATTTTATTATGTTACAGATTAAGTCATTTGTTCACTTACTTTGTTTCTTTTCAGTCTTCATAAGGGTCAGGTGGGGGGGGAATGCCTGCCTGGCATTTCCTCATTTTAAAGTCAAACCAAGTGGAGGGGTTTCTTTTTCCAGAGAGATGCTTCCTTTTGTTTGTGTTAAGGTTTAAAGGGATTTGTTTAATGTCCTTCCTTTCGTTAGTAATGCCATTTAGTTGTGTAAATGTGCATGTTAGAAGTGTGTAGAGGTTTTGTGTTTTTAGATAATCTGTGTAGAGTTTTAGATCCCTCAGTTGAGTGAGTGGTACTGGCTGGGCAATTGGAGGGAAATTGATGGCCCTATTTATAGTCAGTCTCTACCAGATGTGATGGGATGGTTCTGGGACCTTCCTTGATGGTTGAGTCTGACTACTTCACAACCTATGCTACCTCCTGAGCTACAGTCTAAGAAAACTGAATTTACCCCTGAAAAATAGGAATTTCTCTATAGCCCCAAAGCTAAAACTAATGTACAGTATTGCTTCTGTGAGCTCTGGATTATTGGCTTATTGTCTGGCCTTTTGATGTTACCCTGTGTCTCACTTCAAGATCTTTATTTGTTCAAGTAACTATCATCCCCATAGGAAGTAAATTCCTAAATAAAGCACTTTTCAAGTGAAATACCACAAACTAAGATGTTTGGGGTTCTTTATTAATTCAGCAGACCATTTCTGGTTTGTAAAGATACAAACATGGGTCTCAGCAACAGCCAAGTGCAATAAGAATACTGGTTTTTAGTGGAGAATAGTCTCAGTAGTGCCACACTATGTATTGATTACATTTAAATGATCATAATGATGATAGGTTTGGTAACATAACTGACACACATGTGGTCTCTAGTGAAACATATGCATGTGACTGTATCCAGGAGGCAATACATACCAGAGGAGACCTCGTTTGAATGAAATCTGCAGAACAATCAATGGAAAAACACTGTTACGGTAGTTTTTTTTTGGCCTGCGCTATAGAGCAGCACGGTCCTGCCAATACTGAATGCAATGCCATTCATTTTCATGAAAAGGTGCAGAGGAGCTTTTTTCCTTTTCAGACAATGTAAAACAAGCAACTGGCTATGCATAGCCCAAGGGCTGGAACCATGGGCAAAGCTAGCTTGCAGTGGTTTTCAATTTTTAACTGTCAACATTTAAGTTTTGACCCTTTTTGTTTTGTTTCTTGGAGCCAGAAGTGAACATAATTGAACAACAGGTGGCTAAGTTACCAGCTAATGCTAGCTAGGTGGTTAGCAGCCACATACCGCCTAATTACTGCTAATAAAACACTCAGGTTTTCACTCACCAAGGGTGAAGCACAAACATCTTGAATGTTATTTTCCACCAGCAGGGCTGATAATTTGTCAGATAAATAGATTCTGCTTTCCCTTCCATATTTGTCCAACCCTAACCTCAACTCCACCCTTAACCAGACCTGTATTATGATGCATAGTTAGATTACAGATTTAAAACAAGTTTACAGTTTAAACTGCCTAATCGATTAAATGTGACTCTACAGGATAGATGCATTTTGCAGCTTAAACATTGTCTTGTGTTTTATACTCACAGCTGTGGGTGCATGAAAGTACCAGCCTGCTCCCTTATACAGTGCAAGCTAGACAAATGGATGTGTCAGCTAAGCTCAGGGAGAGAGATCTTGCCACTGCCCAGGCAACTTGAAGCTGAGTGGCAATCTAGCCTGCAACTGCCCACCAGTTTTCATCTCAGACACTTTGTTGTCTATTTTCAACGAGGCAGCCGCAGGGGTCACCAGTGGTGAATCAGCCTTGTAGGAAGGGGAGATGAAAGAGTGCCATGGGGAGGAGAGAGAGAGAAGCATCCCACCGTTTCCTTTTATTGTCCCCTATGAATGTTGCTGGGGTCATAAAAGACCCCAGCACTAAAGAATTATATATAGCAGACAAATGACGAGGTTTGCACTGCTTTTTTTTCTTATCCTCCCACTGAGCGAGGAGGCCTGGACTCTATAGGGCAAATCAGCCACAGCAGCAGGGAATCTTTGGAAGGGAGCACAGGTAATGGAGATCGAATATATATGGAGAGTGTAATGTATGATGAATGTGCTCATGATTGTGCAACAAAACTCAGAATTTATTGTAACACAGTATACACTGCTTGAGCCTGCAGCATTACCGAGCTGGGCGCATTTCCTTTTCATCATTGCAAGAATACATATTTATAAATGTTTAGTTTTAAACTTTCCCCCCACATGGCTGCAATCTTGAAAGCTTATGGTGAGGTTGACTGAAATGACAGATTCCTTCAATGTGTCTCCTAATTAACTGCTCTGAACACACACCACTGCTTCTTCTTCCCCTTGCAAGTAGAAGGTTTGAGTGGCTCTGTGTTCCTGGGCTTCCGTTGTCACATACTCATCAGCCACAGTATTGAAGGACCAGCTTTAGCACCTACTCCCCACCAGATTGTTGTCTCCCTCATCGTGCTAATGTGCTTTATGAGTTTTGCTCGTTGTAACTGTTGGTTGCTTCTTCTGTCTTCCCTTAGTGAAACGCATTGCTTAAGAGATGGTTGAAGAAGAAAATGTGTTTTTTTTTTGCTTAGTAATTTCTATAAACTGGCTTTTTTTAAAAGTGAATGTCTCTGCTAATTAATTCATGTTTCAGGAAACAAATGCTAGTTTCTTGACACCTAGCACCACAAGCTTAACCCTCTCAAGGCAGGCGTTGCAGATTTGCAACAAGTATAAGCTAACAACCTGATTACCCCACATACATATTTTATGGGTTTTTTTTACTCAGAAGTACCACTGCAGGTATTCTTTTGTGCATTAGCAACAAAACTTAATTTGAGCCTGAGAGGGTTAAAGCCAGGAAAGAACTAGTCTGGCTCTGTCCAAAAAGAAAACAAATTTAAACACAGGCACCTTTTAAAGTTTATATCAATTGAATTCTGTTCAGTGCTGTTTAGACAGGTGCGTTACACTCCCCGATTACTTTACGGTATTGGTCAAATGCTAATCCCAGGTTTGCTTCAATTCTCTGTGGCATAGATTCAGCAGCATGCTGGAAGCATACCTTTTGACATGATAGCATCATGCAGGTGCTTCAGATTTTGAGGCAATTTGAGTGCATGTTCAAGAAACCAGTCTGAGATAATCTGAGCTTTGTAATATTTTGTTAGGGAGCTGGACAATGGTACACTGTGGTCATAAAGGGATGGACATGATCAGAATGGAACTCAGGTAGCTGTTTTTACTCTGCTTGTTGGGTAATAAACCTTACACTTTTAGCATCAGTGGATTCAGAAAGAACCAGACCCATTCTGTAGTCTTGTCTTGTTATATCTAAAACAGTTTAAATCCATATTTCTCCCTATCTATTTAAAAGGTTGCCTTTTTTTAATCACTGGATTAGGGGTGCAACTAAAAATCAGCTATAAAATAAACAGAAATATACTTTTTCTGTTTTTTTAATCAAATTTTAGCAGTTTAATCAAAAACTGAATTATCACATTAGCAAGACATTTAAATTGAGCTAGGCTACGTATTTGAGGCCTTATGTTTTTCATTTCCATTAGCCTATTGTGTTTAAATGCAGTATGTAAATGAACTAACTGGACCTGACTCAACTTTACCCTGACCAGAAGTATCCCTATAGCATGCCACCATCATGCTTCATCATTATTATTTCATTATTTCACAGGCAACAGGTGGTGGACGCTTTCCTCCAGAAGTCATTCAGAGGACTGAATCAACCTGGGTTTAGCCAGACCACAGAATCTTGTTTCTCACAATTTTATAGGTCATTTTTCAAAAACTCCAAGTGGACAATTATGTCTTTTGTGCCTCGTATGTCTGTCTCTGTAGTCGCTCTGCTGTGGAGCTCAGGTAGAGCTACATCTTGTTATTTCAAACTTCTTCCATTTAAGAATTATGGAGGTAGCAGTAATCTTCAACTGAGCTAATATTTTTATTTATTTTTTGTGGCCTTCCCTTGATTTTTTGCTCTGATTTGTATTGCCACCTGTGAAACTTTAAACAGGTAGGACCGTCTGAAAAGATAGCCTTAATTTAGGTCAACTAGTGATTTATTCAAAGATCACATTTTTCTACATGTGATGTTTCAGTTTTTTGTTTTTAATACACTTTAATACACTTTATTATACAGAAATGTATATGAGGATAAGGATGCAATATACAAATGTGGAAAATGAGAGTTCTCTGCATACTTGCTGAATACACGCTTCAAAAAGAACAGCTGTGCAAGTCTTTTTGAGGACAACACACTTTTGATTGCTGATTTTCAAGGTGTGTTTTTCCACCTTGTCCTCAGGTTTGCCATTGTGAGTCATGAATGATGAGAAAAGCAGCAAAATGAAAGCTGCTATTAACAAGAAGGTAAATGGTAGACATTGTGTTTCTGTCTCAAAGTTGCTCAGGTGCAGCTTCAGACAGCTAAAATAACATCGTGTTATAACATTAGCAGTTGAAGAGTCATCGCTTCCTCAACATTGTCCTCTTGATATCTTCCCTGGGGAATCTAATTATATCTTCCTCTTAGTATTAAGTTACAGAGCGATTAGTAGACAGCTTGTGCTCATGCTGTTTTTAGATATATCTGTACGATGGCGAGGACTGCTTTAATTTGAGTTACACTGACTAGAATTTTAATCCTGCTCTTTCGAGCAGCCATGACTTCTGCTATACGAAAGAAATCTAGCACTCAAATTTAGTTAGGACCAAAAGTGGAAGACTCAGTCGTCCGTTGGGTAGCCCTATTAGAGACTAAATGTTACTTCTGACAGTTTGAACAAATGAGGGAGAGAGCAGGAAAGAGGAAAGCAGATAACTGTCGCTCCCTTTGAGCTATGGCAGCCATCCAGTATGGGCCTTCTTTGTATTCAGAGAGCACCTCGTTTTCGTGTCAGTGCGGGACAAGAGAAGCACTTAACGTGACATTTAGAGATGCTCAGAGATTCTCTCTGGAGACCAGAGGGAGGGAGAAAAGAACCAATGATGTTATCGCAGACATATGTTTTAAATGCCAGGAGGGCTGCTTTGCCAAAGAGCTTTGGCCACAAAGATAAGAGAATAACCTGGCCTCTGGTCTTGCACCTCTTGCACCCATTCTAGGGCTCACGTTAAGCTTTGTCTGAAATGGTTTCATCTCTTTTTTATCAAATATGCTCTTCTAAAGCTTACAGAACAATCTCCTTAGATTGTACATTAGGGCTGTGGTTATCCTTAGAAGAAATCCTTGCATGCATGGTGCATTTTAAACAGTCGACCACAGGATAGGACACACTTAGCTTTATGCGTGGGTGACTAGTGCTTTCTGGGATTCTGGATCTTAACCAGATGGCTGTAATACACATCTTAACTGTGGATCATAGCCATTTTTAAAGACTCATGAATAATGTTGAAAATCTCCCTTCCATTAATACTGCACTAAATATCTTATTGATGCGGGTTTATCCTGAAGGGACAACAAGACAGCATGAATATTTAACAGGTAAGGAAAGGTCAGTCTTTGGCATGGCATACTAAGATTGAACTAATCAATCATCGTTTGTGTGAAATCAAATTCATTTAAAGCACAACTGCTGCATTCTGTGGAGATTTGTAATTCCATGAAACAACTGTTTGAATGTTTTGAAATTCAAATGCGCAGCCCTCATCCATCTTACAAATATATCTTTCCTGGTGCAGTCTATGTAAGCATTTGTACTTGTGCACAAAACGCCTCGGTGTTTGATGCAAGGTCTGGCGACTGTGCCCTACCCTCCAATAAATCAGGCTCGGAGTTAGATGTATGAAGATAGAGCTGCATAGTGATGAAGCTGCTGCACAGGAGCAGCGTTTAGGAAACAAGGTTAGCCATTCATCATGGAAACATCACACACATACATCTTGAGAACTTTTCCACAGGCTCATTTTTCCCCATACGTGTCTGATATGGCAAATCGTTCTTGTTAGTTTTATGCTTCACCACAGCTTCACAATATTTAACAATTTTCTTAGAAATGGCGACTAATGTTACAATCAAGCAGTGTTATAACACCAGCTTTGTCTTGGAAATCTATTCTTCTTTTATTAATCTCATCACCTCCCGTCATATTGAACCAAGTGGTTCAATCTGCCAAATGCTCTCTTGCATGCAGTTTTTTCTCCTCACTGTGCCACATGGTTCTATTCAGTGTGTGTTTACTCATGGAGAAATCATCCATTTGTACATTACTTGCCATCTCAGGGCTCCTTGAAAATTTAAGGCTTTGATGTTTGGTTGCCTAATGCAGTTACCTAAGCAGCTTGTCATAACCGGCCTCCCGGAGATTTTCCCTGCACGCCTCTCTCCTATTTTGTGTCTGGATTGTGACAATAAAGTATCCGTTTGAAGCCCCTTCTTGCTGCATCTTGGGGAAGGTGTTTTCTGTAGATAATGACTTATTCCAATTCACACCTCAACCAAAGACTGCAGCACACATCTTTTCCTTTTTTCTTTTTTATGTTCATTCTTGGTAAAGGATTGAGAACCTGCAAATGTTGTGACAAGAATTCAATGACACACTGGTAGGAGCACACAGAGTAGATTTGGCCAAACATTAATTATCCCTTCCTAATGGTTAATATAACAAAGAACAGGTACTGGCAAGGATGCAATATGGAAAAAGAAGCATAAACATGCCTGAAGATCTGGACAGTTTCCAGTGGATGTGTGCCTGGAATGTGTGATGAGTGAATTCATGCACCCTGCAGTCTTGAACAACGATCCTGTAAATTGGCTGTAAAGTAGTGAGCTGTTGACTGCCACAGTTTTCGGGCTCATGGCCCAGACAGTCACTGACTCAGCTCAAAGGCACAGTTAACTTGGCACAGACACACAAACCAGCTAGATAGACTGTTAACTTCCATAATCAGCCTGAACCTCATTAGAATTTTTATGCTAATATGATCTTTTGTTGGAATACAAATTCTCCCTTAGAAGGAATAAAATGCCTAATTAATCTCAACTAAAATAAAACTTATAAAGAAAACGGTGCCATGATTTTCTAATAATAAAGTAATAAATTATAAGGTAATTGATATTTTTGTACTAAAGTATGAATATTTTTATGAATATAAGTAACATGTTTTTTCCCCATTTACTATAAAATGTGAGAAAACAGTGTTTACTTTGGCAAGTTACAGAATTTCAAAGAAATCTAAACAAACTCATCTCTTTTTTTAAAAATCCCTCTTCTTCTTCTTTTTTTTTTTTTTGCTTAAGATCGGAAAAAATACCACTCGTGTGTGTGTGTGTGATGACCAGTTAGTTTGTAAGTGGGTTTTGCTGTTACCATCTTAGTTTTTTGAAAGGGAGTGCAGAGTTCGGGATCTGACTGAGGGACACTGAATGCTCGTACTATACACTATATTGCCAAAGGTATTCGCTCATCTGCCTTCCCACTTGAGTGAGATTCTAATCTTAATCCATAGGCCCACTTGCTGTATCTATAACAGCTTCAACTTTTCTGGGAAGGCTTTCCATGAGGTTTAGCAGTGTGTTTATAAGAATTTTTGACCACTCTTCCTGAAGCGCACTTCTGAAGTCAGACACTGAAGTTGGATGAGAAGGCCTGGCTCACAGATTCTGCTCTAATTCATCTCCAAGGCGTTCTGTCAGGTAGACATCACGGCTCTGTGTAGGCCAGTCAAGTTCTTCCACTCCAAATTCGTCATCCATGTCTTTATGGCTAGGGTGATCGTGGCTCAAGAGTTAGGCGTTCGCTTTGTAATCGGAAGGCTGCCGGTTCGAGCCCCGGCTCGGACAGTCTCGGTCGTTGTGTCCTTGGGCAAGACACTTCACCCGTTACCTACTGGTGGTGGTCAGAGGGCCCGGTGGCGCCAGTGTCCGGCAGCCTCGCCTCTGTCAGTGCGCCCCAGGGTGGCTGTGGCTACAATGTAGCTTGCCATCACCAGTGTGTGTGAATGGGTGGATGATTGTGTATAGTGTAAAGCGCTTTGGGGTCCTTAGGGACTAGTAAAGCGCTATATAAGTACAGGCCATTTACCATTTTTGGACCTTGCTTTGTACACTGGTGCGCAGTCATGTTGGATCAGGAAGGGGCCATCCCCAAACTGTTCCCACAAAGTTGAGAGCATAAAATTGTCCAAATTGTCTTTGTATGCTGAAGTATTATGAGTCCTTTGTACTGGAATTAAGGGGCTGAGCTCAACTTCTGAAAAACATTCCCACACCATAGTCCCCCCTTCAACAAACTTTACATTTGGCACAATGCAGGCATACAAATACCGTCCTCCTGGTGATTACCAAGCCCAGACTCATCCATTGGATTACCAGATGGACTGTGAGTCCAGTGGCAGTGTGCATTACACTACTGCATCCAACACTTTGCATTGTGCTTGGTGACTTAAAACTAGGGGTGGGTTTTGATTATTGATTTATCGATTAAAACGATTCTCGCTTGGATAACGTGATATCGATTCATTAAAATCCTGAATCGATTTTTTTTAATATAAATTTATTTTGGCCAAAACGCCAGAATCTCAGGTTAAACCTCCCAAAATTTCAACCACCACCAAACAGCTAAAACAGTAAATGAGAGCACAAAGATGTAAACACAAAGCGCGGACCCGCCGACGCATCAGAATCAGTGAGATGTGACTTTCTCACCTGACTGCACGGACACGAGCCGAAAGCCGACAGCTCGCTAATTCTGATGTTTCGGCGGGTCCGCGCTTTGTGTTTACGCCCTTTTTGCGCTGATTCTGAAGCTGCAGGTTTTATCTCTCTCCAAACAATATTGAGTAAACCAGCAGCAAAAGAAGATCCAAACTACACTTCACATAAACATCGTCATGAATTCCCTCTGATTGTTTTGCTGCCACCACGAAAAAAATCACACTTCATGCACAGCTCTCACTCTCTCTCTCTCTGTACTTCAAGAACATTTTTGCTTGCTTGTTATGCACAAGTCTACCGTTCTTACAGCGCTGTCGGCCGCTGTTTTTTTTTTCTTTTACTTACTTCCGAAAAGAAAGCCTCATTTCTGCTGTTCAATACTGAACAAATTTAAACTTTTTAAAATTATGCAAAATTGCAAAATGCTCTGCTGTGTCTGTAATAAAACCTCTGTAACTTTGCTCTGCTTCACGTCAGCAGCATCAGGTAATGTTCATATGTTCATTAATGGTTTTCTTTCGTCTTTGATCTACTGCAGAATATTTTTTATAAAATCCCAGGCCAGGAAAACCTTCATGTTTTTCTGTGTTTTATCCTCAGCTACTTTGACACAAAGGCATCTGCTGTGATGATCACACCTTTGATAAAGTCTCGCAAGTGTCAGATTTCTTTTTACAGATATAAAAATATAGAAATGTACTGATGCATGACCTGAATTATAATATTTCTGACTGTCTGAGGCAAAATTTCCCCGATTCAAATTGAATCAAATTGAATCGAATCGTGCAAGGGTGTAGATTTGGTGTTGGAATTGGTGGGGATTGATTCAACCACTGAACCCTGGCCTGTTTGCTTCTTGATTAAAAGAAAGGAGAAATATACTTGCCTACATATGCTATTCAACATGCTTTTTTAAAATTACAATTCATAGTTTTATATGTGAATTATATAATGTTAAATTACTATTAAACAAATGACTAAGTATTTTAGACTTTAGTTTACTTCACCCATATTCCATATAAAAAGTGAGACATGTCAATTCAGATTCTTTGTCAAATATACACTAATGAATCAATTTACATCAGCAGCCTAACAATTGTCATGATAATAAATACTAGTTAATCTATAGCACCAAATCATCAGTCAGTCACCTGTGACCTCACCTCTTCACCTCTGTCCGAGCTACAACATGGCAGAGCTGCCTCTGTCACCTGATGAATAACAGTGAGACATTCCAAATACATGCAGTCACACATGTGCTTCAAATACAGTCATGAACCACCAGGTCATCATCCAATTTCACCTGTGATCTTGTGTCACCATTACTCTCTGAGCTTTGTGTTGGTTCTTCTGTCACCTGACAAATAGGACATACATGACAATAAGAATAAAATGTGGAGCTGCTTCAGTGTTCCTGTCAATTTGTGCAGATCTTGACTCATCAGTAATGTTTGTAGGGTGAGTGCATTTTTAAAACAATTTGTGCAAAACTGCACTACAAGGTGGAATATTTGCACAATCATGACTATTCATTACTATGACCTATGAATACATCAGTGCCATTAGGATGAAATTTCTGTGTCACCAACATTTAACATTAGACATATAATTCTAACAGCCTCTGTAAACTAATATCCTGGCTTGCTCGAGGCTGCCGTTTTCTCTGACAGTTTCAATCAAAATTAGAAATGCTACTCTGAGACTGAGAGAACTAATAGTGCTGCCTGTTGTGCAGTTAGTTTCCAAAACATGTTATTCATGGTTACATACAATTTTAGACTGATGTGGGCCAAAGCCTAGCATAGCCTGTAACGTTATTATGACGGACACATTTTATGAGTGAACTTGACTTTAAGTGACTTACAGGTTTCTTTGAGAAATACTTTCTTATATCCAGGTTCTTCCTTTTTGCTGCCATCCTCCTCTCCTCCTTGCAGGTCCTCGCAGCGCAGGCTTGCCGCTGCTAAAACTAAGCAGAGCGCCCTGAAAGGCACAGCCAATCAGTGTTGCCAACTCCTCAGTAAGGAAAATCGCTATTGGCTGTCCTAAAAGTCGCTAGAAGTCGCTAAATGACATCACCGCCTAATTTGCATAATTGGTAATGCTAATAACTTGATGGATTAAACCTGAAAAACCAACTGTAGAAGAAATATCTGAGCAGATAATTCTAGCGCAGTTTTTGAGAATGGTTAACCCAGAGCTGGAGATTTGGATACGTGAGCATGACACGAAGACGGCAAAGGAAGCAGCTAGCCTCGCAGAGGTTTTCACTTCAGCCAGAAAAGGCAGCAAGAGCACCTACTTCAGCCGGCAGACCCACTACGCCCAACCAAGTAAGTCCATTGGGGGTGAACAGGGTTCTGGTCAAGTTCAGGCTAGAAATCTTTCTAGTTCGAGGCATCTCCCTTCCCATAGACCTCACAATGTGAAGAAATCCTTTAACTCTTTAGTTCAGGATATTAAATGTTATCACTGTCATAACTTTGGCCATACACAACAATTTTGCCCTGCCTTTAAGTCAAAACCATCTCTTTTGTGTGCAGTTCCAAGACCAGCCACAGAGCCGGTAGGAAAGAAAGCTTGTACTGTCCCTGTTTTAATTAATGGGTGTAAAGAGGAAGCTTTGCTTGACTCTGGGTGCTTCCAAACTCTTGTACATTCTAGCATAATTTCAGGAGAAAAGCTAAGTGGGGTTGGGGCTACAATAAGTTGTGTGCATGGAGACGAACACAGCTACCCCACTGCTCGGGTTTAAATGACAGTGGGAGGTTAAACCTACTTGTTAGTGGTAGCTGTGGTTCCCAGTTTGCCATATTCAGTGATACTTGGTAATGACATCCCCACTCTTTTTGATCTAATACATCAGTCAGATTATGACCCTCAAGTGAGTGCTGAGAAAGACATTTAAGGCTTAGGTGATGAATCTGGAAGCTCACTTCCTCTAGATATGACAGTTGAACCATTTAAACCCTGTCATGTAGTCACAAGAGCACAAAGTGCAAAGGAAATGATGCAAGAGCTACCCTTTTTTGAGGAGTCTCTGGAAACAGTCAGGGAAGATTAGGAAGTCTAGGGCTCAGAAAAGAAGAGAAAAGTTCAAAGGTTCAGGGGGGAAAAGGTACAGCATTGTTTCCTAAGCCAAATAGCCAGCTTGAGTTTGATGTTCCCTCAAATTAAGGTGCACTCCAAAGAAGCGACCCTACTCTAAAACCCTGGTTTGAGAAGGTAACAGAGGTAGAGGGGGCTAGTCAAGGTCAGGTAAGCTGTCTTGAAGACGCTGCTTACTTGATTAACCCCTGGAGGGTCCTAGAAAAATGCATACACTATCGGACCTAGAGCCACAAATCGACCCAAGACTCTCCAGGGGTTAAAGGAGGCATTTTGTACCAGAGAAAGGGGAAGTGCGAAGCTGGAGCACTCCCACAACAGTTCAGAAACAAAGGGCAGGTCATATGGCTTTTCACAAAATGCTGAATAGGATCAGCAGCAGTTTTGTTTGGCCAGGGATGTATGTCCAGGTTTCTGAGTTTTGCCGTTCCTGTGAAAAATATCAGTTGACCTCAGGCAAAGGAGTAGCGCGAGCCCAGTTGCAACCACTGCCAATTATTGAAACGCCGTTTGAGAGGCTAGGCATGGATATCGTGGGCCACAGATCATCGCTACTGAGGCCTTCCCACTCAGATCAATTAAAGCCCGTCACATTGCTAATTGTCTTCTGCAGCTTTTCTCTAGGGTAGGCATATCAAGAGAAATTCTGACAGATTGTGGAACGAACTTTCTATCCAAGTTGTTGCAGCAGGTTTATAAGCTGTTAGAGATAAAGGGACTTAAGACCACCCTGTATCACCCCCAAACGGACGGGCTAGTGGAGAGATACAACCAGACTCTCAAAAGTATGCTGCGTAAGTTTGTCTCTGACACAGGCGCTGACTGGGATCAGTGGCTGCCATACCTTCTGTTCGCCTACCGGGAGGTCCTGCAGGTTTCCACTGGCTTCTCGCCTTTTGAACTTTTGTATGGTCGCCAAGTGAGAGGCCCCCTGGACCTGCTTAAGGACTGCTGGGAGGACCCCAAAGCAGAGGGTGAAAACATCGCAGCCTACGTTATAAACATGAGAGAGGGGTTGGAGAAAATGGCATCATTGGTGCAAGACAACATGAACGCTGCACAAAAACATCAGGCCAGGGATAGGGTCTTCCTTCCAGGTCAAAAAGTACTGATATTGCTTCCCACCAGTGATAACAAGCTGCTGACAAAATGGCAGGGACCATACGAGATCGTCAGACAAGTGAGTAAAGTCACTTGTGAACTGAATATGCCAGAAAAAGTTAAAAAAACATCAGATATTTCACGTGAACTTGTTTTTTGTTTTTTTTTGTTTTTTTGCCTGTCCCATTTGGTTCTTTAGCCATCAGAATTGTTGTCTGAAGACCAACAAGGACACCCAATGGATTTACTTTGCCAAATGGATCATCATGGCATTGCCGTATTGGTCCATTTGGTCGATCTTTGTTTTTATTATTTATTATATTTTATTTTCAGATGTTACAGACGGGACAGACATGAGTGAGGGATAGGAAAGGGAGAAAGAAGGAGGAAGGAAAGGAAAAACAGAAGGGGAGAGGGACAGTGAGAAAGGGGGGGAGAAAAAAAAATCTCCTGGATCACCTGTTGAGAGAAGAATAGAAAACAAGCAAAAAAAAAAAAACAAAGCAACATACTAAACACAACACCATCGCATTAATCTAGCTAAGTGTAAACAGCAGTAAATACTAAATATTCAATGTTGTTGTGCAGCACGCAGGACAGATGTGCTTCGAAGTAGCAGCCAAGAAAGGTGTAATTTGGGTCTACGAGCAGTGAACACCCGTGTGCATACCTGTGTGGATCAGCGCGCTTGTATTCCAAAGGTTTCTCCATGTAACGATCTGCTAGGGAGTCACGTGAACTTGTTGAAGGAATTCTACAGCCGACAAGAGCCAGTCTATCAGTTACTGGTGCGTTCAGTTAGGGATGAGGAGGTGACTGAGAAGTTCTTTCCAACTAACATTCTAGTTTGTGCTTCAGTTGACCTTTCTCATTTGTCTCCTACTGAGCAGGCTGATATAGAACCACTCGTGGACCCACAGCTATTTCGAGAAACACCAGGCTTCACATCACTGGTTCAACACAATATACAGGTGAAAGAAGATGCACCCGTTCGTCAAAAGGGCTACAGAATTCCAGAACGGTTGGGGCCAGTGCTGCAGAAAGAAATAAAACTGATGTTACACCCTGTGTTTGTTTGACTTTGGGACCTGAAGCAGAGTTTGGCCCCCGAAATGGCTAATGGCATATATACACCTAGGACCTTCTCTTCTCTATGTACTTTTTGAAGTGTAGGAAGTCATGGATAGCTCTGATTATAAAGCTGATACTTTCTTCCATTTCCCAGAGATCCGTCCAGGTGAACAGTGTTCCAGGTTTTCCCATTTTGTCTGCTCGGCCTACTTGGATTGTGAGAATCTCTTTGTGTCTTTCTTGTCTTGGCAAGAAAACCTGTCAATTATCAGCTTTCCTCTCTGGATCGACTTGTCAACTAGTCGTTGTGCCAACCAAAGTCCTTAGTTAGTCAAAGTCCTGCCCTTCCTTGCTGAATCTGCCCAACTATATCTCCATGCCAGAGAGAAGATTTTGCTTGCTGCATGGCCTGTGATGGAGTCAATTTCCTTCCTGTGGTCAATGTGGGAGCAGCATATTGCTGCATCTTGAGACTTAGTTATTGGTCATGTTTAACTTAAATTTGGTGCACTTTTCAGTGAGGCTGGAGATAGGCAGTTCTAAAGCACCCTGTTCATGCAAGCTGATACTGCTGAAGCGACACAGGAGTCCATCCCACGCATGTAGGAACTGACTGTCCGCTCCAGTTTCCTGATCTTCTGAATTGGAATCTGATAGATCAATAGAGGTCACAATAAACCCTGGCCTGAGACGTAAAGGTTTTCATTATGCCACCATCCTAAGCTCTTGATCGGCTGCTCTGATACCCACAGACCTTGCATATAGATATATATATAAAGAACATTTACCCCCATTCTTTAGGGGGAAAAAAATCATTTTAATATCTTGTTCTTTCATTCTCCTAAATCTGACTATTTTAAAATTTACTACAGTGCAGTACTCTCTGTCCTTTGGAGTGTCTGCATTAAAGCCTTCTTTTGAATCAGCAGGTATTGCGTGAATATGAGTAACAAATCTCTTTGAATTAATCTCCCTGTGGAGCGTGAAGGTGTTTGAAATTGTATGTACTTTCCTTTAAAATGTGTCAGGGCCAATAAGTGACTGCCAACAAAAGATACACTGATTCTCCCCCCCCCCCCCCCCCAGGTTTCACAAGAACACCACTCTCTATCAGGTTTTAATAGACCTTACCAAACAAGGTCATTTTTAGGAAGTTTAGAAAGTTATTATGTGAAGCTTTCATTATAAGATTACTGAAGATCCTAAACCATTTTTATGTTGCTCTGATATAAAGGTTAATGATAAAGTTAAGGGGACCTGAGCTGCATGTTTGCACTTGTGAGAAGGTGGTAGACATTCTAGTACAGGCTGTAAGCCACATTTAGATCTGTGAAAACCTGCGTTTCATGAATCAAAGTCAAAAATAGGCCAATTTCATACTCTTTTGCTGAAACCACTCAACTGTGGACTGGAACAAAAGTACTTCCAGAATCTGTTTTCTATTTGTAGATACAAAAAAGTGTGATTCCCACATTTCTTTTTTCCTGCTACCAAATGACATCAGACCAGGTCTAGCTCAGACCTTTCGAAATTCTTCAGAATGTTCTCAGTAGGTCTCAGTAGGTACAATGGAACATGCGATGAAGATAGAAACTAAGTAAGATTCATGCTAAATAATTCATACTATAAATACTTTAAAACAAATTACTGTTCCAGTATTGCTCAGCTATAGATGAATGACCAATAGCTGTGCATCCTTACAGGATGCTATAATCTTTATTTAATTTTGTTTTAAAATGCAACATTTTTGCAATATTCACAGCATTCAAACTTCTGGCACTGAAGACGCATTAAACAGTTCCTACATGTTCTTCCCTGATTCTTCATGCAACTACCTCATGACTTCTATAGATCGATCCTGACTACCAGATCATGATTCAGTATCAATAACAAATTACAGGAAGCAGTTGTGTATGCCATATAACTGTAGAAGTAGTATTCAGGAAAGGTCAGCTGACCTTATTTCCATAATAGTTTGAATGTACATCAAAGAGGACGCATATGACATGTGATGAATGTGCAGAAAGTTCTGGAAAATGAAAAAATAAATCTTGAAGTGTTAGTTTACAAACATAAAGAAATTATATATATAAACTAATGCAGTAGATTAAAAAATTGGGACTTAAAGATTCATCAGAATGCAGGAAATTAAATTCAATATTCATGATTCTTTATCATCATTGTTCAGTCACATAATAAAATTCTGCATGGTAATTCTTAGCTTAACAAGACAGCATGTAGGATAGACTAATGCGCAATAATTATAAAACAACAGGGAAATAGTATATATGATGGTCAAACAATTAAATAAATAAAATTACATAAAATGCATGAAATTTCCTAGAGTAGCTTTTTTAGACCCCCACATAATGTGCATCTTTTTTCCTTATAAGTGTACCAAAGGCGGACTTTCAAAGGTTAAATTGGCTATTTTAACAATACAACTACCGTGATTTTTTTCAACATACATTTACGCTTCTCTGAAGATGGTTTAGTATGCTGAAATTGGATTTGTGAAGGACTTAAAATAAAATGTTTAAAATGCTTTTGGTCTGCTGTGTTGTTTAGGTCCTAGCCCTACAACTTCAGCAGCCACGGACGCATTGTAAAAGAGACAGAGAGAGAGAAACGACAGTGAACAAATTCTCAATCTCTGAAATCTGTGGAAATATTCTACAACACTAAGCTGGTTAGAAAATATGCTCTTTAAAACCCTTATTCTAAACCCTTTCAGTCAGATTTGATTAGCGATTCTATACGTGCAGTCCTTGTGTCCAGTTTAAATTATGGTTCAAAATAAGTGGCTATCTAAATAAAAGGGAAATATTTTTATTTATAATACTCACTTTTCACACTTTCATACAATGCTTTCCAAGATCTTGTGCACAGACTTGATTAATATGATTAAGATGGCTATGTTTCCTGTTTTACCTTCCAGTTGGCGTTTTGAGGGACAACAATCATTTCTAATATTTCAGAAATCTCCCGTAGATTTTGCTATATCTCCTAGGACCTGGCGTCCACGTATGTGGACATCACATTTTGGGTTATTTAGACCAAAATACTCAATTTTGCTCTACAAGTGCCTGATATCCACTTACGAGGACATTATACTGCTACTGTTCCATCTAAACTTAAAACGAATGTCCTCATATGTGGCTCTCAGTTTTCTTAGAAACAAAAATCAGATAAAAAAAAAATCTCATAATTCTTTGTTTTTACATTCATCGGGTCCCAATCAGCCCAAATATCAAAGAGAAATTAAAAATGCATGCCGTGGAAGAGTTCGGGTCTTAGGAGGTTAAGGAAACCCCATCTCTGACTTTCTGTCTTTCTGAGCACCCCACCCTTAATTCCCTTTTGTTTCGCTACGTCCCCCTTGACTACAACTGGTAATGAAATATTTATGGAACCTCAATAAGTTCCTCACATTCTGCCTCTATTTCTCTTCATGATATGGGCTGCTGTCTTCTTTGCCACTTCTGTTTTCCCAGACTTTCAAATTCACCTTATTTAAAATTTCAGCAGTGCCTGACCAGTGATCTATGACCTATGTTTGTTTGTTTTTAATGGTGATTTATAATTAAGACTTAGGACCAGACTTACTTAGACTTCAGGAGGTACAGCTTGTAGATGAAAGGTCTGCGGGTCAACGCTCGTCTCCTCCAACGTGTCCTTGGGCAACGTTAGTGCAACTTGTTGTATAAATAGAGCTTTTAGCCTAGAAACACACAATATAGAATTTTACAGTAATGCCTGTTTATTCTATTTTTAAAATGATTTCTCCTTATTAAAATCATATGTGTTTGTGGTGGGGTGTGGTCTGCGGTGCTGTGCAGGGAGGGCCCACGCACCTGCGCGGCATCCGCCCGGCAACCTACATAAGGGGAACTGGGCTGTTGTGTGTTAGTTTTTTGTTGTGTGATGTGCGGTTGACAGCCAAGAGCTGCAGCCAGAATAAATAAAATGGCTCTAACACTGTGGTTCCACCATGTCTCAGTCACGCCACAGTGTTATTATGTTAACCTTGTTGCGAAAGTCTACTAGTGTTACCAGTGCAGTTTTAATAAGACTAGTATTTGACTAGTATTTGACTAGTATTCACCTTGAGGCGACTTTTGTTGTGATTTGGCGCAATATAAATAAAATTGAATTGAATTGAATTTTGAATGTGTCCCTTAGCCCATGCTCCCTTTGCACTGTGATCTGAAGTAAGAAATGCAAATTGGGTTTCTGTGCAGGACAACAAAAAAGTTCTTTTTTTTGGCCTGGAAATTCAAAGGGAAAAAAATTGACTCTGTATTTCTCAAGGTATCAAATTGGTACAAATGTTTGGAGCAGAAACCTGGAAAGAACAGAAACAAAGATTTAAAAATGTAAGAAACTGCACATGTAAAAATCAAAGAGTCACAAACACGGTGCTTCTTTGGAATGAAATCGCATGAAACTATCTAAATTAATCAGTGTAGCAAGAAAAGATGACCTTAATATTGGGGTATATTAAAGCTTGACGAGTGAAATTACAGCAATTTTCCCTATGACATTCATTCAGTGACTTGACTCAACTGCTACGGGAAGTGACATGCAGGCACCGTTTGAGGAGATGATAAGCATCCATCAGTGCTGATAGTAAGGACAGGAAGGCTGATTAGACCGTGGAAGGCGACATCACCATCAACTGTCCCAAATGTCCCAAATTCAATCACATGCTAGAAAATGCAGATTTTATCACAGGCCTCTCCTATATCCTCGTCGTGCTACGGGTAGTAAACCAATCTGGGCTCTTCTCTGTCAGGCTGCCAAGGTGCACAGCATGGGCCAACAGCTACCTTTTCATGCAACACCAAGTAGAGAGAGTGTCCCTTTTGATTAAGCGCCTTGTGGTTGGAGGCTGGCACAGGTTGGCGTGGTGCTGTCGCTGCACCACAGGTCTGCAGGCCTGCTGGTGGAATCCTGCGGTGGAGAGTTGACACATCTTCGGTTGCCTACACCACATGCAGCCAAGGCAAATGGCCAGCTATAAATTTACTGAAACCAAAGATGCTGTTTGGCATCAAGTAGCATGAACAATTAAAATGTTTAATTTTACAAATAAAGATAGTAAACTCTTGGCAGCCAAGGTGCTGTGGTTTAATATGTTCAGTTATCAGATGAAAGTCAAAAAGGGATTGCAGCTCACTTGTAAACCACTTTCTGCATTTCAGATAGGAAAGAGCAAAGAAGCATGAAGGACAACTTACAGAATCTGTTTGTTCAGTGATGTCAATATCTTAATTTGTCCATTAGTTTGGCTTATGTTCAGATGACTGAAAAACTAATAATATGCCTCAGCTGCTGCTCACTGCTTCTTTCAAAGCACGTTACCATCATATTGTTAAATTGCTAGGAGTTGATTTGGAAAAGGTGCCATTTGACAAGGTTGTTTGGTACTTTTAAACTTTTAAAGCTACAATACCTCCCATTATAGCTATAATCAGCTAATTTATAACACCTTACTGTTTATAGGGCATATAGAAAAGTTTTCTTAGTTTCAGTCTCTTCTTGATATCCAAAACATTCTGTTTCAAAAAATTCTAACAAAAGAAACACTATCTAACACAATATGTGTACTAAATAGATGGCATTTTCTTGGCCTACTGTGAGGAGCCTTGGAGCCTTTAACTCACGCATTAAACAGATGTCTAGACTGCTGAATATAGTCAAAATTAGGACTTAATATCCACACTGCAATGAGAACATTGACAGAGATTAGAAAGAGAGATTGGATTTCTTCCATATTAGCTTTTTTTCTTTGGTTCCCAGTGAATGATCAAGCCCCATCATATATTAAAGATCTCACAGTACCACTTTTCTCTCAGAGTGCAGAGAGGGGGCAGAGCCTTTCACTTTCAGGCTCCACTACTGTGAAACCTACCCCTGTTTGAGTTCAGAAATGGACAAACTCTGCCCCTCCCTGAGCCTGGTTATATTACAGGTCTATTCCAGTTAAAAGAGAGTTTGTCCTCTGTTGCTAAGTGCTTGCTCATAGGGGACTGTCTAGGTTCTCTCTCTGGTATTGTATGGTTTTTTTCCTTAAAACGTATAATGCTATGCAGTGGCCTCACCAACGCCGACTCTGCATTCACCAATGAGCTGAATCAGTTCTACGCCCGTTTCGAGGTTAGCCAGGCGGCTAATGCTATTTACCGCCTGACTACCGAGGACAGTGACGTCATCAGCGAGAGACCGGTGGCCAGCATCGCGGAGCATGACGTCCGAGCGGCATTGAGGAGAGTGATCACAAGGAAAGCGGCGGGGCCAGACGGCATCACCGGCCGTCTGCTGCGCTGCTGTGCTGACCAGCTAGCAGGTGTGTTCACTTACATCTTCAACGAGTCCCTGGCGAAGTCTGTGGTCCCCACATGCTTCAAAAGATCCACCATCATCCCTGTGCCCAAGAACAGCAAACCCTCATCCCTGAACGATTACCGACTAGTTGCACTGACCTCGGTAGTAATGAAGGTGTTTGAGAGGCTGCTGAAGAACATCATCTCCTCCTCCATCCCAGACACCACAGATCCGCTGCAGTTCGCCTACAGATCCAACAGATCCACAGAGGATGCCATCGCCCACGTCCTACACACCACTCTCAGCCACGTGGACAAGAAACAGGGTAACTATGTGCGAATGCTGTTTGTTGATTACAGTTCAGCGTTTAACACAATAGTGCCCTGCAGACTGTTCACAAAGCTGAGGGATCTGGGACTTAACAGCCGTCTGTGTGCATGGGTGTTGGACTTCCTCACTGGCAGAACTCAGGTGGTGAGGGTGGGCAGGTGCTTCTCCAACAGCATCACCATCAACACAGGAGCACCTCAGGGATGTGTCCTCTCGCCACTGCTCTACTCCCTCTACACTTCAGACTGTGTGGCCACCCATGGCTCCAACACCATTGTGAAGTTTGCTGACGACACAGTGGTGTTGGGTGCCATCTCCAACAACGATGAGACGGCCTACATGGATGAAGTGAAGAATCTGGCATCGTGGTGCCAGGACAACCACCTCCAGCTGAACGTCGGCAAGACCAAGGAGCTGGTGGTGGACTTCAGAAGGAGTCAGCACAGAGACTACAAGCCCATTATCATCAATGGAGCTCCAGTGGAGAGGGTGCAGTCCTTCAAGTATCTTGGTGTTCACATCTCCTCAGACCTGACATGGGCTGCCCACATTCAGGTCCAGACCAAAAAGGCTAGGCAGCGCCTGTATCACCTACGACAACTGAGGAAGTTCAGGGTCTCTCCAAAGATCCTCAGGATTTTCTATACAGGCGCTGTGGAGAGCATCCTCACACAGAACATGACATCGTGGTTTGGGAACAGCTGTGTGAAGGACCAAAAGGCTCTCCAGAGAGTGATCCGTACAGCAGAACGCTGCTGCAGGATTGCTCTCCCCCCGCTTCAGGACACCTACACCAGGAGATGCCGGACTAGAGCAGCGCAGATACTGAAGGACCCGTCCCATCCTGGCAACAAACTGTTCCAACTTCTGCAATCTGGTAGAAGGTTCCGCATCTTCCGGGCAAGGACAGAGAGACTCAAGAGGAGCTTCTATCCCCAAGCCATCCGTGCCCTAAACACACACACCTGCCCGCTCACATCATCTCACATCATCTATAATTGACTGAGACAGGACTCTTCCAGACACTAAACCAAGGAACAATGTACATTTCAAATTCCTTTAATTTTAAATATGTTTATATTGTCTATCCTGTAAAATAGTCAGATGTCTATTCATATTAATGTACAGAATTCACGTGCTTGCTGCTACTACTGCACATTCACCCAATGTACATACTATGTACATATATATATATATATATATATATATATATATATATATATATATATATATATATATATATATATATATATATATATATATATATATAATGTTCTTCCTCTACAGCCCCCCCAATTTTTGCACATGTCGAGGAGCGTGTCAGGCTACATTTCACTGTGTGTTATACTTGTATAACTATGCATGTGACAAATAAAGAACCTTGAACCTTGAACCTTGAACCACATTGCTAAACTGCTTATAAATGACTTAATGAGCAGAACGAAAAGCCCAAAGTTACTGAACTGCTTGACTGAAAACTTTTAAATTGAGATGAGTTTTGGATGTTTTTTTGTTTTTTGTTTTTTTTTGTCATAAAACCTGTTTAGTGCCAGGTTTTTTTTAAAGGACAAACATTTTCAGTTGGTTTGAAATATGTTGTTACTTTTTTTCTGTGTTCTTAGCATCTGTAACAACTCATGGAAGAAGTGGGATAAGTCAGTCGATCATAGGCTTGTAATCAGCAGCTGCTTAGTGAGCAGCATCCTAACCTATGTTCTTTACAACTAAATTTTATTTTTGGTTGTGATAAGAGATTTTTTATTTTCAAAAAACAACAACAACAACAACAAACATGCAATTAGTTTGAGTAGTATGATGGTGAAAGAATTAGTTATTTCACGTAGTAAGATGTCTTTTCTTTCTTTTAACTTTTCATTTTTACCATGATTCATACTGCTTGGTGAAATGATCATGTCTTGAATTAAAATAGATAAGCCACATTAGAAACTTCTCTCTATATTTTGTATTACCATGACGGGGCGCCACCTTGTATATGAATGGCTGCCTGAAAAGGAGCAACAGCAGGAAAATAAGAAAATAAATGACAAGTATATTCTGATTGCTGAGGCATTTGTGACATGTCAGGAACAAATATAATCTGGAATAAAATAAATTCAGCCTGACATGCTATTGAAAATGGACTGGTTGTATAGGAATGTATTTTTACAGAACAGATCTGGGTATCCGGTACAGGTAACAGGTAGCTAATTAGGTGAAGATGGCATGGCAGCTGCCAGCCTGACAGAACCACCATCAGTATGTTTTTCCAGGTGACATGCTTGATGCTTTCCCCCCTATAACCACAACATGTAGATTAAAAAAAAAGGTGATATGAATAGATTTGTCACATTTTAGTTAAACTGGCCCCAGAAAGCCACATGTACACCACCTCATATTTTTAAACTAAGAAGAATATTAACCATGACTAGTTGTATGTCTTCCACCATATTGCTCAGTCTAGTGGAATTAATCTCCAGTTTTATTAGCTGTATGTTGTCATAGTGAGCTCAGTAGAACAAGTTTGTTTTATCACTGCTTAATCATTATTTTTTTCTCTGTAGTTAATACAGAAAACCTTGTATGAACTAGCAATCATCCCTCATAAGACTGCTGTAAAAGTGCAACCAACAATTATTTATGTTTTCCAAAATCTGGTAATTATTCTCCATTACAGTACTGCATAAATAATTTGAGTCACCCATATTTTATTTATATTATGAAATGGGAAATAGGTGCAACAACTGAAAAATGTTCAAACATAACGTTAACATTTCATATGACCAACTTTATTCTTCAACACTACCTGAACTCTCTTAGGGGTGCTATCTTGTCATTTCTGTAAGTAAAGCTTATTAAGGGTCATTCCAAAGCACTCGGGCTGTTGGCTGGCTTTCATCCCATTCTCTGTCAAGATGATCCCACAGTTCTTGAATAACACTTTGGTCCAGTCTCTGGGGGGGCCAGTCCACGCTGGCTAGTGTTCCATTGTGTGTGTGCTTTTACTGAGCTGGCAGTGTGTATGGAATTATCACTTCATCATCATGATCACTTTCCACATGGTTATTGGATCAAAATCTAATGCTACTTTTTTGTGTTCATGACTCCATCAGTTTTGACACTGGCTGATATGTAGATCCAAACCACGACAGAGCCTTCACAGTGTTGTACAGCTGTCTGCAGACACTGTTGTCCTTCTCTCCTGAACATCAATATGTATAAATTATCATATATATTGATGATGAACCAAAAGTTTCAAATTTGATTCCATAACTTTATAATACCTGTTGCAACTGATTTTCAGTCCAGTTCTTGCATAATGTGACATATTTTTCATCCTATTTCTCTTTGATAAGAACCATTTCTACTAAATAAATGGGAGCAATTTATGTGTTTTTTTAACAGGATGCTTGTGACAAGATAATCGAAGAAAGAATTTAAAACTGTGCCTTTCCTGAGTTGTCTGTTATGGACAGTGGTTCATCCCTTGAGTTTGGGATCTTAAACACAAAAACAAACAAGAAAGCATTCCTCTGAAATGGTCAGCTAGAAGGACTGGAAATGAGACAAAAAGCAACCAGTGTCCAAGAATGAAAAGAAAAACTTGCAGCTTGAACAACAAAGAAAAACTGTTCCTGAACCACAAAAGAGGAGATTATCATAATGTCACGTATTTGACATTTTGTTAATCGTCAGAATTTCCGATTGAATTCTCTGTCAGCTCTTTTCAGTTCAGTTGTGCTAAATTGTTCATAGATGTCTGCATGGGGGATATGATGAATTTGACATGTACGGGGCCAGTGAGAACCAAACAACAGGTGCTTGCCCCAAAGCCCAACAGAATGTTAGTGCACTCCAATTGAGTTTAGCGACATTGATTTTATATTTGCACCCAGTGTAATAGTAAATAGTTTTATGCATTTGTTAACATCCTTTTAATTCTCCTTACTTATTCTCATTTTTCCCATTGTATAACCCTGAGAACTTGCAGTAAGAGGCAACTATGCCCTCGTGGTACAAGGCTGTTGAGTTTGGAAACATTTTTCATACTCTACACAATGAATCAGCAGCTGAACACACCTCTTTAAAACCCCACAGTGTTTTTTTCCCTTTACATTTTCTCAATCTTTCTTGTGCAGCAGTTTTACATTCCATTTGCTTTCCTTAATAGCATCTCAAGCTGCTCATTTACTACAAATGCCCCAAAAACTCTCAGCTCACCAGAGGTCCCGCTGCAAGAATATTCTCGTATATTATTCTCAGTATTCAAATCAATACTAATTCTAATAAACATAAAATGCTCACACGCATGCGGGCAAACAACAAGGCCACGCTGAAAATGAAAAAGACGAAGACAGATAAACAGAAATCCCAATCCAATCATAATTTCCAGGAAGCTTTAGTTCCATTACTGGGAGCTCCGTACTTTGCTGCAGTCAGCTGAATCAGCACTTCCCAAGGGTTATTTCTCATAAGGCTTGTGTAGTGAGCGTCAGGGACCTCGTAAATATCCCACATGCACAGGCAGAACAACACAAGTCTTGCCTCACTGCACAAAATATTAATGGAGGCCCTTTCTAATCAGGACTTTTTAATCCATTGGTAGAAAATATTTCTTTTTACAAAATGAATCCTGCTGCATCATGTGTGAAAGAGGCCTCGCTATTAAAGAGCAGGCTGACACACAACGTTACCATCACTGAGACGGAAGCAAACCTTAGGTCCAGCAGTTCACTCCTGCGTGACCTTTAGAAAATGAGATATTTCTTGTTCTGACACTTTCCATAACAGATTCCTTTCATGCCCCCTACCTTCTCCTAGGGTGAGGGATGTTGACTCTTCTCAGAGACAAAGACAGGGGAACCGGAGACTTAGCGCCCATACAGATTAAGTCAGTGCCAGAGCAAGAGGGCAGAGGGCACTCAGTGCTGAAAGAGGATTGAATAGAATATATACCAAAGTAAGCCCTGGTTAAATCCTTTGATTGATTTCATCTTGGGGAAAAAATAACAAAGGCTTCTGATCAGTGCAGGCTTAAAGGAAATCCATTATGGAGGGCTTGACTTAGTTAGAGCATGTAGTGTGCATACAGCGCTGTGCAACTGTAAAACCTTTATTGGAATCATGTGTTCAGCTCAGTTGATATCCAGGGAGACCTGTGTCAGACCGTGTGTTTCCCCTCAGACATGTTGCCAATTATTGACTGCTGGAATCTGTCCATGGTGCTGAAATGACTGACCTGAGGACTTTATTCTTTCCTGTTGCCTGCATGGAGCTCAGTTCATATTTTCAAAGTCACACTGCACACTGCAAAATAAAGGCCCACCTGTAACACGTGTCTTGAGGCTCAACAGAGCAAATCTCAAGCCTTTCATGAACATAATAGAATTATTAAAAATACTAAAAAACAAACCAGGTGGAATAAACATACAGTTACTATTTAATTTTGTCACCGTGTAATCTGGACGGACATTTGTCCCTTATAACAAATGGGAAAAATACAATTATTATCCTGCGTGCATACATCATTTCCGCTTCAAGACTCAATGTAATTCCATTTTTAATTTAATTCTTGTGACTTTCCGCCAGCAGCTGTTTCCAGGGCACTCAAATAGCGCGCTCGTGTGTGTGTGTGTGTGTGTGTGTGTGTGTGTGTGTGTGTGTGTGTGTGTGTGTGTGTGTGTGTGATTAGAGATGCGGTTGCGTCACCGACACGGCAGATGTTGAAACAAGGCAGCGACAATAAAACAGGAAATTGTACTATTTGTACTTCAAGATAAAAGCATGAACTCCATGTGATTTCACTCATTGGCACTCCCTGTGTGATTTAAGTACATCAGTACCTATAACAGGCAAGGCGAAACTGGGTTATTGAAGAATAGGGATGGATGATCTGGGCTGATCAACAGCTTATAACAGGCCCAAGGTCTAAAATGCGTTAGCTAGTCTGTCTGGACTGAGTAATGAGTAATTTGTAGTTTGAGTGTAGTTTTGATGGACTGTTGCTGGGACAGTGTGAATAACCCTCAAATCAAAATGATACAGTGAAAAGTTTTATTTATTTAGAAAAGCAATATTCAGAGTTCAAACAAGCTGAAAGAAACAAAATTATACAAGAAATCATTAATAAAGAATATGCAAAATATATTGCCTTGATATTTCTTTTATTTTTTAACTGCATATAGTCAAGCAATGTAGTTTAATTGGACCTTACCTCAATTGTTTCATGTTAGTTTAATATGGTAAAGCAATGTATTTTGAAAGTCTTGAGCGGAAGTTTATCTCTTAATTGTCTGTCTCTTGCTCCTGGCTCTACTCTTGGCTAAGATACCGATCAGCAGTTGGCAGGTCCGCGAGCGTGGATGCGTGGTTCCGCTCTGAGTGCTTGGGAGCTGTTACTGCACCAGAGTTATGGCAGCACTTTGACACATTTAAGCTGAAATATGTTTAAACCTCTGAGGAAGCAGCTGGACTCAAAGTGACAGCCTTAAGTTTGAGAAGTGGTGCTGTCCTGGTGCAGGACGAGGCCGGTCAAAGCTTCCCTGCAGGAAGAGCTCTCACCTGCCGTCGGGACTTAGACTCCGGGCGATCACCCTGAGCTCAAAGTGCAGGATGAGACGGGGGGAGGAAGAGGACCCACTCGGACGTCACGCTACCGTTTGTGCCGACGGCGTGATTTAGGAGTTTTCCACCATGGAGGAGAAGTTCAATAGACTCATCTTCATCCCCATTGCGGCGGTGCTCTTCCTCATGATCGGCTATCAGTATGTGTGCCCGGCGGACAGCAACACCTGCTACTTCAGAAGTGACGAGAAGGGGCTCTTCCAGCGCTACTCTGCGGGGCTGGAGCTGGTTTATACGGAGCCGGAGGCGGACGAGGATCTCCCCTCCAAAATCACATCCAGATTCAACTTCACGGAACGGGACCTGGACCGGCGCGTCGACTTCAACATCCGCGGGGACGATGTAATGGTGTTCCTGCACATACAGAAGACCGGCGGGACCACGTTTGGGCGGCACCTGGTCAAAAACATCCAGCTGGAGCAGCCCTGCGACTGCTTGGCCGGCCAGAGGAAATGCACCTGTCACCGGCCCGGGAAAGCCGAATCGTGGCTCTTCTCGCGGTTCTCCACGGGCTGGAGCTGCGGGTTGCATGCAGACTGGACCGAGCTCACGAGCTGCGTGCCTGTAGTGATGAACAAGAGGGACAAGAAGAACACCCCAAATGGCAAAAGGTGAGGGGTGACCTGCTGGACAGGTGTGATCTCGTGTTTGTGAACGTGATTTGATTAACTTATTATTTCATCAGTGGATCCGTTTGCTCAGCTGATATGGTCACGGTTATGGTTATTTCATTCATTCATTCATTCATTCATGTTTTAACTGCTTCTTAAACAGACAAATTCACTCAACCAGCTACCTCTTACTTTTATGTCAACCCACTGTATGTGCTACACATAAGTGAGGCACACTATCACTCTTGAATCACTTATTCATTGTGTTAATAAGCCAAACAATGAAATAGAAATAAAGTCTGCTTATTCCTCTATTCAAGTTAGCCATAGTCTCTCCGACATATGTATGCAACAGGGCACTGATTGAGTGATTGATTCCTAATTTATTCAACCTCAGTTATTCAGATTGATTCACTCATTTATTCACTTTAAGCATTTGGCTCTCTTATCAGCTTAAGAATGAATAAATCAATGAAATAAATGAATTAATTTGAAAATGAAACTTAAAGACATCTCTAACCTCTCGTTCACACTCACTCACTCAATCAGTCAGTAAAAGAATGAGTGCATGCATTAAAAAGCCAATCAGTCAACTGTATTCTAATTCAATCATTCATTAAGTAGGTAAACAAAAGGGCAAACGGATAAGTGACTAATCAGGCTAAACTAATGAGTGAGTGACTCAACAAGCAAGTGTTAATAAGGTGGCTCTCACAGTTTGTTCATGTTTTAAGCAATTCATCATCAAAACCTGACGATCCTTTATGTATTCACCTTGCATATTTTTCCTACACATTTTTTGGCACGTTTTTTGCTAAATACTGAACTGAGTGAACGTGTGAGCTACAGTCTTGAAATCTGTGCAACCCTCTCAAATGGAAATACATCATATTTAACCCTCTACCTAAATAATCAAGACAATGGGCTTCCTTGGAAATGGTGTGGCAGGCAGTTAGGTGCACCTCCCCAATAAAACAAATTCTGGCTTTTGAACTGAGTGCAGTGATTGCACGTAGACAATCGTTCTTTAGCTCCGGGGGCATTCATGAGATTTGAAAAGAATTTCAAATTCTGATTAGTCCACTAGACAGTTTTCCACTTTGCCTCAGTTCATCTTGAATTAGTTTTAGCCCGGGGAGTTTTGCATGAGTCAGGGGTGAATTACATTGAGAGAAAATGCTTTTCAGATGTGTTCCAGAGCCCATGCAGTGATTTCCATTTCAAATCACTGTATTCTTTTGTGTGTTTTTAAATGTGTTTGTAATTTTATAGTTAATAGGCTAAGATATGCATTGGGACAAATAATTATTAGATTCCTTGTTGAATTTGTAAGTTTGCTCACTTACAAAGAAATACACTCTCTTCGTGTTTATGGAGAGAGGCAGAAATGCAGGAAAAAAAACACATAAAATTGATATCATTGCATATCATTCAATAAAATAAGTGTTTGATTCCAAAGCAAAACATGACTTAGCACTTGGTGAAGAAATCCTTGTTGCCAAGGACAGCGGTAAAATGTGTCTTATAGTTGATCACCAGGTTAGCAGACATTTCAGGAAGGATTTTGGACAACTTCAAAAAGTCTTTTAGTTTTTTGGCTGCTGTTTGGCAGCTTGAAGCTTCAGCTCAGCTGAAGGAGGAAGGTTCTTGTCAAAGATTTTACTTGGCCATGCCCATTGGTCCATCAATCTGTTGAAGTCATTCTGCACCCTTAGCAGAAAAAGAATTCAATTCAAATTGTATTTATACAGGGCCATATTACATCAACAGTTGCTTCAAGGTGCTTTATATTGTAAAGTAGACCCTACAATTATACATACAAAGAAAAGCCCAACAATCATATGACCCCCTATGAGTAAGTACTCTGGCGATAGTGGGAAGGAAAAACTCCCTTTTAACAGGAAGTGATAGTATATGGTATCACAATGAGATAGATGGTAAGGTGATATGTTAAATCACCAATCATCAATATGTTAAATCTAATCCAAACATGGCAGATCAATTTGATGCCAGAGAGCTCCGTTTTCTCTGGTGGGGAGGTTGGAATGGAAGAAATCGATTCTGTGGCAGATGTGCTTAATACACATAAGAAGCAGCCATCAGGAGTATTGATTAACTGATTGACTCTTTTTTTTTTGTTTTCGAACATGTAATGATCTGTAATTGATTGATACTAATGTAATGTGGCCTTGAGGGTCCTTAAAGGCACCTATAAATAAAATGTATTATTATTATTTTTATTTTTTGTAAGTTGCAAACTTAGAAATTCAGAAGGGGATCAAATAATTATTTTCTCCCACTGTATATCTGCTTTGCTTATCTTGAAGTGCCAAATCAACATTGTAGGTCATGACACCAATTCTCCTTATTGGCATGTAATGCAGGGTATAGGGCTGATAAAGCTGCAGTGTCAACATGAGCACCGCATTGCATGTCCACTCCAGCACACTTGCAAACAGCTGAGCAGACAAGTCGCTTCCTCATCCGCAGGTTTGTTTCAATTTGCTGTAATTACAGGAGCAGCACAGCTAAGCTTAAGGTAGTAAATCACTTAAGAAGGGCACGGTCCTCTGAGGTTTTCCGGCTGCGTGTTGAAGCCAATTTGCTCTGCAATTGGTTGAGAGAGCAAATCTCCATATGTTACTGTGAGTGTTAAAGGGGCTAGACGAGGGCGAGGAGTGCCTTCAAGAATCCTCCAAATCCATTAACTGCTCTCAGTGGCAGCCATCAGACTTAATTTAAGGCTTTGGAATAGTTTTGAGGTGTCACCTCAGAGCCAAATCAGCGCTATGAGTGAATCAACAACACTTCAGTCAACACTTGTCAACTCAATATAATGGCTAGAGAATAATCAGCACTCATTAGCGTTGACATTCAGCTGGCTGGCGAGGTGACTTCATGTTTAAAGATGGAAACAAATCTGGTTTATGCAGCCCTTTCTATTTAAAATAGTCATTTTATATTGTGTTGTGAGTAAAAGAAAACAGGAAGTGGTAGATGGGAGATCATGCTTCCCCTCATGGAGATAATGACTGTAAAATGAACACTTGTGGGTGTCAATTATTCTGTGGCTCATATGCACCAGACAATCGCTGATATAGGACACCAAAGTACCTCGGGGGACGAGCTCACTGGTAATGTGACATTGATCCATGGAGAGAACCACTCATTCTGCCATTCCACAGCAAGGTCAGAGGTCACTGCTGCTCCTGAGTGGCTTTTAGAAATCTGGCATCTTAATAAGGATCGAATCAGCGTCTGCTGTCTAATGGCATTCAGTGTGCTGCTGCAATTTGCTGTGTGTATGTTCTAGAAGAAGGTATCAAATCGGAGCCAAATGCACCATGAGTCACAACTCAGCTTATACCCGTGAATTTGTTGGAAGAGCTGTGAGTCATAACTCACTTAACAGCCACAAATCTGTCACCCGAAGTTTTCATTTCCCGCAGCATAATGCTTGCTTGATTTTCTGTCCGCCACCTTTAGGAAGAAATATTGGGGAACCATTACGCAGCGCAGAGCGCCGTGGAAGGAAAGGAACAATTAAGGGAAGGCTTTCTGTCGTTTTAGATTAAAGCTGCTGAATCGCAGAGTCATCTGTATTGCCACCAGGTTTCATGCAGCTTTATCAGAACTGAAAGACTCTTGTTTTGTCACTTCAGGCGATGCAGACCATTCACGATGGACTGTGACGCACACAGCGAAGGGAGCAGGAGAAATAGAACTGAGTCCGTGTGTGTTTGCGTTTTTATAGAGACGTGTTACGACTCATCTTAATACGATATGTAATGCTACTCTGATCCGTTCTGTAAGATCATCCTGCCTCGCTAGATTTATTTGTATTTCAGCCTTGATCCCTGTGTTCTAAAGAGAGGTTAAATAGTGTTAGAGCTGTTTTCCCAAATATCTATAATCCTCGCTGCTTTATACTATACCGAAGTTAGGGCATAATCATAAGTAGCAAAGCACTCAAAACGTTTTCCCTCGTCTGACTGCAAAAGAAAATCCAACTTAGTCAAAGCATGTTGATATTAAAGTCACAGATAGTGACGAGAGTGCAGACAGTCAGTGATCAAACCTGGGAATAGATGAAGCCTACTTTTATCTCAAGGCTACATTAAGCAGGATGTGATGTAGTTTGCAGACAGAGACAGACAAAAACACAGAACATGGGTAAAAAGTTTATATTTTATCATTTTCTGCTACTTTATATGTTTCAGAGACCTTTATTAGCTTGATTTTTTTCATCAAGGTTAAGCTTGTGCTTTTGTACCTTTTTGGCTTGTGCACCTGCCGTGTATAGTTGGAGGGTCCGTGCATAAGTATCATTTATCTGGAGCTGATCTCATCATATCCCAGATGAGCGGGCATATCCTGCTTCCATTGTTTAACTCCTGCTATTGCAAATGTAGATTAACCCACATCAGCTTGTTCTTCAATACCGATGCCGCTTGAGTGGTCATAACTCTTTTCTTGAGTTGTTGTCACATTAAGTGAAGACATGTAATTCAAAGTTGTAAAGCATCAGCTTGCTCTGTTATCAAAGTTTGTCAATGAAAGCTTTAAAAGGATGTTAGAAAAAGGCTTAAAAGGAAAAAGGAAGGGCCAATGTAGAAAATCCAGGAACTGCCATTCTTCTAACAGCTGCTTCAGGCTAGTCAGTCCCCACAGACTCGCAAATAAGGTTTTGTATCTAGTTTGTTGCCTCTTTCCTGTGTTGCGCCTTTAAATTTCATTGAATTAAATTTTCCAGCATTTAATGGATTTAATTAAATTTAGACTTAAGCAAAGTCCTTGTAGAAGCAAGTCTTGCAACTTGGCAGCCATATGGAAATAGCTCTGGTTAAGCTTATAAGACTTGATGTTTACATCCCTAAGAATAATCAGTGTTGTAAAGGTGGGAGGGGTAAAAAAATTCACCAGGGTCATCAGAAGGGCACTGTCCTTCATGGGTTTCTCCTTAATAAGCCTACGAAACTTCAAGAGAGCATTACATTAATACTTGGCATCCTGGGCGTGCCCTCCTCTGATTTTACCCCTCACGTTGGATATCTATGGCCTAGTTAAGAATTTTTTCCTCTTCTTCCAAAGGTACTGCTGCTTCTTCACTCAGCAGGGTGTAACACTGACTTGATAGTACAGTAAGTTGAAAAGCCCATCTTTGAACCCCCATGTTCTCCAGGAGTCTGGTTGTTGACGTGGCCACACACAAATGTGCTGCATCCCACCTCTATAGGGAACACTTGAGTACACCAGCTGCGTTGTTCTGCCTCTGCTGCTGTGTCTCTATATTTTAGCCTTTTGCATTTATGTGCTGCCCACTGCAGTCTCCTTTAGCTCTGTGTGCAGGGACCGCTACAAGATTCACCACAAGATCTGTGAGTAGTTGTAGCGATCTCTGGTGGAAAAGAGTTTCTGCTCCGGATCTGCTCCTTTGTCTTTCAGCATCCAGTAGGGCAGCTTCCACTCTTGCAGATTGTTTTGATATAACACTTCTTGGTCTTACAAACAGAGTGAACTTTATAGGACTAGGCTTAGGTGAGGGCATTGTGGGTACTTGTCCTTCCTACCAGGATGACCATCAGTTGACCTAGGACCTCATTTTGCCTCCAGGTGAGTCACCCTTGACAACGGCAATTCTATTTCTATGGCACATTTCATTATATATAAACTCAATGTGCTTAACACATAAGATAAAAACTAAAGAACCTGTGTAGGTTTACAATGGCCTAAGACTGTGAGAATGGCAAAAAGAAAACATGGAGAGAAAACACAGCTGTTAAGTGTAAGTCTGTGCGGGGAAAAAAGGTTTTTAGTCTGTTTTTGAATGTGTGCACAGATGTAATTGATCTCAGGTCAACAGGAAGCTTGTTCCAAAGTACAGGAAGACAGTAACTGAAAACACCTTCATCATGCTTGGATCTGATTCGAGGAAGATTTAAAAGATCTCCACCTGATGACTTGAGAGACACCGTGGTTTTTTAGCCAATTAATGTAGTGAACACTAGGTGGATCTTCTTCAGTTTGCTGGTTTAGGTTCTTGGATATGGAGAAAATAAGATAAGGCATGGATAAGCTAACTTGGATAAGGCAGCTTGGATGATGAAGCTCATTTGACTTCCATCTCTCTCTATGTGAACCGATGGTGTTTCCCATTTTCCCATTTCGTCCATTGGGCATTATTCTGGTTAAAAATGTTTTTCTTAAAAATCACACAGAAAGCAGTTTCCTTATAGACTGCCATTATAAATAAGACATCACTGAAGCTGCTGAGAGGACTCCTCCAGTTGCTACCAAGGTCGATTGTCTTTTTCAGTCCATCAACATTTCATAGACTAAAGGTTTGCATAATCTTTCCACTGCCTGTGAAATATTTCTATGATTTTGTCCCAGTGTAAACACAAGGGAGGCTCCAGCAGGTGAGTTCCTTTAATAATCATTGTTTTTAATCATTTTGATTATAGAATTGCTTTTGACTATGGTGGGAAAACTTTCATATTAATAAAAAATAAAATGGAATGTGGCAACTGTATGAATGTGGCCCCTAAGGTAAAAAACAATGCACTTGATAACTTAACTACAGTTTTTTTTTGTTTGTTTGTTTTTTTTAATCAGGTCATGTCATGCAAAGCGACTGGTTACTAGGCAAGAATGTATATGTCCATTGAAGCTTCCCAGCTTTCTCTAGCTGACTGCATAATGAAACATATTTTGGTCTCAGGGGATTTTGAAATGAGGTGAAGTGTGTCTAAAAATTCTTTGCTGTACCCTGAATGTGGAGAATATTTCAGGGCATGTTCACAATCTACACCTTGGCTGTGTTGAAATCGGTCTCTTTTCATGGTCACACAATTCAGTGATGAAATATCTTCTCTACCTGGATTCTTCTTATTAATGTACTTCGGGAATATTTTGCACATTTGCTGTGTGTTGTTGGTCCTGCTGGTATGTTCTGGATACAGAAGCACCATCTGTCTGCTTTCGAGCAGCACTTCATAGTCACCTTGAAGTCACCTCTCTCCCACACACACTGCCAGTGTGGAAACTAATAACACAAGCAAATACATAAACTACAGCAGGGTATTAGAGAAACTTGACCATACCTGCTCTGTAATAGGTGGAAATGTTTCATATCTGTAATTATCATTTTATTCTCTTTATGCTGCTGTCATTGTAGGTTGTTGACATATTGAAAGATTTTTCAGTGAGTGAGTAAAAAAAAACAACTAAAATTAGAGACTGATCACTAATCAGCTCCTCATTTTTAGGTGAGTTGGCATAAAACAGGTTCAGTGTTCAGCTATAGGGATGCATCATGCAAACAGTTTTTCTTGCTTGTAAGACCAGCAGCAAGCTGGTGACAGTGAATTTGATAACACACAACACAACACAAACACTCCTTTCACAAAAGTAGAATATAATGAGAACTGTGATTGCCATTTCCCGTTTTTTTCCCCCCATCCACCCCTGACTTAATCTAAGCAGCATATCCAGCTATCCTTATGTCTCGTAATTTCCCTCTTAACACGTAAAACTTACATGGCCACTTCAAGTAGTTTTTGATAGGCACACCACTGCCAAAGCCTCCTTCAGGGCTGTGCTCACAGCACGGGGCTATAGCATTCAGATCGCAGCGGGGTATGAAATTGCTGTAAGGCCACATGTCAGCCCTGCTTGAATTGCCAGGCAGTCTTGCTCGTCCTCGACTGCTGGCCTCACACTGAGCAGTCAGAGAGTGTAGCCTTACTACTGACCTCATTATTTCAGATTTAAACAAAGAATGGCCAGAACACAGATGAGCCAGGGTTTTAATTAGGATTCCTTACACATATAATGTGGTCTTAGCTATTAATCTGGCAATGGCACCCTATTACTGATGGCCATAATGGCTTTAAAGGCTTTAAAATATGGAAAGACAAGAAACAGGAAGCTGACATGGTTTAGTAACCAAGAAGGAAAAAAGGTAAGAAAGTTTTGATCAACATACTGAAATACTTTATTATTTATGGAAATAATAGTCTATTGGGAGAAAAACGTCTCTTGACATTAATCTTCCCTCACAGTGGCAATGAGTCAGATGTGTCAGATGAGTCAGATTATGTGGAGATTTCAGAGAGGGGTGTGTATTATTGAGGTTTTCTTTCATTCTGAAGGGGGAGACCTTAAATGTCTGTGGGCATAATGCTGTCTTTTTACTGTCAACCTTGCCTTTGACTGTAATTCAGTGTCTATGCTTTCGCATGAGGTCATTTCAGGCTGCTGACAACAACACAGCTGTTAAAAATCGGTGTGACAAATGCAAAAATAAAAGAAAATGAGAACTCCAGGAACCAGAAATCATAAAAACACTCCAAGTGGGTGTGGGATTCCTTTAAATGACAATTTGTAACTTTTTAAAGACAACAACTTTAATTACACCAGTTCATAGTCAGTAAAATCTACTTCTGCGTTTAATTTCATACATACAGTTTACATCTTCTGGTATGACAGTAGCTTATAGTGGCTAGTTTTTATGAGAAATATTCCTGTGCATGTTATCTGCTTAACTTATTGCATTTACCATTTATTAACTTAGGGTTATTAATCTGAAGCCAAAAAAAGCTAGCACTGGCTGGTGTGACAATGCTAGTTTGTGCTACTGTTATAGTACAATTTAAAACAATGGGGAAGATAACTGTTAGGAATGCAAAGTTGGCAGGCAGCATACCCGACAAGCGACTGAAGAGACAAACAATGAAAGTAAAGGATACTGTTGATTTAGTGTTTTTTAAACATTAGTGTGTAGTCTAGGCAAGCCGACCCTGGAAAGTTCAGGCCTGACAATTCTATGATTTAATTTTAGACAATAAACGTCTATGGCGTTATTTTTGTGCCACTATTCTGTCAGTTCAGCCTTATATATTATGTTTAACCCAAGTGTGCACCCAGGCAGGTCGTGGGTAACAGGCATCTCTGAAAAAGTTAGAGCACTTTTGCAAATATGTGATGTCTTGATAAATCGAGCAGATATTTGAAGTTTACACAGCACCATTCTCGCATGAAAATATCTTAAAAGTTTATTTTGTGACCCAGAAAGAGTAATATTTCAAACTCTGTGTTCCTCTGCCACTGCCTCGTTTGAGTTTTGGACGAAATGGATTCTGGGATATTGCATTTCGTCATTTTGAGCTGATTGGAGACCAAAACAGCCAATCAGATTTTTTTGCATCCAAGTCTGTGATTGGCTGGTTTTGTGGCACAAATATAACTGTGTACAGAAAGAGTTGAGCGCGCAAGCAACACATTGCGAGCGAGCACAAATGCAAAAACTGAGCGAGCGGGGCTCCTATTGTGTGTGTGTGTGTATAATAGCAAACACTGAAATACATTTTTTGCACGCAGCAATGAATTTTGTTCACTCAAATTTAGCTTTTCTTCGCTCAAAAATAAATTTCTCCTCAAAATGCAACACTTGCACCTGGAATTTTTTTTTTTTTACGTGTGCTCAAATTCTTTTTATGTGCGCTCAGAATAGTGGCACAAAAATAACGCCATAGACGTCTGATGTATGTTTCTGATATTCGTGTAAAGTTTGATGCCCCTAAGACTATCATGTCTACTATCTTTGTTGTCTTTTTTTTTGTAATTCTGTGCGACTAATTTTAAAAAATTAAGAGATTTTAAGTTAGCCACTTACGAGATAAGTGGCATTATCTCATACGAAACTATAATCTGCCTAAATGTTACACTGTATCCTTGAAAGAACAGAAAGATACCAGTCTGAAATGTAGAGTGTAGATTTTTGCACACCTCTGTATAGGAGACATTTCACAACTTCTAATTTGTCACTTGCTGTGGGTGGAAAAGTAGATGTACAGTACCTTACACCAGAGTTTTATTTTTAGGAAAGGGTAAACGTACAGGCCTTTTGGGAGATCCTATGCAGCAGCCTGATATTGTGATGTAGGCTGACAAGGGATAAAATCTCCACGTGTTTAGCATTGAGGGCTTTTTTTTCCTTTGCAAATTCTTCCTATCCTTATACAGCTCTGACTAGCCTTTGGTGGCGCCAGACGAGGTATATGACACAAAGTGTTTGATGATGAGGTGTAGACGCTTGATGCGCTCAATCCGAGGTATGTGTTAGCGTATGTCTTTTCACACTTTTCACACTCGTGACACAACATATCCTCACCAGATTCTTAGTGACGTCTGTCTGCATTCAAAATAGCCTTCAATACTAGCTTGTTATGCCAGTATCATTGTAAAGGGTGACCTCAATCACATGCTTTATGATTCAGGTCACATTTACAATATATATTTTTTTATTATTTTATTTTCTTTTTTCTTTTTACCAAACTGTTGACCTATTGATATTTACTCTGATTACTTATTATGCTTTATTATTTATACTTTATGTATGATTTATTTTTATTTATTGTTTTAAGTCTTTAACAGATCACTGATGCATTTGACATCTGATGAAAATCATGTATAACTGCCTTGAAAAACTGCAACCTTACGGCCCCAGTATACATGTAACATTGATTGCTTTGCTTGAGGAAAGTTACTACAGCTATGTAGCATTTACACCAGTGCTTAGGGTGTGGGTAACTGCAGCAGTATTCTCCTGAATGACAGGTGTCACTTCTCAGACAGCACCTTATCTCAGAGAAGTAATTCTTGCTTCTCCATTTTCAACTGGAAAAAAAAAATGACATAAGTGCCAATCTTCCCTCCCTGAGCCTGGTTCTGCCAGAGCTTTCTTCCTGTAAAAAGGGAGTTTTTCCTTCCCACTGTCACCAACTGCTTGTTTAGTAGTCTGGTTGTTGATTGATATCTAACCATAATAAGAGAGACACAGAGTTACACAAACAAGTATCTTTTATCTAGACATTTCTTTTGTGTGTAAATGTCTGGTTTAAATCCTTCTCCTAAAAAGTAAAGAAATAGTGTTAAAGTAGAAGGAAAAAAAGTAAAATTGCCCGAATTCTGAAAAAAATCAAAGCTTTCACTGCACTCTTTAAGGCAGTGAGCAGTGTTCTGTATTTTAGTGAGAAATAAGAGATATTTCAGAGGATCTTGGTAATCTTCATACTCCTTCGGGGGATTAGGGACAGTCGAAGACAGACTTTATTGTGGGGGAGGGGGGTGGGGCTGGGTGGGGACTGGCTGTGTTTTGGTGTGTGTTTAGATTTTGTTCAAACAAGGGGAAAAAAATCAAAAGCAGGAAGTTTTTGTTAAAAAGGATTCAAATGAAACTGCTAAATTGTTTAGGGACTACACTTCAGATTTAGTCCTTTTTAGTCCTTTTTACTTCATTTTAGTATCCTTTTCAAGTGCAGTCTTCCTTTTATCCCTACTCTATGTACATGGACCGAGAGGAAAAGCTGACACCTGACAAAGCTGCAAAGATTAAGATGTCAAAGTAAGGTTGAGGCTAAGACACTGTAATGACTAAGTCTGCACATGCCAGGTAAGTGTGCTGATGTCCCTGGTGCTATTCTTGACATGGTTGTGTCTAAAAAAAGGAAAAAAAAGAACCTTATGGAGAATTACATCTGAAAGGCAGACATTTTTATTTTTTTCATAAATGGAGATTTCTGTTGCAAATATAAATTTATATTGAACTGTTGATTACTCAATTCAAATATAAGTGGCCTCCAGCTCTTCAGGTAGTCTATCACCCAGTTTTTAGCAAAACCACACCTTCACACCCGGCTTGCCTGGACACCGCGTCTTTCTCCGTCCCCTTGTCTCCACACCACCATCCCTGAGGCTTTTTTTATTGCTGAAAATAGCTTTTGATATCTCTGACCAATGAAGATCACAGTGCAGCCCTTGCCCATCTCTTCTCTCCTCAAGCTCTCCCTCTAAATCTATGTTCTGTATCAGTTATCAAGCAGTGGTACCTGCCGATACTCTCCACAACTGGGTAATGTTTCGGAGGGGAGAGTGCACTTCTGAGAGACCATTTACTACTCAAAGAGAAAGTACTGTGTTGTAGTTTCTGTGTGTGCTGTGCTTGGTGGACGGTGAACCCGCTGTGCTGCAGATGGGGACAGGGATCATTTTGCTTGTAATTGGGACACAAAGATTAAATTAGTACAGAAGAGTGAAAATGGATCCCGCTTGACCTCTTGGTCCAGAGCCTGATGAGATGAGATTTCTGTGGTCTCAGTTCATCTGAGCAGCTTCACTCGATCATCCTGATAATGTGCCCTTTACCTCTGCCCTCTGACATTCCTCTTCTAGTTGTCTAACTTGTTCCTGGATTTGCAGATATCCGCTGTCTGTAGTGGGGTTTTTTTCAAACTCAAACTAACTTTTTCCTTCTGCTCTTCTGTAGCCTTCCATTCACCAAGAGGCAATTTGAGAAAGAATGATAGCTAAATGCAGCGTTAGCTGCTGTAGACATTTATATACAGGCTTATTCTAGCCTCATAAAAAAAATCTAAGGATTTTTTTTCCATGGGTGGGACTGGGGAATTTATTTATACAGTTTAACACTCAGATTATCTTCTTCATTGGGGTTGTTTAGGTTTGTTTTGACAAGATTTTCATTATTTGATGAATTAATGAAAGAAAAATATTTTCCACAACCTCTATTTGATGTTATTCTGACTGAACTACAAATACAAATTTACATTAATATATTTGTATTAATAAATCCTAAACTTGGATAGACGGCTGGGTGATCTTCTATGTAGCTGGATTGTGCTATCATACCAGCCTGTGATAGCTAGTAACTGATAGCATACGTCAGGGACAGGGTGGTGGATGGAAATAATGTGCACTGATTCATACAGCTGCTATGTCATCCACATAGAAAAAGTAAATGCACAAAGAGGAGTTTATTTCCAACTTGTAGCATGAAAAGAAAGGAAGTGGATAATGCAATAATGAACTTACTTAAATTACTTACTGACTAGTAACCACAAGTTACTATAAACACTAATAACTAGTTATTTCTTCTCTATTTACTCAAATCATAATATTGTTGGCAAATCAGTCAATTTTAGCATTTAAAAATGACTTCTGGAAAGATGAAACTGAAATGTGGAGACAGCAGGAGCGTGTGACTAAGGATGGCGGTGGCTGAGGCAATTTGTAATTCCATGTTAGATCCCTTGGGGGCAAAGAAACACCTTTAAAATTGATCTGCTCCAACTGCGTAAGTTATCAACCCCCGGGCTTCAGGAGCGAAATTGTCCTGCCCTGTGCTTGTTTTAAGAGTCACTTCTTCTCCCATCTTGGCTGATAGAAATACCTCAGAAAGCGATACTTCATTCACAGCGTGTATTGGAACAGTACAAAGCTGAGCCATAGCAAATACGAGGGTCTCAAATACAACATAATCCATTTTCAGGTTTTAAAAGAGAAAATAAACAAGATTGCTGTGGATCCACAAAGCTTCTCTATTGGCTGGTTTTTCTGTGGCATAAAAAGCTTCCATCAAGGCTTTTATCATGAGTCTGATAGCGTCCTTGATGGTAGTGAGTGAATTAACAAGGCACATATCGATCTTTTGCTGTGAGTTTCCTCTGTAGCTTTTTGATGATGATTTAGAGAGTAAGAGAGAGACAATCAGGAAGAGAGATGGAAAGAGGGCGATCAATAGTGTTTGCAGGTTTGCTGTGTGGGGTAAGGTGACAGGCAGCAACGAGGACATTGACAAGGTGTCAGATTGATCGCCAGCAAAATACGACAAGCCGATTTAATTTTGCCTTCAGGACCAACATGCATGATCTCACACCCACTGTTGTGTGTTGGCAATGACTGAGCTATTATTTGACCGTAGCTTCAGGTAGCTTTGTTCAAACTTTTCTGAGGTTTGAATGAGCATCAGGCTTTGGCTCGATCGATCGAGAACCTGAAAACATTGAAAATGTTCAGGCCTGAAAGATTTGACACATGTGGAATTAACTAGGACTGAAGGCAGACGATATCTGATATAAATGGTTGATAAAGAAGAGATCATGCTGGATAGAACTAACATGCAAAAGCAATGAGCATCACAGGAAAAGGTTGGAAAGCTAGAGTTTCTCAGCTCTGTATTGCAGATTATAGAATGTCAATTACTTGGAAAAAATAATCATTGGCAAGACTATGTCAAGTTTAGCTAATGTTAATGTTAAGTAATTGGTGCACCTAATGCTAAATGTTAGGGGGTATCTACAAACATAGAGCCTGTATTCTCAGGCATCAATCAAATACCCACTAGAACAGTCATTGCATTTATAAAGAAGCTTTATTAAAAACCATAAAAAAGGGTTTATAGTTCAATTCAATACAGTTTTATTTATACAGCGCCAAATCACAACAACAGTTGCCTCAAGGTGCTTTATATTGTAAGGTAGACCCACAATAATACATGCAGAGAAAACCCAACAATCATACGACCCCCTATGAGCAAGCACTTTGGCAATAGTGGGGAGGAGGAAGCAATAGTACAGGGTGGGTGGGCCATTTATATGGATACACTGTAATAACATGGGAATGGTTGGTAATATTAAAGTCCTGTTCGTGGCACATTAGTATATGTGAGGGGGCAAACTCCTCAAGATGGGTGGTGACCATTTAGAAGTCGGCCTTCTTGGATAGAACTTTTGTTTTTTCAATAGGAAGAGGGCCATGTGACACATCAAACTTATTGGTAATGTCACAAGAAAAAAACAATGGTGTGCTTGGTTTCAACGTAACTTTATTCTTTCATGAGTTATTTAAAAGTTTCTGATCACTTATAAAATGTGTTCAATGTGCTGCCCATTGTGTTGGATTGTCAATGCAACCCTCTTCTCCCACTCATCACACACTGATAGCAACACCGCAGGAGAAATGCCAGCTCAGGCATCCAGTAGCCGTAGTTTCAGGTGCTGCACATCTCGTATTTTCACACCATAGACAATTGCCTTCAGATGACCCCAAAGATAAAAGTCTAAGGGGGTCAGATCGGGAGACCTTGGGGGCCGTTCAACTGGCCCACGACGACCAATCCACTTTCCAGGCAACTGTTCATCTAGGAATGCTTCCTATTGAAAAAACAAAAGTTCTATCCAAGATGGCCGACTTCTAAATGGCCACCATGGTCACCACCCATCTCGAGGAGTTTGCCCCCTCACATATACTAATGTGCCACGAACAGGACTTTTGATGTGAATGGTGAAGTTAACAAACAAAACCACTGCTATTGGTCTGACACTAACCCACATTGGATGGATCCCTCCAAGACTGTTGGAACAACAAAAGTGATGGTTTGGTGTGGTATATGGGGTACAATGATAGTCGGTCCATTCTTCATCAATGGAAACCTCAAGGCCACTGGATATTTGAAATTGCTACATGATGATGTGTTTCCCTCTTTATGCACTGAAGCTGGCACGTTTCCTGAGTTTTTCCAGCAAGATGGTGCACCACCACATTATGGGTGCCAGGTCCGAGCATTCCTAGATGAACAGTTGCCTGGAAAGTGGATTGGTCGTCGTGGGCCAGTTGAACGGCCCCCAAGGTCTCCCAATCTGACCCCCTTAGACTTTTATCTTTGGGGTCATCTGAAGGCAATTGTCTATGGTGTGAAAATACGAGATGTGCAGCACCTGAAACTACGGATACTGGATGCCTGTGCTGGCATTTCTCCTGCGGTGTTGCTATCAGTGTGTGAAGAGTGGGAGAAGAGGGTTGCATTGACAATCCAACACAATGGGCAGCACATTGAACACATTTTATAAGTGATCAGAAACTTGTAAATAACTCATGAAAGAATAAAGTTACGTTGAAACCAAGCACACCATTGTTTTTCTTGTGACATTACCAATAGGTTTGATGTGTCACATGGCCCTCTTCCTATTGAAAAAACAAAAGTTCTATCCAAGATGGCCGACTTCTAAATGGCCACCATGGTCACCACCCATCTCTTTTTTTTTTTTTTTTTTTTTTTCTTAAATGACATCAGAAACAGCAGTATGCGACATTACGTGATGGCAGAGCTTCAGTTCATCCTTTGTCATTTTTTTTTTTTTTTTTTTTTTTAATAAATAGGACAGGGGGAATGAATGAGAGAAAGAGGGGGAGAGAAAGAAAGAAAACCAAAGGGGAGAAGAGACGGTGAGAAGGGGGGGGGAAGAGAGAGAAAAAAAAAAAAGAACTCCTGGGTCACCTGTATGGAGAAAAAAAGAAACAAACAAAAAAAACAAACAGAGGAGACAGCAAACAACAAAGAGCAACATAATAATAGAGAAAACAAAGCACCATCACAATAAACTAGCTAGTCATAGATATCAATATTTACTAAATAATAAACGATATTGTGCAGCACGCAAGATAGACAGCGCACAGTGTGCTTTGAGGCAGCAGCCAAGAAAGCTTTAGTCCGCGTCTGTGAATACCCATGTGTGCATACCTGTGTGGATCAGCATGCTTGCATTCCAAAGGTTTCTCCATGTAATGATCTGCTAGGGAGTGTGGGGGGGCCACAGCCCCGTCCTCCAGGGTGTGAAGTGGGTATGGAGGAGATCAAAACTCCAGACATCCAGAGGCCCTCAGAATACAAGAGACCATGGAAGACCAACAGAGGGGCAGCCGCGCCACCACCCATCTCGAGGAGTTTGCCCCCTCACATATACTAATGTGCCACGAACAGGACTTTAATATCACCAACCATTCCCATGTTATTACGGTGTATCCATATAAATGGCCCACCCTGTATATGGTATCACAATGTTAAAATGACCAAATTAATACTATCCTTAAATGACTGTGAATTGCTAGTCTTGGTAGCCAGGGATCGGCCCACCAGGAGCTCACAAAGCACCCGACCCCTATGGTGCCTCCTGCAGGTGGGGGGCCCATGTCCCTTTTTCGGGCTGTGCCTGGCCGGGCCCCAGTAACCCTATCCCTGGCAGGATAAATTGTTCCCTTGATGGTCTTCTGATAGGGGTCTTCTGAATCGCTCTCTGTCTGGTCCCTCACCCACAACCAATTTACCATGAGAGACCCTACCAGGGGGCAAAAGCCCCCAGACAATATAGCCCCTGGGATTCCTGGGAGACACAAACCCCTCAGGTAGTGATTTGCGGAGGGGCTACTCTGCAGTTCATTTCACATTTTCTTTTATGTGAAAAGAAAATGATCCCTTCACTCTGCAGGACTCCGAACCTCTGCTATTGTTTTCGCCCTTTTTAGCTAATTATGCTTGTCCTCTTTCCTGTTCGCTCTCTGCCCTGTCACAACTAGTGGACAGAAAACGTTAGCTCATGAATGCAGGAAAACATTTATTCTAACAAATGAGTTAATATTCTCAAGTAGCCAAAACAAATTTACTTTACTTCAGCTTTCAACAAATGCTGTCTAACAAGACCTTCCGTTTTAGAGTGAAATGTTTCTACTGAAAGCACTTTAGCCACTTCAGATTCAAAAGAACACTTCCTATGGTTGAGGTCATGGTTATTTTCTGCTTTCATAAACGCCATAAAATTCTCGATCAAAGTGAGAGTTTATGTTTGCTGCATGAGAAGACTCCAACTACACACCCAGTGAGGAATCATTCTTGACCTTCTTCGCGTGACCCGCGCCTCTGTCCCTGACACGAGTAAGCAGAGAGCTTTGACATTTACTGCTCTTTGTCAATAGGTCATGATGAAAGCACAGACACACAAAGGCTGCTTTGCATGGACATTTATTGATCTGACTGTCTTGTGGTTAGCTGTACAGATAGATGATAGGCGCAGGAGGAGGAAAAGGCTGAGCTGTTTTCCAGGAAGTACAACAAAGGCTGTTTTTGTGAGGCGCTCTTGTGTGCCCATCCATCTACTGCTGTCTGTTCAACTCGGTAAAGACGGCAGAGTAATTCACTTAGCTTGCACTGTGCATGGCTATTATCTCTGGATGGTGTGTCTGTCTGCGGGTGTTCTGCTGTGATATCATTACACCACTCACTTAAGTATATATCACAACTGATTGATATTGCTGTCTGGCAATAATTGCTAAATTGCTGACCTTTTAGGGCTGTTTGGCTGTGCAGTCTTTACTCTGTAGCACAAATGCTCTCTCAATTAATCACATTTTATTCAGTTTAGCATTGAAGTTTAAGCTATTACAGCTGTACAGATGCTCTTTTTACATCCGGTATACATTATCCAACAGTCCAGCATTCTGCTAATACCACATCCTGGGACTCATGTGGATGTTACATTGGCAAGAGATTCAGACGTCAGATTATTCCAATCAAAAGAATTCACTACCACCTTTCTGGCGAGATAAACTACAAGATGTCACCATCTTGTAGTTGGAGACCGGTTCTGCCGGAGGTTTCTTCCTGTTAAAAGGGAGTTTTTTCCTTCCAACTGTCACCAAAGTTCTCGCTCATAAGGGGTCATATGACTGTTTGGTTTTTCTCTGTATGTATTACTGTAGGGTCTACCTTACAATATAAAGCACCTTGAGGCAACTGTTGTTGTGATTTGGCGCTGTATAAATTAAATTGAATTGAATTGAATCCAGAGGCCCTTTGTCCATACCTCGACGATTCAAAACTGTTTTCACAGCATTCGAGGAACCTAAACGATATTTGGCATCTGGTTTTAATGTTGTGTTGCATCACCCAAAGAAGTATTTAATGCTACAGTCAAACACTTCTGCTTTTCTTCCACTAGCAAAATGAGATGAAATTCATCTCCTTTTTATTAATTTCTTTTATAACATCACTGCAGTCAGCTCTCCTTTCATGGTAGGTGTCCTTTTTTGATTTTCATTTTGTCCTTTGTAAAAATGTAATCAAAAGTATTTTTCTTAAAGGACGATGACTAAAAATTAAAACAATATGAAAGAAAAAATTTACAAAAGCTCAGTAAAACAGGAATCAAATGTATAATGTCTTGAAAAACAGGTCAAACAAAGGCAAAATTAAGCAGAAAGCTTAGAGCGAGAGGGCTTGAACAGTATAGAAAGCATAGAAGATATTAAGGGCTGTGTAAAATAACAACACAAATAAAAGAAATTTGAGTTGCTAATGATAGAACAGCCACATGAATGATTACACTTTGCTACCCTTCCTAGATGGCAGCAAAAATCCGAGTTCGTTAGGATAATTTTTACCATTGCAGTATACACTCAGTACTGCAATGGTTTCGTGTCTGTACACTAGTTTCATGTCTGCACGGGGCTCTCTCCACGTACTCTAGGTTCCCCCCAGAGTCCAAAGACACAACTCTTTTATTTATTTAAAGAGTTTATTATTAATTTTTTATTATTAAGAGTTTATTAATTCTAATTAATTGGCCTTAGGTTTGAATCATCTCTTCCTCTGTGTTAGCCATCTGTGACTTTTAGATCTCAGAAATTGTCGGCTGTCGCTCGGGGCAATTTACAGTGTTTTGTTTTATAAAGAGGCTTCACAATAACTGTGAAGCATTTCATGCCTGACTGATAAAAACTGTAACTCAAATTAAAGCACCATGTGAAATGTGTGTGTTCCAGCACTGCTTTTATTAGCACCAGCATACTAAACCCACCTTCAGCTAATCACGCAGTCGCACACATGCACACTCATGTGCTACACTATAAAAAGAAACACACAAACCATAAGGGATTGTTACACCTGCAGGGTAACAGTTGGTTCAAGAAAGGTACATCAACAAGTCATAAGACCAGTAGATGAGGAAATTTCTTTTTGCGTTATGTGCTGAAACCATTCCTGCAAATAGGTTTAAAAGAGAATTTTCCAGTGCAGCATTGCTGGTAAGTGTCCTTGGAGCTGAAACCTCCCAGAAAGTAAAATTCAGCTTTGCGGAATGAAAGAAAGAAAATGTTCCGCTTTTTATTTTATTTAGGCCTTATGTCAGGCTTCTGCATGACATGGTAAGGTCATGGTGATCTGTGCACACAAGACGAACATTTTCAATTTCTCCTTTATCTATGCTGTTTTCGTTTAGAAGAAGGAATAAAAAAACTTTTTGAAAATGGCTGAATTTCTCCTGCCGATGACTCCCTCAGTCACCTTGTTGTTATGCTGGTCATCACTGAAATCAATAGATAAGAGCAGAAAGCTGTGTTTGTTCGCTGAAAGGCTTCCGTGCAGCTAGGTTACAGCAATTTTTGAAACGCTGTTAGAGGCAGATCAGAGACAGGAAAGGTGCTGGAGATGAAAAAACTCATTACTAGAGGCAGGAAGGAGCAAATTGGTGTGACAAAAACAAAAATAATTCCACATTTGCAGGATATTAAATGCTATGCGTGCTTGGTTTGTGTTTCTTTCAATGTCATTATTCTCTAACACCCTCAGACATACTCAGTGATGTTTTTCATTTAAACCCTAATCAGACTTTCAGTGCACTCCATATACTTCCAACGCTGTGTTATCTTTTTTCCGCTCATATTTCTTTTTTTAACTGTGGCAGGATATGAGAAATTTGATGTATAGTTTCATCCTCCTTTGCTGTGTTGAAAATGTGACTCGCTGACACGTTTCTTCGACTTTAGTATCTTTCTCTGAGTACTGCCTGTACTCAATACCACGTGCTGTTGCAACTCAGTTGAAGTTTGAGGTTTTAAAAGAGAATGATAAAGAAAATATATCTATGCAGTGGTTGAAAAAACATCATAAACTGTGAGCGGATCAGCTGAAATATGAATTTTTGCCTTTGTAAGTGAAATTATGTCAGTATGCAAATATTGAGTTACAGGCAGCAGGTGTTTAGTTTAGCATGGCATTAAAACAACAAACAAAAAGCCTGATTTGTGGTATTAGGGGAAGTCATGTTTATGATTTATGAATTTTTTGCTGGTAAACCTTCATTATTATTTTTCAGCTATGCTAATGTAAATATTGGCTTACTTTTACTCTTCTTTTTTTGTGCCAGTTAGGCTACGCCCACACATACACGGTCATTTTTGCCTGTAGTTTGCGTGAAAGACACCAACTCGTTTGCTAACACTCGATGCCGACTGGAAATGGAGACCTTTGAGACCTTCAAAGTAAAACCTGGACCTTTTTAAACATGTTTGCTCAATGTTCACTTAGTGAACTTTATGTTTATACAGAAATGAGTGTGGGTTCAGATTTTTTATCTACCTCTTGGAAAAAAGGAGCCTGGTTCTGAATGCTGTTGGGTACCTCCTCCTGTCATGTCCAATATTGTTGGGTCTTTACCTTGGAATTAATTTTTAAGCTAGTGCGATGTGCATGCCAAGCACCTCGTCTAACGCGTCTCTTAATCTGTCTCTGCAGGAATTTCTACTACATCACTATGCTACGTGACCCTGTGTCACGCTACCTCAGTGAGTGGAAGCACGTGCAGCGTGGGGCTACCTGGAAAACTGCCCTCCACATGTGTGATGGTCGCCCTCCCACTCAGGATGAGCTTCCTGCCTGTTACAGCGGTGAAGACTGGACAGGGGTGCCCCTTCCTGACTTCATGAACTGCCCTTCGAACCTTGCTAACAACCGGCAAGTCCGCATGCTGGCAGACCTGAGCCTGGTGGGATGCTACAACATGTCGTCCATGAGCGAGCTGGAGAGAGGCCGCGTGCTGCTCGCAAGCGCCAAGTCCAACCTACGCAACATGGCCTTCTTTGGCCTGACGGAGTTTCAGCGCAAGACGCAGTATCTGTTTGAACGGACGTTTGGCCTGCGTTTCATCCGGCCCTTCACGCAGATCAACAGCACGCGAGCTGCTAGCGTGGGAATCAGCGAGAAGGTGCGGTGGCGCATCGAAGGGCTCAACGCCCTCGACATGGAGCTTTACGAGTATGCCAAGGAGCTGTTCCTGCGGCGCTACCAGTATAACCGCCAGAGGCAACACCAGGAGGAGCGGCTCAGGAGACGGCAGGAGAGGCAGCAGAGACAGCGGCTGCACAGGACCTATTTGGCTGAACTCTGGAGACTGGGAATAGGAGGAGGAGGAGCAGAGGAGGTGGAAGAGGAGGAGGTGGAGGTGAAGGTGCTAGAGGAGGTAGCCACCACAGAGGACTATGGCAGCCAGGTCGTGCGGTGGTGAGGAGAACACGGGAACTGCAAACACTTCATCGGTGACTGACGGCTGGTTGATTCATTGTGCTTTACTCCCCTCCCTCTGTCTTCCTCCATCTCGCCTCTGCTGTGAATCTGCCAAAACCTCCTGCCCTCCCAGCCTCATAGCGCTTTGTCAGACTGCCGAATGGTGTCTTAATATTTATGATGGATGTATTTCTCATGGCGACATTTTGTATTTACATTTTTTTCTTATGGCTATTTTTGGCACTGCGGTTGCGAAATTGATTGATTGATTTATTAGCAAGTGCTCTGAGTGTTCTCAAAGCAGCAAAAATGTTTCTTAAACCATCGTTAGAAGAACTAAGTGAAAAACAAGTGTCATTAAGGAGGCCCATTTTAGTAAATTTCAAACTGGTGACTGCCTTGTGGTGAAGGATCCTCAGTGTCATGTGTGTGATCTTGCGCTGTGTTGAACAGTGAAATCTTGTAGTTAATCTGTGGTGTTTGGCTTCGTAGGAATATCAAAGCACAAACCTGGCAATAGTCTGCAGTGTGTTTTCTTCTTTCCGACTGATTAAGCTGCAATATAAGAGAAACAGTCGAAGCAATTTCTCGCAGGAAATGTGTTCAATAAAAATATGCAGCAGCCAGTGATGTTAATTTGTACCTGATGGACTCTCTGTTATGCATGTGTACATGCAAGTGTTCTTGCCTTGCTCCTTTTTTTCACAGCATGTTCTCACCATAAAAATCTGAAATCTTCCCTCAGTGTGCCGACTTCTTCCACCACCATGCACGCACAAATACAGTGACGCACACTGATGAAGCTTTTTCTCAAGGAGAGGAGGAGAGCTGTTGGCCTGACAGACAGGCTGTCAGAGCCAATTTCAGAACTCTTACATCACAGAGACAGAACATTGGTATTTCCACCATTAGGCCATTGATTATGGGGCTTTTTGCTTCCAGATTGATCATTTAAAGTTCAATTGACCATGACTCCGCCTTAGCACAAAGTAACAAAAACCCAGCAGCTTGCTGAACACATTTTCCTCCCTAATTTGACAAACATGTTGCTCTGCTGAAGTTCCATTTACACTGCAGTAGCCCACATAGCAAAATTGGTATGGCCCGGATCTGGCCCACACAATTTGCTTACACATGGCCACATACCGCAAAGAATGACGCCCCTTTGGTGGCCCAGATCTGGCTTTGCCAGATGTAGCCCACACATAGGCCAGCACAAGGCCATTTGCAGACACGCTGGTGGTCCTGTGCTGGCCCATGTGTGGATTACCTCTGGCAAAGCCAGATCTGGGATACCAAAGGGCCGTCATTCTTTGTGGTATGTGGGCAATATGTAAGTTGTGTGCAGCCACGGGTCAGTTGCAGACACACTGCTGACCCTGTGCTGGCCCAGAACAGTTTCAGCTCTGACCCCAGATGTCAGCCTAATGTGTAACTTAATCAAGCCATGTAATAACAACATGTGCCGGAACATAATAGTGCAAAAGTAACATGACGAAACTCTGTTCAGACAGTGAATGGACTAATTCTTAGATAACGCTTTTCTACTCTCCCATATTACTCAAAGTGCTCTATACAACATGCCACATTCACCCAATCACACACTTTCTCTAAACTGAGTGCTTCCTAACTACATTCATACACATTCACACTCTTGACATGCAGACTGGAGGAGCCAGGGGTCTAACCACTAACCCTCCGATCAGTAGGTGACCTGAGCTACAGCCACCCACTGGCAAAGATGAGTAAACCGTCACTAGGTTTTGGATAAAGTGTACCCTCACAAACCTGTCAAACCTGCATTTGAAATGTTGGCTACCATAGCAGTATAGTATTGCAACATGGCATTTGGGTTTTCTAACTAAAATAGGAACATAAATAGTGCCATCATTGCCAGACCTGGCCCACATCTGGTTGACTTACACCCCGCCATAACATCAGTCAGTCAGAGGTGCTAGCTTGATGCCGGTTGCAGGGAAGACCTGTTTTCTATGAGCCTGGGCCACATAACCCAAACCACAATCAAGACAGATATGGCATGCCATGACATAGACAGCGCCATCTATGCCAGGCCTGGTCCATATCTGGATGACATACGTCTTATCGTTCCAGAAGTCAGCAAGCAGTGCCAGGTTGATCCTAGATCTGGGCCAGACCTGTCTACTATGTGGGAGACTGCTCCATGCAGGTGTTTTGTCTATGAGAAGGCAAATGAGGATGAGGAGAAGATCAGTCAGGAGGCAGAAAAGGAAATGCCATAGACAAAAATAGCCTCTTTATTCCCAGCTGTAGCTTCAATTCTACTTGCACAGCTTGTATGAGAGCAAAACAAAACAAAAAACATGTTAGTGATGCAGGATTTTTTCCCCCCTCGTACAAAACCAGAGGACTGATGGCTTCCTTAACATTTACAACAAATAATATCACGAATTTTAGGCTTTCTTTGTAAATGTAATCTCAGATATAAATCAGGAAAGGGAACAACAGCAGAACAATACGCTGTATCCAGGAAGAAGCAGCAATAGACAAATGATATAAAAGCTTCTGTTGAGGATGTCTTTGGGTTGACAGTATGACTTTGTTCCAGGACTTCTGGGTGATTGTTTGTGTGTTCTCACAAATTTTGTGCTTTGGTTTGACTTAGTAATATCGGCCTCTTTGAAGGTCCCAAGTCCTTGGCTCTTGCTCTTAGAGCATCTAGGCTTGAGAAATGAGAAAATTGCACAGCCTGTCTTGCTAGCACATGGGAAAGGTGAACGCATCTGCACGGAGAACTCTGAAAGACTCTGGGATATGTGAGCACTTAGCACAGATCATGACTGGAGGAGGTGTTGTCGGGCTATATAATCGTTTTATAGCACTGTTGGGGAAATGCAACAAAGCAGGATGACTAATGCAGTGTTTTTAGGGCCAGCAATTAAAACGTTTCTGACCATTTCCAATGTGACGCAAAGAGAAACCTCAAAGAAAAAAGTGCTAGAGATAGATGGTGGAGGTGAATTAAAACTAGTCAATTTGCTGATTCTAAATTATATTTGATGACTCCTGTTAGAAAAAGTTCACACACTGAATACATTTATTTATTTTGGTTATTGTTTTATTTAAATGTTGCTTATCTTGTCAAAAAGCATTATTGCTCACACTATTCATACTGAGACCTTCAACAGCCACATCAAGCACTGTACATGAAATTTATATTTCCTGTTACTTTCACCAGATTTGGATATAAAGATTGCTGTCTTTTAATGTGCTTTAAATAACAAAGTAGCATGTTGTGAAGCAGGTTTAACAAAATGGTAATCCATCCAACTTTAAATAGGTTTGTTCCTTTATCAAATTTAGTCAAATGAGCCAAAGCCTTTGGTGCTTATGGGGGAAAAATCCGATTCAGCATTCCAGTAGAGGTGTAACTCAATAAAATAAAATATGCTTAATGCAATATGATACGTTTGACAGCATAATATTTTAAGATTATTTAACCAGACAATGATAGGCTAAAATGACTCAGCTAGCTACAACTCCTTTTTGAATTTTAGCGTGTTGTTATAGTAGATGTTTTAAAATGTATAAAATAGCTGTAACAGCAATAATGCCTGTAAAAGTTTCACATATCTATCTATCACGTTGCCCATCAATTTTTGATATACTCTGAAACTTTAAGGTGAGATCTAGCAGTTCTCTATATTCAGGCACCACTGTGGCATCTCGTTGGGGAGAGCAAAGCAGGCAGTGCTTGCCTTATGAAATCTAAAAATAGACACAAATGGAAAACAATGTGAGCAAGTCTCCTAGTATCTCAATGTTCTGTCCTAGAAGCTGCCCTCATTGTATCTTGTGGCTTTATTTTTCAACCTGATTGCTCATAGGGGGTTGTCTTACTAGCTGAAAGAATCTGAATAAAATTAGCATGTCAGAGGCTCAGGCATTCTGTAAGGAAATCTGAATCACAAACAAAAGAGTTTAGAAATACAAACTCTCTTCCAAGGTCCATAGCTACACAGTAAATATTTTTGGGGCTTCAAACAAAGGAATCCATTGTAAGTCAGGTAAATATGCTCAGGGGACTTCCAGTCAGAGAAAGAAAAACTGTAGACAAAGGTCTTAACTATTGAGTCATTAATACATTGAGTCTTTATTATTTTCACTTCTGGGTTGCTGCAAAGTTTCCCAAGACGAAGCTACGGTAAAGACGACACAATGAGTGCATATTATTACAGCATGTCTACAGTATGAGTCACAGAGCTACTGAAGAAAGAAAGTTAGGTGTTGTCAGTCATGTAGCAGACTTGTCCCTGCTTGCCTTGCTAATGACGGCCAGGTGGACCAGTGACCTTGTTTTGGTCAGGCAGCGTTCCCAGTGGAAAGCGTTGAGAAAGGCCCTCCTAAATGTATCACCTGAAAGAGTGTAGAGCACCAGGTTGAAAAATGTGTTAAATCCAGCCAGAGGCCGGGAGATGATATACGCTGCATGCACGATGTTCTCTGCCGGACAAGTCGCGTTATGATATCTTGATTCTATCCGCAACACACGCAGGACGTGATATGGCATAAAACATACAACAAACACCACCAGGATCAGTACAGTCACACGCCGTGCTCGCATCCGACAGAAACTTGTTGTGCGTGGTCCGTTTGCCAGCTGTTTTACTATCCCAGTGTAACACATAAACACCACCACAAGGGGAAGTAGAAATCCAAACGCAGTAAGTAGCCAGCCGTACAACCGCACAGTAGCGACGGGTTCAGTACTTGCAAAGTCTATGCACTTCTTGTTATCATTCACTGATATCATGCTCAACATGGGTGTTATTTCAGCGGCAGAGATGATCCAAACAGCTGAGCAGGCAATTATACCCCAGCGCTTCTGCTGTACCTGTGCTGCACTCAGTGGTTTAATCACCACTACATAACGAAAAACTGCCAGACATGTTAGAAAGAGGATGCTCCCATAAAGGTTCAAATGAAACCCAACGCGCACGACACGGCACATGAATCCGCAGAGAGACCACTTATCCCATCTGCTGTAGTAGTAGACCAGGAACGGCAGGCTGAGGACGTAGAGAAGATCGGTCACCGCCAGGTTGACCAAGATGATGCTGCTGCTCTTCCAGGGACGCAGCTTTGTCAAGTAAATGCTGATAGATGTTACATTTCCAACCAAGCCCACAATGAAGATGAGACTATAAGCCACAGGCAGGTAGTAGTGTTTCATCAGTTCATCCAAATCGGTACAGTTGGAATTGTTGGAATGGTTGATGGCCATAGTTCAGTCCTATTGAGAATGAGAAATGATTTTAATAACCACACTGAAAACTAAAAAAAACCCCTCAAAATAGAATGTCCCCTGCATTTATGAAAATGTAACTGAAGCAATTTAAAAGGAATTGGGGAGACACAATGTAGCAAAATTAGCAATCCTATAAATTAATTAATTTTTAATTATTCAAAATTATTAATATTACAAGAAGGGCTGGTTAGAGTTTTCAAACAGACTTCAAATATTCACATTTAATGTTAGTGATGTTTTTGGTATAGCTGCTATTTCTGATCACTAAAATTTGGAAATCACACCGTGAGAAACATGGGAATGAACACAACATGAGTAGTGCAGGCCTTAACATAAAAACAAACAGAAATATTAATATATTAAATATAATTGGCACGCATTGAACAAATGCCTTTTCTTTAACAACACCTCTATTCTTGTGTACTGTATTCATGACATATATGTTTTCTGAGCAATACAATAGGCAACACGCAAATCATTTCATTTCCCCCCAGCTGTCAGATCACAGCAGGCAGCAATTACTGCTCATGGAAGGAAGGCGAGAGCAGGACAAGCAAAGAAACAAACAATCAGGGAAACTCGGTGGGAAAGAAGCAAGCAAAATCATTCTTTTTCAACAGTCTGATTTCTGAAAGCCTCTCAGTATATGACAGTGCCTATGGCATCCTGTAATGCTGTCAGTACGATCTGTTCTCATTATGGATGTCAGGGGATGTGTGAGGTGTCACTTACACATCATAAACACTTGGTTTTCATGAGGCAGGAACTTGCACTCATTAAAATGATTACATTTTGCAAAAAACTACAAACTGTAAATTATTATTTCAGTGTTACATCTCAGCATAAAGGTAACATTCGCTTATATAAAAGGTTTTTTACTCACTTCTACTGCCAGTATCCTCACCAGTATGCACTTCAGTCCTTTAGCATCTCGTCTCTATTTTCACTTCCATCCCACAGTCACACCCTCTTTTATTCTTTCCTTTCACTGTTACACACCACAAGTGGGAAAGTCCAGAATATTTTTACTTGAAGTCCTGTGTTGTGTGCTTCAGCTTCAGCTATGTGAAGTGCATACTTCCTGGTATCACGCTTAAGCTGACAAAGCTCAAGGGTCAATTTGTCTATGTAGCTTAGGTTTCAGGTGGTGAGGTGAGGGAATGGAATGTCGGGGATCTAGCAACACAGGAAACAGTCCAGTGTTCATTTACAAGAATGAACTCAAGACTTCCTAATGAGGTCTTTATTATTTCTTGAAACGAGCATGTGAATACCTCAGCATGGCACTACCGAGCTAAATTTAGCACACGGTTTCTGATTAAAGGAACAAGAAGGTTTAGAAGCAGGGAATGAACACTTAATTATAATAGTGTGTTACCATTTTACTTTAACTTTCTACAAATTCGACCGTAAGTTTCAATCAAAAGTGTCACACTAAAACTTATATGTTGTGAACTGTGCTTCAGTTGTGCACATCTGTAATCAACAAACTGCTGCTCACAGTAAAATGCAGCATTTTCTAGAAGTCAGATATCAGTAACTAGTAATATAATTAGTTCTGTCCAGCAAATGTAATGTCCAGCAAAAAACGAATATTATATTTTACAGTGGTTCTGAGACTATTTTACTTTTCTAACATGTGTTTTTATTTTTTTGACTACTTGGCTTCTTGTGTTCCTTCTTCCTGATGTGCTACCACTACTTACCTGAGGATAAAAACAGGAGAAAGGAGCAGCAAAGTGTGAATAAGGACAATTTCCAAAAGCACAACGGCTGAGTTTTCTGCACTTCTATCCTGAGGCAATTAAAGCATTTTGTTCCTAGTCATCTCAAAGAGCTCACAAGTGCTGCTAGAAATAGACAAGATTTAAAACCAAGTGCATTTGACCTATGCAGCTTCTTCTCTGCCTCACGACAGGACCTGGACACGTTCCATCTGTCCATCCATCCATTTTTTTCCACTTATAAAATTCATGGACTCTACTTCACTAGAAAATCCTGAAGGAGAATGTCTGGCCTTCAATTCATACCCAGAAGCTCAATCACACTTGTGTTATGCAGTAGTAAGACAACCTCTGAATGGCTCAAAAAAGGAACTAAATTTAAGCGTTCAGAGTGGTCTAGTCAAATTCAGGGTCAGATCCATTTAAGGTACTTTGGCATGATCTTAAATAGGCTGATAATGCATGAAAACCCTCCAATGTGGTTGAATTAAAACAATTGTGGATAAAGGAATGGGCCAAAATTCCTCTACAGCAACGTGAAAGACTCATTGGCAGTCATTACAAATACTTGGGTGCAGTTTTCGTTGCTAAAGGTAGTACCAAACCAGCAATCACTTTTTCCACATATGATTAGGTAGGTCTGGCTACCTGTTTTCTTTTTAATAAATAAAATGTCTATTTAAAAACTGGATTTTGCATTTACTCAGGTTGTGTGTGTGATCTCAAACATGTAAGTCTGAAAAACAAGCAAAAATTTAAAAAAGGAGAGAAATCAGGTAGTGGGAGGGGGGTACTTTTTCATAGCGTTGTAGTTCGGTACTTATAAATAGGTTGCTTGTCTTTGTTAATGATTCACTTCAAGCATTAATGATTGCAGCCGCCTTAACACATCTTCCCACCTCATGTAGTCATCAGCTACAGACCACACTGAAATATTGATTTAAACCTTGTGCAATTTCCTCTTCCTTTTGTGTCAGTCTTTATAATGTAAACATAAAAACATGCACGCTGTTATTTTTCAGTGTGAATATATTTCACTCATTGTCGGGGTAAGCTGCAAAAATACGCCTACAATTCTCACATTATGTTTGACTGCTGCTATCGCTAGAGCATGCAGTGTTGACCGCAGTCATGCTTAATATTTGTCCTGTGTTTAAAGGTTATTACGCTGAGTGTCAAGTCTACACCTGACATTACCTCAAAGCATAACACATCTGCATCTACAAATATATGTCTTTTTTCCCTTGGCTGCCCTGGACATGCTGATGTTCTCTGTAATGTCCCTCACGCACGCACTTAAAAGCAGTAAAAGAAGCTGAAGTTTACAAATGTTTATTTTACAAAAGGGAAGCTAGAAAAGTGAATAGAAATCACTCTAAATTGTGATTCCTATTCACTGTCGGGATGGCGCAGTCCAGAAGCAAGTGTTTTATTGTAGAGATAAAAATCATCTTAGTTCAGAAAAAAATGAATGTCAAAGATCAACTCGACGCACAGAAATCTGAGTAGAGAGGATTAGGAGGCCAGGGGGTAGCTCGCCTAAGGAGGAGAGGGTGACAGAAGGTGTTGATGGTGGGGATGTGTAAGAAAAAGAAACTGCTTCTGTCTACAGTTTAGGCATCTTTGCAGCATTGAGGCGCATAGAAACACAGGAGGATCCAGCAGCATAGCGCATCTCCCTCAGCATGCCGCTCCACTGCTTCTTGTCTTCCTCATACCTAACAAGAGCGAGAATTGGGTCATTTTCCCCAAACGAGCAAAGTAGCAATATAAAAAATAAAAGCCTGTAAATCTGGGTCCCTCAACTTAATAAGACTTACTGCCAGACATCAGTGACCTCTGTGGGAGTCACCTCCTTGTTCTCCATCTGAACCATAGCAAAGCCACCCACAGCGTAAAGCGAGCCACCATTGCTTACTAGGTTGACAGAGCTTCTCTCCTGAGGAAACTCTGTGAAGGGCTCCCACCTGAGGAGACACAACATTAGGAGAAGGTAGGAAATAAGTCTAAGCTATCCCTGTTGTTGTAGTTTGTACCGCAGTCATTTTTTCCAGTTTCAGTATTTCTCTTTTCTTTTGGCAGATAACTGAACTGTAGTTTATCAAAGCCAAATGAGTGCAACATTTTTTTTTAAACGAAAAAATTCTGTTGGTTATAAACAAGTAAATTAACCAGTCCTGTAACTTAAATGTATTTATATTTTGCACTTAATTGCAGAAATTTTAATGTCAGAGTTTAAACTAGCTAGCTTAAATACTGTTAATCTGAGCCAATAGGCTCCAGTTAGTTATAGCAACTACATCGCTAAAGCAAATCTAAATCAACCTGATAGAGGTTCCTGCTGCAAATAAATAAACCACACTAAGATAAATCTATGTTTTATTAGTATTGAGGCTCCTTTTAATCCTATCCAGATGCTGCACTAGCTAGGGCAGATAAATCGCACTGAGAAGCCAGCTAGCTAAAATTATTAGAGAAAGGTTTGACTCAATGAGCATGAAGAACCAGTGAGCGCTGTGATTGTTCTAACCATCTTGGGGGATGTGGGATGATTTTAAATGTGACATGTAATAAAACATCCTGTTCTACCACATCCCAAAGGTGCTCTACTGGCAAAGCTGGACTGGTCATCTGGCATTTTGGGCCAATGGATTGAAAGGCCGCTGCCGTGCAAGCACTGATGGGGGCCCATTGGTTCATTTTTATTACTGACACTGTATTGCCCAATTAAATCTCTTAAATGCGATCAGCCCCTCCCCTCCCCTCTCCTCCCTTCTCTATTCACTGGTGCAGCTTGTGGAAGAAGTTTAGTGTAGAAGAAGTGAGTAAAAGGTGGAGCTGAAAAGCTAAGAGAAAATAATAAAAAGAAACTTAAAAATAGATGCAGCAAAATGGGTCAAATTAACAACATATTTGTTGTTGGCGCTGCTGCACCGTGAACAGCAACTAGTAACCAGACCTCACAGTTACAGGAGGCTGCTGCTGAACCAGCTGTGTAGAAGTGAGTAAGAGATGGAGGAAGATGAAACTCACATGATAAGAAGATAGATGGAGGGACATACACTCAACAAAAATATAAATGCAACACCTTTGTTACTGCTCCCATTCCCCATGGGATGGACGTAGAGACCTAAAATTCATTCCAGATACACAATATAACCATCCCTCCCAAACAGTGGTCACAAATCAGTCCAAATGTGTGGTAGTGGGCACATCTGCTATATTGAGATAATCCATCCCACCTCACAGGTGTGCCACATCAGGATGCTGATCTGACATCATGAGTAGTGCACAGGTGTACCTCAGACTGCCCACAACAAAAGGCCACCCTGGAATGTGCAGTTTTGTCTCACAGCAAAATGCCACAGATGCCACAAGCAATGAGGGAGCGTGCAATTGGCATGCTGACAGCAGGAATGTCAACCAGATCTGTCGCCCGTGCATTGAATGTTCATTTCTCAACCATAAGCTGTCTCCACAGGCGTTTCAGAGAATATGGCAGCACATCCAACCGGCCTCACAACCGCAGACCTCGTGTAACCACACCAGCCCAGGACCTCCACATCCAGCAGGTTCACCTCCAAGATCGTCTGAGACCAGCCACCCAGACAGCTGCTGGAACAATTGGTTTGCACAACCAAACAATTTCTGCACAAACTGTCAGAAACCGTCTCAGGGACGCTCAACTGGATGCCCGTCGTCCTCATCGGGGTCTTGACCTGACTCCAGCTCGTCGCCGTAACAGACTTGTGTGGGCAAATGCTCACATTCGATGGCGTCTGGCACGTTGGAGAGGTGTGCGCTTCACGGATGAATCATGGTTCACATTGTTCAGGGCAGATGGCAGCTGAGAATGTCCCAGTTCTTGCATGGCCAGCATACTCACTGGACATGTCACCCATTGAGCATGTTCGGGATGTGCTTGACCGGCGTATACGACAGCGTGTACCAGTTCCCACGAATATCCAACAACCTCGCACAGCCATTGAAGTGGAGTGGACCAACATTTCACAGGCCACAATTGACAATCTGATAGACTCCATGCGACGATGTGTTGCACTGCATGAGGCAAATGGTGGTCACACCAGATACTGACCGGTTCTGGGTCCCCAGACCTCCAATAGCGCAAAAAACTGCACATTCCAGGGTGGCCTTTTGTTGTGGGCAGTCTGAGGTACACCTGTGCACTACTCATAATGTCAGATCAGCATCCTGATGTGGCACACCTGTGAGGTGGGATGGATTATCTCAATATAGCAGATGTGCCCACTACCACACATTTGGACTGATTTGTGACCACTGTTTGGGAGGGATGGTTATATTGTGTATCTGGAATGAATTTTAGGTCTCTACGTCCATCCCATGGGGAATGGGAGCAGTAACAAAAGTGTTGCGTTTATATTTTTGTTGAGTGTAATTAGGAAAGGAGCAAATGGCTACTTTCATCATGAGCCACTGCTTATATCTAAAATGTAGCAACTAAGAAATAACCCAAAAACAACTGTACCTGATGAGAACCTGTTTCAATATCTATAATCAAACAAAAACATAAAAAATGCATAATATGTGTATGCCTGACAGATATACATATTCTTAAAAAAAATAATAATAAGAAGAAAATGATGGTTGGCCGCCTGGACCAAAAATGCCAGGGCTGATTTTTTTGTCCCAGTCCAGCCCTGTCCACTGGAGTAAGACCTTGGGACTGGTGACTTGAGCAGTCTGTCTATCTCTGACCTCTAACATGAACAAGAGGGCTGCTGCTTACTGGATACTTTTTCAGAACATTCCCGGGAAACCCTAGAGATGATAGTGTGGGAAAACTTCAGTCGTTTCTAAAACCCTTAGACCATGACTTGCTCCCTTAAATGACCCTTCTTACCCATTCCGATGCTCAGTTTGAGCTTGAGCAGACTTCCTTGACCAGGCCTACATGATGCACTGAGTTGCTGCCATGCGATTGGCTCATTAGATATATGCATTAACAAACTGCTGAATAGGTGTACCTAATAAAGTGACCAGTGAGTGTTCTCATTTAACAGGAAAGTTGCAAACATATTCATACTTGTTCGTTGCAAAGTCATAGGCTTCACACGAGGCAGTGAGGCCTTCCTCGTTGACTCCACCAACCACTATGATCTTGCCATTGTGGACAACTGCTCCAAACATGGCTCTGGGTGTCTTCATGGCGGCCTGCTCCCTCCACTCTGACTGTTTGTGGTTATACACAAACATCTTGTTAAGGGCTTTGCTGTGAAGATGAAGGAAAGATGTGGGACTTTCAGCATCAAAAGCTGTCAAACTTTTTTGTTCATTTTTGGTGTTGATTTGGTGATGTCACCTACACAAATAGATGCAATTAATGGGTGCTTTAAGCATCTATAATTAAAGCTCTAAAATTAAAATGATGATAATTTAAATCAATTGCTTTTAAATAAGGAAAGATACATGTTTGTTTACCGACAAAGAAATTTAATCTTAAAGCCAATGTTTAAATGATTGATTATAAAAATGTATCCTCATGTCTTCATTATTATTATTATTTTTACTAATTGGACTAATGGACTCACAGTGTGTTTCAACATGAAGCCTTCATTAAAAAAAATCATGATTTCTCTATTTGAAAGGGCACAGCCTCTAAACACCAATCAACAGGAACACATTTGAAGAAAGAAAAGCTTCATGTGGATAAAGAGCAGAACAGGAGTGAGTAAATGGACTAAAAACAGTTCTACAAGAAAAGAAAAGAGAAATGACACAAAAAGCAAGTTAGTAAACATAATCTATATAACAAACAAAGGTGTCCTGAGAAGGAGCGCTTAAAGACATAGGGACAAAATTAGTAAAGGTTCACAAACCTTTACTAATTGCAGTCAATGTTAGGTTGACATTCATTGTTACTTAATCCAAAGACTGAAAGTCTGAACAGTGATTCCATTTTCCTCATAATTAAACATTTGCTGTGTCCGTTTTGGAAACAGTTAAATGTTGTTAAATGGGCAAACGGAGCAGCTAGACCAAAAAGTATTCTTATGTGGTTACAAAACTAACCGACCTTTTTTTAAAGATCTGAATTTAAAGTTTAAAGTTGTAACTTAAAACTGTAACTTTAGTTACGACAAGCTGTTGGGTGTAGAGAAAAGTGCTGGAGTGAATGGGCTACTGTAGTATGCTGTAGAAAAGTGCCATTTACCCTTACCTCTTGCTCTTATTTTCCTCTTGGTTGAGACCTTCTGGTGATAGTCCCAGCTATATTAAGCCAGGTCGAGCACACCTGTTTACATTTGATAATTAGCAGCCTGTTTTACTGACAGCTGAACTCAAGAGCTGACTGCATGTCTTATTACAGTTTTAAAGCCTAAGGTTCATTTTGTTGTAAAAAGTGTGTCCCTTCCCAACTCTGGCTTCTATCGCAGGCATAGAGAGAGAGGAAAAATAGCATATGCTGGCTGTAACAAGAGATGCACAGGGCTGGTATTTTCCATGATTGCAGCATATATTAGATTACACACTCACATTTATTCAGCTATCTCTGTGGGGACACCCATCTCACATTCTTCACCCAACATTTCAATGGCTCCCCTCTGGGCGACGCCTCCACTGCATTTCCTGCAGGACTGAGAGGAGGAGAGCCACCTTTGTCCCCAAAGCCACTCTGCTTTTTAACTCCAGCCGGTAAGACCATTTCCCACACCGATAAACATAAACTACACTCTTCTTATACTACCGACACTTTATTAATTTTTAGTCACTTACAGTTATTTATTCACCTTTCAGTCACTTTAATTTCAAAACCGTATATATTGTATATTCTGTGTATTTATTATTTCACTCTTATTGCCCGTTCTTATTGTCCTTATCTTCAACGTTATGCTCCTCTGTTGTTTGTTAATTGCTCCTTGGGGATAAATAAAGTCTCCTGATTCTGATTCTCACAATAAACACCCTTGTCTTAAATATCACGACAGAATACAAAACCCATACTAATCTTTACCCTAAGACTATAGGATAATCAGTGAGTGTGGTGGAGGTGTGATCCCTGGCCCAGCTACAGGGGAGGGGTGGTGCCAGGGAGGTTGGAGGGACAGGTGGATGTCATTGATGTCAAGGATTTCCCTTTTTCAGTGATGTTGGAGACCAGAGGGGGAGGGGTGTGCAGCTGACAGGAAGTTGGCTGCCATGTGTGCCGAGCGGAAAAGTATTACTGTGTGCTTGATAAAAAGCTCAAACCGAATGGTGTGTTGGGTCGGAATTCTTTGCAGTGAGCATTCAGATTAAAGTTTCCACTCTAAAGTATAAGAACAAGAAACATACAAACATACAGAAGGTCCTTTTGTCACGATCCTGGGTCTTATGACCCAGTGTTTTGAGTTTTAGTTCATTTTGATGTTTTAGTTTATGTAAGCCCTTCAGGTTCCTAAGTTCATTTGTTATCATGCTTAAGTGTTTCTAGTTCTTATTATTTCCCCCTCGTGTTTCCAACTATGGTAAATCTCCCCTGCTCTTCATGTGTTTCATGTCTGTGTCTTACATTGTGAAGTTTGGGTTGTCATGTCTACGTCTCATTATGTTTCCTGTTTTGTTGTGAAGAGGTCTGGTGTTTCTGTGTTCATCGTGTTCAGTTTTACTCTTCCCCTGTGGCGTTGTTATGTTCATGTTGATCTACTGTGCCTTTCTGTTCCATGTTTCAGATCCCTATGTTCTGTCTCCCCCAGTCTGTTAAGTTCACATGTCTTGAGTTCCGTCAGTGTGTTTCCTGTTTTACTTTCACAGTCTGTTCTATGTTAATGTTTCTAGTTTTGCTTCCCTTGCGTCGTCCTGCTTAATTAATCTCAGCTGTGCTCTCCTCCTGTGGCTCATTCCCCCTCGTTATCCCTCAGTGTATTTAAGCCCCATGTTTCTCTTTGTCAGTGTTGCGTCCTCCCTCATAGCTGTGTGATTTTTTCCCTGTGGCTCCTTGTGCTTTAGTTTTCCCAGTTTAGTTTAGTTTATTTTGTATTGTTTTTCGTGTCCCACTCCACGCCAGCAATAAAGCTGTGTTTTTTGAGTTTACCTTTTGACTCTGTGAGTTTGCGTTTGGGTCCTACTCTTGCCTGCACACAGCCGTATTGTGACACCTTTACTCACTTGTCATCCGTCTTTCCTCCAATGCTATAGACCAGCCCTTTGTGGGAGACAACTGCATGGCCGTGGATCTTCAGGGGAAGCTTTTTGGTCTCGCTCCACCTCATCTTCCTGAAGAATGTGACAATTGTAAGCAACTGAACTCATTAAGTGTTATTCTCTTCCCTTGAATTCATTGCTTCTAATTTCTTTGGGATTTAAAAAAAAAAGTTATATATATGAGTAATGTCAATAACTTAAATGGCCCACAAATGAATGCAAGAATGAAAAAAAATAATAATAAAAATAAAAACAGCCAGAGCCGATCAACAACTTCAGATTTACCATAATTAATTAATTAAATTCAATACCAGAAAATCCTTAGTTAAAACAAAGAAATGCAATTAAATCTACTTGGTTAATTATCACCTAAAAATGATCAAATGTGAGATGTTTAATGAGAAATGGGGGAAGTAGGGATCAAAACAAAGAAATACCACTGACTCAGTATCATAGCACATCACACTATCCAATGATTCATTGGACTGGAGGTCTTTTCCAGCCACAGCAAACAGCAGGTTCTCGCTCTCTCCGATGTTAAAGAGACATCTTGGAGAAGGCATTGGGGGCAGCGCGATCCAGTCTGAGCTGAACGGATCCAACTGTGGAGGAGGAAAAAAAAACAAAACTATAACTCACAAGAGTGGAGAAAGCATACTTTTAGCACCCATTAGCTCTTTGTCTTTTTCACCTCATGAATCTGCTTGTTATGCTCCATGATATCCGCATATTGATTATGCTGTAAGATACAGCAGTTCAAGGCCTCTATCACATTCTTAATTGTGTATATTGCTTAGACCTGATGGATAATGTAATTCATCTTTTATTGGAAAGAGAATTCAGATAGAACTATGTTGCAGCCTTTTTGTTATCACATGCTAAAAAAATAACTTTCACTTATATTTTCCTTCTAGTTTATTTATAGTTTGAATAAGGAATTAAAATAAAATCCCACAAGATGGTTTAGGTTAACTGATACTACTGCTTCTTTTATCCACTACACTTGAAAACTAGTGCTAGACCAGCTATCATTTAACTTTTAAAAGTTTCACAACCACCATAACATCTAAAGCTAACTATGTAACACAATATAACCCAGTGATACTGAATCAGATTTATACTGTATTTCTGTACTGTTGATATAAACATTTAATATAAAAAAAACGGACTTTTTCCCTGCCTTTAAGCTTCTTGCTTCTTGCAAAAAATGAGACTGTTTGCTGTTTTCAAAGTGTCTTAGTTTCAGGATGAGGAACACATTTTACTTCAAATAAGGAATATCCTCAGTTTCTGGTTCATGTGACATTTTTTCAAGTTTCTCTACCACTTAGTAATTAGCTAGCTTTGGTGCAATACCGTCTTTTTGAGTGATTTCACCCAGCAGCAGCCAGCGACCTCCTGCAACGACTCATGACCAGTCAGGAAATATACATTTTTCCTTACCAAATAGGAGATCGCCTACTACAGAGAAAAGATAATGTCAAATGAAAAGAAAACCTCCTCACCAAATATGCATAACATTGCAGAGGAACATCCTTGTTTTCCTCGTCGACAAAGAGTCCTCCAATGATGTATAGCTGGTTCTTCTTTGTCACCAGGCTAACGTGGTTACGTGGCACCTGCTCGGACATGGCTGCCAGGAAGCACTCGTTCTCACTGACGTCATATCCCACTGCTGCCGTGTCATTGATCATCAGGATGAAGTCACGAGCATACATGCCTTGTCTGCGATTATCATTCAGGAATCCAGGGAATGGACTGTCCTCCTCTTCACCTCCTTCCTTGCTGGCCCCCTCCTCTCCCTCATTCTTCTTGGGTTTCTCTGGCAGTTTGCCCTTGAAAGCATCCCTGATGACCTGAATCATCTTCTGAAGCTCTGGGTCAGCTTTGATAATCTCTTCAGTCTCCACTCTCTCTTTGAAGTATTTCTCAGGCAGGAGGCGGAATCGGATACAGTTGAAAGCATCCTTCAGGACCTTGAGGCGTTTCTCCCTGTCATGGCGGACCCAGGCCATGACGGCTTCGAAAACCAGTTCCTCTCTCTCAACATTCAACGAGTCTCCACCAATAATGGCAAACAGTTCATGGGCTGCGAGTTTTAGGAATTCCTCTTCTTTATAAAGGAGTTCAAAGCGGTCAGCAATGTAGTTGCGTGCTGCGATGGCCAGCCTGGGACAGCTGAGCACCAGGCCCATCCTAAAGATGGCCAAGCAGTTACCCAAGGACAGCTTCTTCTGAAGGTAGTTGACACACACTGTGAAGACAGAAGGGATCTGGAACCTGTTTGCCACAGCAATTATATCCTGAACGTTGTCATCGGTGAGATCAATTTCAGCTGAGTAGAGGTACTGAATAATCATGTCCAGGATGGAAGGGTTAACATCCTCAAGGACCACCTCTTTGGTGTTCTCCACCTCCTTCCCATCTTCAGTAAAGAAAATTTCCCTGAAGTAAGGGCTGCAGGCAGCCATGATCAGCCGATGGCAGGGAAAGCTACGATCGCCTACCTTCAGGTGACAGTCCACAAACTTGTTCTCATTCAAAAGCTCTTTCAGGCCGTCCTGGAGCAGGGTGCTCTGAAACAGGCGCAGCTCCTCCTTGATGGCGTTGGGGTCCATGGTGTCAGGAGGTAAACAGTAGGAGAACAAAGGAGTTGGTGGAGAGAGGAAAGAGACAGTGGCCACAGGTCCTCTTGGCAGTCAGTGCTGGCTGGAAAAGGCAGAGCAAAGAAAAGGTTCCCTGTGTGAAGACCCTGCAATTTAATCCTGTCCCACTCTAAATATAGTTCCCTCTGGCCCCCTGAATGGTTCAGCTTCTATGGAATTTAACTGGGCCAAATCACAGTGCACCACAGGCCAGGGTTGAGCAGCTGCTGCCATAGACTGAAAGAAGCAACTGGCTGGGGATATGCCACCATGATTCAGCTCCCAGAGTGTCACAGGGTAGGTAACAGTGGAGACAATGTGGTCACATCCTACAAATAGCTTTCCTTAAGCTGGAGTCTTAAGAGACATTTACAGCAATCGCTGTCATATTCAAAATAAGTGCACCCTCTTAAAGTTGGACATATTGTTCACTGGCTCATTGAGTTTTTTTGCATTTACATTTTCAGATAATTATAGCCACTGATGTGCTTTTGTACTGAAACATACTCCAATTTCCATTGCTTCGCATTATATTATTGATATCAGATTTTGCAGATAATATAAAGTCAGTTTTAAATTGTGGCACATCTGAACCTAGGACCAAAAGATTCCCCCAACGTTATGATACCATCCTTCTTAAGTTCTTGTTTTATCATAGTAAAAAAGTAGCCTAAATAAGTAAACCTATGATAATAAAAGAAAAGTGCTATCAGTGCTTTTTTTAGGCTTATGAAATGAGATAGTATGATACTCACACAAGAACTTTCAGGTGAACTTCGTTCCAAATGAAAACCACCTGTGTTTAACTGTGAGTAGGTTTTTCTGTTTGATGTATTTTAACATTATAGTATTGCATCAAGTCTTGGTAGCTGGGGATTGGACCGCCAGGGCCTCCACTCCTGGCCACCGCTCACAATGCACCCGACCCCTACAGTGCCTCCTGCGGTGGGCCTGCAGGAAGATGGGCCCATGTCCAGGGGTGCACATAAGTGGTCTGCAGGTGCGCATGCACTTTCAAAATAAAAGACGCACACCAGATAAGAAGTTGCAGCGCATGTTTGCATACATTAAATTTTCTGGAGGAGGACAAACATTTGTTTAGAACACTTAAAGATGTCGAAGAAGCAAGCTCCTTTAAGCAATTACTTTGGTGTTCCTCCACCTCCAAACAAATGTCAGAAGCGCTTCTTTTGCGGTTCAGACTCCTTCTGACATTGCAACTTCTTATCTGGTGCGCGTTTTTTATTTTGACAGCGCATGCGCACCTGCGGACCACTTATGCGCACCCCTGCCCATGTCCCTTTTTCGGGCTATGCCTGGCAAGCAGCACAAATGGGCTTCCTCTGAAGAGTGGCTGGGAAGTTCAGCCATCTGGGAGGGGCTCAGAGTAGAGTCACTACTCCTCCACATCAAAAGGAGCCAGTTGAGGTGGTTTGGGCATCTGACGAGGATGCCTCCTGGACACCTCCTGGGTGAGGTGTTATGTCCCACCGGGAAGAAGCCCTGGGGCAGAACCAGGACATGCTGGAGAGATTATATACCTCTTGGTGTTCCCCCAGACAACCTGGAGGAGGTAGCTGGGGAGAGGGAGGTCTGGGCTTCTCTACTTAGGCTGCAGCCCCCGCGACCTGGCCCTGGATAAGCAGAAGAAGATGGATGGATGGAGATAGCATCAACAATTCACTTTAACTGACAATATTAACATTTATATTTATGCTAATATCTGAGCTCGAAGTCAAACAGAAAAATATTGACGAGAAATGAAAAGAAATGAAATTCAAAATCAATTCATGGAAATCAAATGCTAATTGATTACAGCAGACTGATAGTCCACCACAAATGGGTCATTTGTAACGTGCATTTGTGCACTTTACAGAGAACACAAAAAATTCAGGATAATAATAAGCTAATGTGGCAAGTTCTTGTAAATTACTCACATGAGCAGGAGTCTATTGATATGAGTGAATTTTGCATAATGACAGCAAAAATTGTCTCTAGAAGAACTTCTTTCCACCAATCAGCATTATTCAGCACTTTCCTTGTTGGCTGTTGGTATGTGTCAGCATGTGTGTGTGGCACTCCGCTATTGAACCTTTTAAAACACTCTTCCATTCACCAAGATGATTTTAAAATGAAAACATTTATTTGATCTCCTTGGTCTTGAATGGATGGATGGTCACACCGCAGAAGTTACTACAAGATGTTAAAATGCCAATTAAAAAAGGTAATTACTGGTGCGTCTGAATCAATATGAGTCTTATTCCTGTTGCCTGATAAAGTGAGGAGTGTGTAGAGTTAGGTAACATTTCTCCCGTGGGCAGCGCTAAAGATAGATCACACTATGCCACTTGTCGAGGAGTGTCTAATGTAATTTAAGGAGAAGGATAGAGCTGACTCTGCCACTTCCCTAAAGCCACAGGAGGTTAATTATGCACACTTACACCATATTGAAATCACATTTAAGTAGCCATTTGTCCAGGGTATTAAGGGACTGTATAAAAATTACTGTTGGGGAAAGTGGATCAAAATTAAATTATATTTTACTCTGACTGGCCCCTTATTCTCGTTGGGTGCTTACTTGTTTTATAAAAGATGGAGTTGTTTCGGTCGGTCACCCACCAGGGCCTTTGTAACCTGGCACACAAAGCATGCCCAGGTTGAAGACATGTACAGGCATTTCAATATATAACCGATTACAGAGAGGAGAATGTTGCAACAGAAAGATGTAAAACCCTTAGCGATCACTTAGAAGAAGTTTAAACAGGAAGCTATTTATATTCTGTACCAGCGCCAATGCAGAGGTTTTTTTCCCTATGATCGCGTATCGTCAGAAGAACATTGCCCAGATTCTGGTGTTTTTCAACACAAATATAAATGGTTACAGGGCTGCGGTAATAATAAAGCCAGCAGTGATCACAAACAAAGTTTTACCCTTTTCAAATGGGGCATCCCAACTGTGGAGATGATTTGACTGTGAAACCAATGGACATCACCCACTCTTGGTACATTACCTGATTTACTCTCCTTTCTGACCAATGCTGACCAACATTTACAAAAATAATTTCATGTTGTATTTAATGTGACTTAACATAATTGATGGAGCTCATGAAGTCATCATGAAAATAGTCACAGAGCATTCCATCTTTTATATTCAGTCTATGAAAGCCTATGTTAATGTTCATATCTGAACCATTAACCATCAAGAACCATGAACTGCTACGCTAAAAGCAATTTGGTTTTATTATGAGCCTTGATGAACCGTTGAATCGACGCACTGATAACATGAAACATGTTCCAAACTTTAAACATCCTCAGTCAAAATGTTTCTCCTAATAATATTAATAAATACTACAAATGCCGATGTTAGGACACTTTTTATATGATCAATTTTGGGATTTTTAGGAAGGCTTAAATAAAATATAGACATTGGAAAAGAATAAAAGTCAGCTTTATTTTAGAAAAAATACCCCCATACTCCAAATCATGTTTATACAATAACGTTGGTGCATTTTACACATATTACTTTAGAAATGATTAATTAAAAAATGTTTGATATTAAATGATGACCATGTAGCACTTAGTACAGTATGTATGAATGCAGTCAGTATAGCCTTGCAACAAAGATGGGGTGCTCAACAGTAGGTTTTCTGCTCATACAGCAGACGTCAGTTATGACATTAATACTTGTTACCCAGTAGAGGGCAGTGTGTGTGAGTATACATGCATGTATTTCCATTATTGTTACAGCTTGTGAAGTGAAACAGTGTAAACATTTTTCATTCAGTAAATCTAAGAAAAAACACATTCAAATGCTCAAAAAGATTCCATAAAGTTAGGAATCATATATATGAAAAGAAAAAAAAACTATATTTGATCGATACAAGGGATGAGAAGCTTCATCTCTACTGTGTGTTTTTAGTTTTTTGTGAATATGTACTAATAGACCTCAGAGTGATTGAGTAAGGAAATTAAATCTATATGACAAGTCATGAAGCACTGGAGTTATTAGTTATAGTCCATCTTTTCAACACGTTTGCAGCACTCAGGCTTTGTATGAAAAAAATGATCTGTGGGTATGTCAAGTCCTCTGGAACTCCTAACACGCTACGAGCCAGCCCTCATCTGTATTCCTGAGAGAAGACGGATGATCTCCTGCCCTATCTATCCATGCTACGTTCCTTTTTTTCACTGTAATTACAAGAGATCCTGGAGGAGGAGGCAAAAATGTGGAGATGATACAGAACATCAGTGTACATGTATATGCCTGAGAATTATGCTAAAACTTCACATAACCCTGTGAAAAATGGCTGGTCATAGCTGCCCCTCCTCGAAATGTAGGCAGATGTGTGACGGATGCCCTCACTCAGCCACCTGGAAAAAAAATATATGAGAAAGTCAATACTCCCAAACATTTGGATCGAAGCGGAGTGTCAAAGCCTCAATATTTCAGTCATGAAATAGGCAAATAAAGCAGCAAGGTGTGAAAGACATAAAAGACAAAAATATGGCTGACATAAATCATGAGAGCATACCAGTTGATCTGACTTCCACACATGTCCTCTTGCACTCGTCCTCTGTGTCAAATCGATTTTTGTTGCCATTGCAGCCTCCGTACCAGAACTGGGCGCACGCGTTTGCTTGTTTGTCATAGTACCAGCGGATGCTGTAGTCCCTGCACGTGCCTTGGTCCAGAACCAAGCCACAGCGGGGGTCCAAGGGGACAGTCTCTGCAGGAGAAGATGTCATATGAATGAGAGAACTCGTTTCCACCTAATCTAACCTCAGAGTGGCCCTTTCTGCTCCGTTTCTTCACCATGCTGTCAGAAAAGAGCAGATTGCACAAAATCAGCCACACTGCATCAAAAATAATTGGCTTCCCTGTTCTTCACCTTGCTGCACACACAGCAGAAAGGCCACATCAACGAAAGCTGCTCCCTTTCTGCTGCCTGTACTCAAAGCACACTGGACTAGAACTCCAAAGGAGCTTCATCTACTCCATCAGGTGTCATCACACCACATTTGCAGCCATCTCAAAACTGAGATTGCTGACTATTCGTTTAATGCCCCAGTGTCACTATCCCTTATCAGCACTATACTATACTGCTATCAGCACTATACGGACAAAAATATAACAGGGTGCAAAACACAGAAAACATTTAAACATGAACGGATTATTATGTACCACCCCCACACTGAAGGCAGAGGTTTGGATTTCAGTAATTATCTGATATCATAAGTAATTTTCTGTGCCATTATTCATTTCGGTTGTTGACATTAACATCTGTTTGCAGGTTCTTACAAAAAATATTCATGTCACAAAAAAATACTGTGGCCATGAGGTGGCGTATCATTTTAGGTCCATTTTAAGTATTTTAAGTAACTCTGAAAGCTGCCATTAGTCCAAAGTTATTAAAAGATAAAGAATTTTCCTATCATGTGATAAATAAAGTATTATCCTCCTCTCGTGTCCTTAATTAAGGATAATGTACATTTAGAAAAAAAATAGTTTAGTTATAGCGTGACATATCATTTTAACATGTCAACTAGCTAGCTAACTTATTGCTAACCTTTAGCTCTATTTAACCTTGTAAATATACTGCATTGATTGTAACACCTTGGGCCACAGTCACACTGAGAGTCGCACTTTATTGGACCTTTCCAGAAGAGTTGAAACAGCTGCAAAGGTTTGGCCAATGTCTTTTATCCTGTCTTCCTTCTCTCACCCCAGTCGGTCGTGGCATCTGGCCGCCCCTCCCTGAGCCTGTTTCTGCTGGAGGCTTCTTCCTGTTAAAAGGGAGTTTTTCCTTCCCACTGTTGCCAAACCACTTGCTCATAGGGGATCATATGATTGTTGGGTTTTTCTCTGCATGTATTATTGTAGGGTCTACCTTGAGGCGACTGTTGTTGTGATTTGGCCTTGTATAAATAAAACTGAATTGAATGTCATATTAAACCCTATTGTTTATGAATGGGACATCAATCGAGTTCATATGTATGTGAGGGCAGATACACATAGTATGTGTATTGTCTTTTAAATATTGAGGTCCTAACTGAATTTTTGCTCATGGTATGTCTTTGCAGTGAGGGAATTTATTTATTTTGGATCTCTGTAATAAAAATAATTTTGCTCATAAGAAAGATAGAAAAGTAGAGCAGAGTATTGGACTTCATATACCTTTGGGAAGAACTGGCCTTGGTACAGGTACATACTGTACAGAAACACCGGAGGATGTTGTACTTATGCTTGTGGATGAAGATGATGATGACGATGAAGAGTGTTCCCTGGATGGAGAGAGATGTTTGTCTGAGGTGCTGTGGGTAAATGTGTCCCCACGCTGCACCCCTCCTTCCTATTGAGGAAAAAAACAGAAACCAGTTGTTAGAATAATAAATGTGTGTAATGTACATATAAAGATGTATTCTTGTTTTCATACATGTACTTTGTTGGATCCTTTAATCTCATGCTGGGTGGTCTCTATCATTCCTCCATGGCTGTGTGTGCTGATACCAGTGTTGATACCAGTCTGACGTCCATTCTCTACTTCCGGTTGGGTCACAGGCCTGTACCCATAGCCACCAGTAGCATACTTTCCATTGATTAAATTTTTGTTCCCATTATAACCATTGTTTCCATAGCCGTTGTAGCCATTAGTTATTCTGTTATATATTAGGGCTCCATTCTCATCTTCACAGAACTGGCTGACCAGCTTGGATTCGAGGGCTGTGACACAAAGACACAGAAGTTAGGAACTAGGAAAAAGGATTTAACTAATTACTGTTTTGTCACTATTCGCTCGCCAGACATAGCCTAAAAGATTTTTTTAGGAATTCTTTTCTGTTAAATTTCTAACTATCAGATGGCTTTGCATTAATTTTGTGCACAAACAAACATACAGGTCATATGCAGAGGTGGAATACTAATATACTTCATTTAGTGCCAGTAACAGATAAAACTTGAGAAATAAACATTCCTATCGCCCATGCCTTTATAAAGCTTTGCCTTCTGCTAATTAGCAGATTCCGGGTCGTGAACACACTACATTCATTATAATAATGCCTACTTTTGCTCCAGTAACGTGCAAAGCTACAGTGAAACCAAACTGGCTAAGTGTGCAAAAGTACAGTAGCTGGCTGGTTTAGGTTAAGCTCTTCAGAAGTGTTATTGAAGATGCATAATCCATTATTTCTTCAAATTGTCACTCACATCAACATAGAATGCTAAATTATGGATTGCCACAGACAGTAGGGCTAACCACAAACTAACCAACTAACAGTGGAAGATCAGAACGCTAATGAGATTTGAAACCACTATGAGGTTATTCTGCCTAGATTAAATAATAATGAGTATATGTGACTTGCATATCTGTAGTTAGACTTGGTGCATTGTTAAAAAAAAAAAGTAAATGTAACTATAGGGTACATAAACGTGCGCTAAATAGGTGTCTAAAATAGCTTGTATAAGATATAAGTTAAGATATGATTTTTTAATAATATAACACAAAAATTGTAGATTTCAAGTCACACAAGCACTTCACATATAAATGGATCCGTATAAAAATGGAAAAATCTATTTTTTAAAAATTGGTTCACTACAGGCGGGAATCACCAGGCAACTCACAATACGACATCCCTAAGGTAATCCTGGGGACATTTTGTGCCATTACGGGGGTTTTTTCATGCTATTTTGGCTGTGCTGAATGAATACAACTAATTTGCCAGAGGATATTATTTTATTTTAATTTTAGAATTCTTGTCTCAGTTCCTTAGGGATATTATCACAATACTTCAGTCAATTCTTCACATTTTGTGAAGGATGCTGCTGAAGAATGCTTTATTACAGTTAGCTGTAATAAATCACCGAAAATCACATTTATGTTGCTTTTTACAAAGACATCATTCCTGTTCTATAGGAATATAATCAGAATACAATCAGCAAGCAACTCAACTCATTAACAAAGACTCATATTAAGGGTAAGTAAAGAAAATGCCTCTTACCTGGCAGGGTGTTGAAGTCATCAATGAGGAACATGTGCTCCGTGTCTGGATCAGATGCGATTAGATTCAGTTCTTTCAGGAATTCGGCCTGCGTTGGGTCTGAGGTGTTAACGATCCCCAGGGCAAACATCTCAATATTGGCAGCGTGTGCTTCTCGCACAGCTATATCCAGCTTCACTGGTTCTCGCTTGTCGGTTTGCCCATCAGTAATCACGATGGCCACTTTGCTTACTCCCAAACGTGAACTATGGAAGACCTCCTGCGTCGCCTTGCGGATAGCGGTACCAGTGTAGGTGCCCTCTCCCATATATGGGATGTTTCTGATTGCATTCTTGACATCCTGTTTGGTGACATAGCGGGCCAAGTTGAATACAGTTCTCACCTCAAGGCTGTACAGGACCAGGCCAATCCTGGTGGCGTTTCGGCCCACTGTTACCCGGTCCACTAATGCATTCACAAAGTCCTTGATGATTTCAAAGTTCTCAGGCCCCACACTCTCTGAGCTGTCAATGACAAACACCAGCTCCATAGGCCTCTCCTTACACTTGATCCCACATCCTAGAATCACATCACATCAACATATGAGATCATGGCGGAAATGTCACATTGATGAGTTCCAGTCTGTGGAACTGGATCCAGCACTTTACAGATCAGATGACACAGTGGCTTTCATTGAGAAATTAAATCTACTACAATATTTATGCTATCAAAAGATATTTTACCACAGATCTCTTTGATCAATCGAATGACGTCTTCTCTCTGCAATGAATACACAATATAAGCATATGGATAATCACAAAAAGTAAAACGATACAGATATGAACACATGACACTCACAGTGAGGCCAGCTTCACCTTTGGCACCGAGTCGGCCCTAGGATCAAAAATATTAAAAAACGTTTATTCACAAAGTGTCACTGTTTCTGCAAATCTTCCAGTTTCATGGGGCAGACAAATGTCAGTAGCGATAACAAGCAGAATAGGAGCAGGTTCAGGGGTTGGAGCCCTCTCCCCAGCCATCACAAAACAGAACACAACAAAGTGAGACATGAAGGAATCATTAGCGTCACTCACAGGTTGCCCTGGGGTTCCAGGGTCTCCTACATCTCCTTTGATCCCCTTCAGCCCCCTCTCCCCTGTCAAACCTCGATCACCCTGTTGCACACCACATTGCAAAACATCAGCACTCAAAGAATTATAAATGCTCACAACCCCACATTCAGTCCCGGGTAACACAGTAACTGACTTTAGCTCCAGGAAAGCCTTCTCCAGGTATTCCTCTTGGTCCTACCACACCCTGGGCCCCCTGTTCACCCTGAATCAAACACACAAGGCAGTTGTGTTACAGCTTGTGATAGATACTTACAGGTTTAGGTAGTACACAGAGCCCTGGATGTCTTGATATTTTATAGATATGTGAATGTCTATCAAGGACAATAAATTACAGCCTACCTTTGGCCCTTGAACTCCTTGCCCTTGAGGACCTGTTGGCCCAGGTGGACCAGGTCTCCCAGGGTTACCCTGCAAGTCAAAACATGTTGCTTATATAACTACAGCTCAAGGTCAGTTACAAAATAGCTACAATGTGACAAAAAAGCAGATTTGTAATTTATGAAAGAAATATTTGTTGCAGCCATACAAATGGCACAGTTACTGGGGTCAAGGCAGCAGACCTGCTGACTTGCTGTTCACATAAGTATACAGGCTCCACCTGTGGCGAGGTGTAGGCAGGGAGACACCTGTCAGGTGGAATGTTATTAAAAAAGCCAGGAACAATACTCTATTACTTAAGCCTTTTGCTGTAGTCATGACTGAATGTCAACTAGTCATGACTACAGCAAATTCAAGTCACGTGCAGCTACCAGTTATCATCAAACTCCAAAGTGAATTCAGTAATGTGTTTTCTCTTGTCTGTGTTCAGTATTAAAGCTTAAAGTTGGCAAAATATCCTCAATTTTTCTTGAATGGCTTAAAAAAAAGAAAATAAGTAAAATAAGATTACTGATTTTGATTAGAAAACATACACAACTCAATCTTGCACATGCATGTGTGACATGTGTACACTCCTCTACTTTGAATGCTTTGTTGTCTGTATGCTGCTATGACAACTCGATTTCTGGGCTGCAGTGCATCTGTGAAAACAGCTTAATCCAAGAAATTATCTGATGTCATGACCCACAAAAGATTTTGACTGTAATACATTTCCTGTTTGGGTTGACTTCATAATGTGAGAAAAGGCAATAGCAGCTATATATATCACATGTGCAATTAATAACTCAACCCAACAAAAAATTTACTTTATCTATAAGAGTATGAAACACACTTTGTATTCTTGTAATAAAGAGCAGCAACTTCAAGGTTACCAGTGTTGTTGTGAATGTTTCACATCACCATTTTCTCAGCACGGACAAGAGCTGATAAGTGTCAGTGTGCTCTGCTTTCCCATTTTTTCCTATTATTTGCGTCTTCAATTAAAACCTGCCTACTGCTGCATGACTTTGACAGAGCTCGGACCTGCACAGACAGTGGCCTGAAGCCTGTGGGGAATCTGGATATGATATGTGAGGACATGCGGGGTGCCGGGTGTTCTTTTAGTAAGGCCTGTTAGGCCAAGTGTTTCTCATCAGACACATATGTCTGTGGAGATTCACACCCTGCACCCATGTGTCACAGTGCTGTTGGAAAAATCACGATAAATGCCACCAAAAAATGAACAAGCAGCCCAGTTGTGGGCATGTTTGCACAGAAGACGATGCACTGTGTTTTTTTTTTCAACCTGTTATTCTTCAGAGAATGTAACTCAGTCACAACCATCTGGCAGTACTTAGGAGAAATTTGAAAAAGGCTCCTCTCAAGTAAACATCTTAGAATGTTGTCCTCGGCTCATGTTCCCATAAACCAAATAAAAAACCAAATAAAAATGAATAATATTATAATATTTCTGATTACAAAACAGGTAAAAGGGAGTTGCTTAAAACAGCAGAGGTTAAAGATTTGAAAAATGTAAAGGTTTTAAATTTACCAGAGGTCCTGGGAGGCCTTCACCTGGAAGTCCTGGTAAACCAGGCAACCCTCGAAATCCAATATCGCCCTGCAAAGATGAATGCACAGCAAAGATAGATGAACACTGACAGCACAGCAATTTACAATCTGTCAAACAAACTCGTGCACTGACTAAAATCGTGTTTCCCTTAATTAGCTTCCCTAAACAAAAGACCAAATCTTTCAATGGTGAGATAATCTCACTTATCTTCAGTGCAGATTCAAACACAACTTGGAAATTCATCTTACCAGGACTTGACAATGGCTTTGGCTCTAAATTCTGACCTCACAGAAAGAACCATCTATGTCATATAAGGTTTACATCCTACAAGATTTTTGAAACATGGTACATTTTTGATTGAATTTTGCATTCAAACCAATAATGAATTCCATAATGTTTATAAGCAGTGACTAACTATCATCACAATACTGTATGACAGATCCAGGAGCTTTGCAGACCGCATGTCTACATGTTATAATTGTATACTGAACCTGCGGGAAGCATCATAAACAGCAACAACTGTTAATGTGGGCTTCTGTTATTCATGTTTGTGCTGTTGCTGGTCCTTTAGCATAGTTCCTATGTTTTTTCCTTCCCAGTGTTGCCAAGTGTGTGCTGATAGGGTATTGTCTTAATGTTGGGGTTTTTCTGCAGTACTGTTTCGTCATTACCTTACAATTTTAAGCACATCAACTGTTGTTGTAATTTGGTGCTATATAAATAAAATTGATTTGAAAATGGAAGTGAATTGATTTCATATAGCTTTAGTGTGTAGACATATTTTTAAAATGACTATGTAGACCTGCAAATTACCAACACATCACTATACTGGGACCTTTGTACAAACCACAAAGTCTGCTGGAAAGTGTGGAAACCTACTGTAACCTTACTATAATTCTCAACTTTTTTTAAACAAAGACCCAACTTTACACTGACATTTGAAAGAAATGCACGCTGGAAAGTTCTATCTTATGGATCCACATTCTCACCTTCGGTCCAGGAACGCCCACTCCCTCCGGCCCAGGTTCTCCTGGAAGTCCAGGCAGCCCAGGAGGACCCTGAAAAAGCAAAAAGCTAACTTAAGTATGGATTTCCAGAAAGAAGAGTAAGTTAATATTGTACTCTGAAACAAGCAGAGTATAATACTTGAAATTGAATAAGAAATTGTCTGGCTTTTATAAAATAATGCAATAAAACAGGATTTAATGTGTAAAAATTGGAACAGTTAGCACCACAGGGGGATTTTGTTACCTTTGGACAGCACCAGGTTAGCGGCTTCTCATTGTTCCCGGACTTTATGCTAAGGTAAGCTAAGCATCTGGTTTACAGACCAAACATTTGGTTTCAATCTTCATATCCAACCCTCAATGAGAAAGTAAAATATAGTAAGTGATTTTTTTTCTTATTTTTTTAAGGCACCACCTTTATTCTTACTGCCCTTAATGAAAGTCATGTTAATTTCATCTCCCTCTGGTTTAAGTTAAAGGAAACATACTCAGGATATGTGTAAGGGCCACCTACTGTAAAGTTGGGTTATAAATGTCTCACTGATTGATAGAGGGTTGGAACTGAGCGGCAGTACAAGAGAGGCAAATGCTAGATGGATGGAGGACTAGATATAGTATGCAGATGAAAGGTATGGGTGTACAGATTTATGAGGAGACATATGTCATTGTCTAAATCAGCTCCTCACCATGGGGCCAGGATAGCCGTCTCCTTTGGGACCAAATGGGCCTGGAGGGCCTCGATCTCCTCGGTCACCCTACAGGAGGCAGATACATAGGAATCAATAATTCATTCATACAAAGGATACAAAGAGATTTACAGACTTGCAAAACAAACTAAAGTGGACACATATGCTCCTTTGCTTGGTCCCTTATATTAACCCTCTCAAGGCAGGCGTTGCAGATTTGCAACAAGTAAAAGCTAACAACCTGATTACCCCACATACATATTTTATGAGGTTTTTTTTTACTTAGAAGTACCACTGCAGGTATTCTTTTGTGCATTAGCAACAAAAACTTAATTTGAGCCTGAGAGGGTTAAGTATTGAGCAAAACATAAAAACAGGTTGTAGCATTTTATTAGCTGAGATTTTCAGCAAATGTTAGCGTATGGAAAGCATGACAGGATGTACAGCTGTGCTTCCCATCCTAATTTTTGACATATTCTCTGTTCTTTCTAGATGGACTGTAAATGGCCTTGATGATGAAAGCACAAACACGTGTTTCCTGATCTGCCCCTCATTACTTGTTTGATTATTGATTCTTTTCCAGATTTGGACGCACTCAGCACATGTTTAAATGTGTTTGTTCGAAAATCTGACTCATGCTTGTTTCTACAGGCAGGCACCCAATAGAAATGCAATACATATTTATATGTGTATTTCTTTTTCAACCAGAGAATAATAATATCAGTTTTACCTTAGGACCAGGAAGTCCATAGCCAGTCTCCCCAACTGGACCAGGAGGGCCATTTGGACCAGGATCACCCTACAACACATTTTTAGTAACAAAGCTGCCCCTTAGTACAGAAGGTTGTACATAGATGTGCAACATGGATGTTGTACATCTAATATAAAAAGGTTAACTTTAATAGACACTGTATATACAATATAAAATGTAGAACATTGTGCAACTGTGCTGTTGCTACTTAGAAGCAAATTAAAGACTTCTACCACTGATAATATTGTTTAATAATGGGTTAATGCTACGAACAAAACATACTAATTCAATTCAATTCAGTTTTATTTATATAGTGCCAAATCACAGCAGAGATTCTACAATAATGTAGTATGTATGTAGTACAATAACAATAATGCCAATAACAAGTTTACGTGCATCAGGAGAATCAATGTTTCTTTCTACAAAGAGTCTTGGAACAACCTAAAATAATAACCACATATTTTGTGAAAATGTGAAGAAAACATGACGAATCTCCGCAGTCTTACACTGATGGCTCAGTAAAACTGAATCTTATACCTTGGGTCCAGTGATGAAGCGTCCTGGAGGACCAGGCAAACCCAGCCTGCCTTGCGCTCCTGGTTCTCCCTGACAAAGTTTATTGTATGAAAACTGGTTAAGACCAAAAACGTACAGAGGATATTTTCTCATTATCTCTTTCCAGGTAAATGTTAATGATGGCCTAATGATTGCTCACCTTTGGTCCTGAGGGTCCAGCAATGCCTGGCGGCCCAGTCAAGCCTCTGATTCCTCTTTGGCCTTGGTCACCCTTGAAGGTCACATCAGGAATATACTCACTGGTCTGACTTACTTACTGACTTGCAGGAAAATGAAATATGGAATATTACTTTTTTACCTTTTCACCTTGGATACCAATTCCAGGAGCGCCATCTGGCCCTCTTAGGCCAATAGCTCCGGGCTCGCCCTAAAGACACACATGCATCCAAGTATTTGGCCCCATCCTGTTTTTGTTTTTTTTAATGTTTTGCCTATTTGTCATACTTACATGTTTTACATCATCAAACAAAATGTAATAATAGATATTGCTAACCTGGTTGTAACACCCTTGTTAGTAAGAACTGCAATTCAGCAACTGGCAGTTGCTGAATTGCAGTTCTTCAGAGTCTTTCATATCAATGCAGAAGAATCTTGGCTCACTCTTTGCACAAACTTTTTAATTGGAGACTTTTCAAAAACCCAAAACCTTCATTTGGTTGTTTTTGAGTGATTCAGAGTAAGCCAAGTGGGCTTGAGCTTCAGGATATGAACTGATGGCTGGACATTCTCTTCAGGATTTTCTCACAGATAGCAGAATTCATGGTTTCATCAATTAAGGCAAGTTGTCCAGCTCCTAAAAGAGCAAATCCCCAGACAATCATACCACCATTGTTCATAATGGAGCTCAATGTGGTTTGATTGAGTCCTAAAGCCTTAGAAATGGATATATAATCCTTCCCAAACTGATAGATGTCAACTATCTTTAGAAAATTTCTATATATCATGGGATGCTGCATTGGTTCTTGAGACCTTTTAGCCTACTTCACTTGATCAGACAGGTTTTACTTAAGGGATTTTTTGATACAACAGAAAATTTAATTACCATGTACAGCGAGATAGATTTGGATAGCTTTTTCCCTTAATAAATAAAATGATCATTTAAAAACTGCATTTTGCGTTTGCTCAGGTTAAAACATCTTCAAACTACCTTCTGTCCAGGGGCTCCATCCTCCCCTGGAAGCCCAGGCAAACCTGGCATTCCTGATGATCCTGGTTCACCCTGAGGACAGATTGGTGGCTCTGTATGAGTTTATGGAGGGAATGTTTAATACTTTAAATAATGTATACTGATAACTGCTGCTGATGTGGGTTTTTACCAAATGGTTTCAACTCACCTTAGCTCCAGGGTCTCCAGCCCCTCTCTCCCCTGGAGCACCAATTTCACCTGGAAACCCTTGGTCTCCCTGTGTTAGGCAATAACATCTTCACATCTTGTCGTAATTACTAAAATACTTACACCAGTATTGTTAATATTTGCTAAGCGGACTATTACCAGAGAGCCACGTATTTTTTAAGAAAATATACTTGCTGGCATTATTTTGTACAGGCCTGGTCACACCAGCGTTTATGCTGAGACACCAGGAAGACTTGCAATGAAAGTTTACATAACAGCTTAAAATACAGGACGGACTGAGTACCTGGTCAGTTTAGCATTCAATTTACTTTGATTTAACATCCTCACCCAGTTGTACACTTGATAATCTATGTGGATATACAGTATCGCTCCAATTGTAGGTTAACCTTTAATTTCTGTCTTCAGTGCTGAGAGCAGAACACGTACAATAGAGATAAATGTGACTAAAAGCATCAGCCTTGCTTGCTTGGCTATCAAATCATTAATCAGCTTGCCAGATCCTGCAGTTTAAGTCATCATTGCTAAGCATTATACCACTTAACTATGTGACGTTTCAGGGTCATATGATCCAGTTCCAACTATAAACTCTGTGGCCTCCACATAGAAATCCTGACCCCTTGTTATTACCACTAAGATTTTGAGCATATGTACAAACCTTGGGCCCAGGCATGCCTTCTCCTGGTGGACCTCTGCTTCCCGGTGGCCCCCTTGGACCCTCTATGCCCTGCAGGTATGAATAAATGCAGTAATTAAAAGAAGCCTGAATGGAATCTGTAAACGGGGAGTGTTTTTGCTGAAGGCAGAGTAATTAGAATTTTTTCTTGGACATCAGAAGGAGGCAAACTTTTCTTCTAACACAAAATTTAAATGATTTCATTGGTTCAGTGCAATATATGTTTCTGGTTTAAACACATATTAAAATTAAAAACAGTTTAGCATGAAAAGTTTTTCTTCTTCCAGTAGGCTGGTTTATTATTTTCTATAATCAGGTGATTAATGGAGACTTTTTCAGTCCTATTATGAAGCCTTTTCTTTAAATAACTTCAGCTGTACACAAAGCCCAGTGTGAGAGCACACCTGTCTCCCTCTCTTCCACAAGTGAGTGAATGGTGAACTAGAACCAGACCTGTTCTGATAGCAATTAGCTGATGTTTTGATGACAGTGAAAAACTCTTTGGCTAAGCTGTCAGCAGCCAACAGTTTCCACTAGCTGTGGTTATTGTGTCAGAGCATGAATTTGTATGCACTTCTGCATCATGTTGGTTAAATTATGATTGTTGATCAAAAGCTTGTATTAATAAAGCAACACCATGTAATCATATTTTCTGTCATTTGTTATCAAAGAATAGGGAAAAAGTAGCTCAAAGCAGATGCTTCTTTATTTATTTATTAGTAAACAAATACAGGGAGTGCAGAATTATTAGGCAAATGAGTATTTTGTCCACATCATCCTCTTCATGCATGTTGTCTTACTCCAAGCTGTATAGGCTCGAAAGCCTACTCCCAATTAAGCATATTAGGTGATGTGCATCTCTGTAATGAGAAGGGGTGCGGTCTAATGACATCAACACCCTATATTAGGTGTGCATAATTATTAGGCAACGTCCTTTCCTTTGGCAAAATGGGTCAAAAGAAGGACTTGACAGGCTCAGAAAAGTCAAAAATAGTGAGATATCTTGCAGAGGGATGCAGCAGTCTCAAAATTGCAAAGCTTCTGAAGCGTGATCATTGAACAATCAAGCGTTTTATTCAAAATAGTCAACAGGGTCGCAAGAAGCGTGTGAAAAAACCAAAGCGCAAAATAACTGCCCATGAACTGAGAAAAGTCAAGCGTGCAGCTGCCAAGATGCCACTTGCCACCAGTTTGGCCATATTTCAGAGCTGCAACATCACTGGAGTGCCCAAAAGCACAAGGTGTGCAATACTCAGAGACATGGCCAAGGTAAGAAAGGCTGAAAGACGACCACCACTGAACAAGACACACAAGCTGAAACGTCAAGACTGGGCCAAGAAATATCTCAAGACTGGTTTTTCTAAGGTTTTATGGACTGATGAAATGAGAGTGAGTCTTGATGGGCCAGATGGATGGGCCCGTGGCTGGATTGGTAAAGGGCAGAGAACTCCAGTCCGACTCAGACACCAGCAAGGTGGAGGTGGAGTACTGGTTTGGGCTGGTATCATCAAAGATGAGCTTGTGGGGCCTTTTCGGGTTGAGGATGGAGTCAAGCTCAACTCCCAGTCCTACTGCCAGTTTCTGGAAGACACCTTCTTCAAGCAGTGGTACAGGAAGAAGTCTGCATCCTTCAAGAAAAACATGATTTTCATGCAGGACAATGCTCCATCACACGCGTCCAAGTACTCCACAGCGTGGCTGGCAAGAAAGGGTATAAAAGAAGAAAAACTAATGACATGGCCTCCTTGTTCACCTGATCTGAACCCCATTGAGAACCTGTGGTCCATCATCAAATGTGAGATTTACAAGGAGGGAAAACAGTACACCTCTCTGAACAGTGTCTGGGAGGCTGTGGTTGCTGCTGCACGCAATGTTGATGGTGAACAGATCAAAACACTGACAGAATCCATGGATGGCAGGCTTTTGAGTGTCCTTGCAAAGAAAGGTGGCTATATTGGTCGCTGATTTGTTTTTGTTTTGTTTTTGAATGTCAGAAATGTATATTTGTGAATGTGGAGATGTTATATTGGTTTCACTGGTAAAAATAAATAATTGGAATGGGTATATATTTGTTTTTTGTTAAGTTGCCTAATAATTATGCACAGTAATAGTCACCTGCACACACAGATATCCCCCTAAAATAGCTAAAACTAAAAACAAACTAAAAACTACTTCCAAAAACATTCAGCTTTGATATTAATGAGTTTTTTGGGTTCATTGAGAACATGGTTGTTGTTCAATAATAAAATTATTCCTCAAAAATACAACTTGCCTAATAATTCTGCACTCCCTGTACTGATGCTAGCAGCTTGAAGGTGTTCTATTTTGGCACGGGCATGATTTAAGCTAAATGCTAATGTCAGATTGACCTGTTCTCAATGAACGTGCTACAATGAAGATCTTGGCAGAATTATTGTTTACTGTGGTCAGTATTGGGGAGTTACAGAATACACGAACAGGCGTTACGTATTTAAAATACAAAATATGAGTAACTGTATTCTGTTACAGTTACCGCTTAAATAGATGATAATTAGAATACAGTTACTTTGGTGGAATAAATGGATTACACAGCAGTTTTTTCCTGTTTCATATGTTAGGTTATCCCCTCTCTAATTTTGGTAATTCTGCGCATTGCCGGTGTTCTGACAAAACACCCTACCTATCAAGCTCTCCTACTTGTTCTTACTGACAGTTTATTACAGTTGATACTTGTTTTCCTTAAGCTGTTGTCAATTTGTTAACTTTTCAAGCTAACATGCGTTCATTTGTGCAAAAATACTCCAATTTGGAGTCTCAATTGAAGTCATATTTCAAGTCTTGATTTAGTACTTCTAAACTTCTGTAAACTGGCATACAGTGTAAACCTTGTCAATTAATTTTAGTCCTCCTGCAGTTAGTGGACACCACGCTCCGTTGTTATGTCGAAGAAAGTAATATTGCACTACATACTTGTTAATTGAGTGATAACGTTGTTTAATTTCTAAGAACCTTGACATTGGTCATTTTATTTACTGTATAAATCCAAGCAGGAAGCACGTTTTGATAAGTGTGATTTGGCCATCAAAGCGTCCTACCTATAGATATGTACGATGGAGGCATAAACCACGTAAGGCAGTATATTCTGATAAGGTAGCACAGATTGATTGACATGACTATAAATTTACGCTACGGTAAGATGTTTTGACAAAGTAGGACATTTTGTCAGAACACCGGAAACCCAGACAAACACGCAATAAGAGGCTGTAAGCGTCCTGTTAATGTTGGTAGCATCAGTTACACATTGGACCCGGAGCCAGCACAACAGAGCCAGTAGTGCACAGGCAGGAATGTTTGCACGCTCCTTAGCACTAAAAAAGGGCTTCGCTTGGATTGAGAATCATTGATAAACTACAAACTTCTGTCATATTGCATATGGTATCTTACTTAAACAATACATTTTCCTCATTATGTTATTGATAATTGTCAGTTCATCACTATTGCCTTACATTAACAAGTCAAAACATGGATGGTGACAGTAACAATTAAAAAAAACTATTAAAAAAAATCAATATAAGCCCACTGTGATTATAAAAACATGAAAAAATCAATGTATTAGAGCCACTGTGGGAATCATATTATGAGTCCAACACTTGCCTTCTCACCCTGTATGCCTAGTCCTGGGAGACCGACAAGCCCTGGAAGACCCGGTGGCCCAAAATCCCCCTACAAGTTCAGATAACAACATGTAAATGTTAATAGGTTGACAGTGCCTCACACTGAAATGTGATTTATTATATGTGGAAAACACCCATCTGTATACAATTCTATAGCGCTGCATTTTAATGAATTAATAATATAGGCCACACTTGATGACATCTGCTCCTTTTGCCTCACTTCCTTTTATCTGTCACATGTTATAATCACATCACAAATATATGATGGTAATGCAGAGAACCCTGCAGGCGGTGTTTGTCATTACTGCATGAAAACTTTGTGATTACCTCCAATAAACTTCACTACAAAGCCCACGGTAAAACTGTCAGCAACATCGGTGTCGAGAACACCCGTGTAAATCACAACGAAAAAGTTTTTTTGGGGGGGAAATGATTTTTCATGTAGCAGAAAGAATTACATAGCTAAAAATCAACTCAGCCTTTCTTTGTCTGTAAGTCTGTGAGCTAAAATGCTGCCAGATGGCTGTGAAGCTCTACAAACGCATCCTGAAAGACAAACCTTTACCTTTATGTCTATGTCTGACTGTACCTGACTGCAGGCTAACTTTTCCACATTCATCAGCACAAGCAGTGAAACTGCGCTCCTCCTACACTATCCATGCTTTGACCTTGATTCATCATCTGTGGACTGTGACCTCCTACATAACACTGCACTGAATGCATTCATCCGTGGCTCTGCCAACTTATGGCCTTCTTCACAACAGGACTCCGGCTTTCTCTTCATGGCTGTGTGAAGGCTTTTCAGCAGGCGCCTTAGTTAAGGCCTCTTTAAACTCCACCTTGTCTCCTTTGATTCCAGCACCCGGCTGTCCTCTGGGTCCCCGTGGCCCTTCCAAGCCTCGCTCTCCCTGCCAAGATGGACAAAAAAGTTACTGCAAATTGACTCTTGAAATATCAGTAAGATGTATGAAAATAATGCCAAAATAGGAGCAGAAAAATAAGTATAAAAGTTAGAATAATAAGATATTAGTCAAAATACAGATGTTATTTTCCAAAAGAACTCACACAGTGTAAAACATTACACGACTTTGAAGCCAAACAGGAGTTTTAGTTTAACCAATGTATCATCTTTCAGCTGCTTCCTCATTCCCCGAGGTTTCACCACAGCAGATGGATCCACATACTTGATTTGGCACAGTTTCTGTACCAGATGCCCTTCCTGACACAACATACAGGCCTGGGCCCTGCACTAAGAATACACTGGTTTATAACCCCTCCCACTCACCCAAGGCTGGATTTATGTCTCCTCAGTGTCAGACTGGGGATGTCTTATATGTAAAGCAAATGTGTTAACCACTGCTTTTCATTCACAATGAATTATTTCATCTTTTTAATCTGACTTTAAAGAGAATGATGGCTTTGTAACTGAAAAGCTGCCATTGGAGTAACGTGCATTACGAGCTGTTTCTCAGTTAGTTTCATGGCTTCTTGTGATGGTTTAGCAAAAACAAAATGCTTATTGTTATTATAAATGTTCAGTTTGATTTATGTCAGTTACTGATAGAAGAGTGTAACTTGCTCACCAGAAGTGGCCTGAAAGATCCAAACTTGCACACAGTTTCTGTTTCTTCTACGGAAAGCAGAAGTAGCCATACTATATAGTATATAGGAATATTGTGGTATTTCATGTATATCAAAACGTGCCTAGAGGAGATATAAGTATTACACAAAGAGAAAAAGCAGGAGGAGAAATTCACTGAGGGATTAGAAAGATAATACAGGATGACAGTCAGTAAAATGAAAAAAAAAAATGCTGCATAATGTCCTGCACTTTATAGACTGCAGAAAAATCCGATTTCCCTTAAGGAAATATTTCTGCGTCTTCCAAGGACATCCAAGGACAACAGAAACAATGTCGCATAGAGGAGTACACTGATTAACATGCCGCTCTTGCATGTTAGCCTCAAGAAGTAAAGATTTACTGTCGTAACTCTATGATCCCTCACAAGCTGAGGTGCTAATGATGTGGAAAAAGCTGCAGAGCTCCTGTGAATCTGGAGCCTGTCGAGGCTTGTCATGTGAAGAATGCTGCTTTGGAACAAGAACGCCATTAAAAAAAGTGGGGAAAAAGCACCCTTGAGGCCAATCTTCAGCAGTGGGGGATCCACCTTCTCCTGTGTGTGTGTGTGTGTGTGTGTGGGGGGGGGGGGCATGGCTGATACCATCACCAAGGCAAGTCGCCAAGTGATAAATCAAATAGTAGTCTGAGGCAGTCTAAAGTTGAAAATTTCACCTGAATTCCACTTCCTGTGATACAAAACTGCTCTGTTAGTCTTATAACAAAGTCACAGAGTTTTTACAGTAACTATGTTTAATTCAGCTGTGTGCATTTATCAAAACAACAGAGCTGCATGACAAATGCACAGATCTGACACCTGTAATTTGAAAGAAACCACAAACATTTTACAAAGGAACGCTTCCAAAAGTAATAATACATTTTTGCAATTACACTGATGTTGAGCTATGTTGTTTTTAATTGCTTGGGGAATCAATACAACTTTTGTGGGAGATAATTAAAATGATCTAAGGGCTGAGTCTGATAAATATTTTAATATTTTTCAACATTAAAAAGAATGAAATAACTCTGCTGGATGTTTCAAATTGTCTTAAATTTTCCACTTTCACTTCAAAAATGTCTCTGTCTGCATGAAAACACAAAAAAACACGTCACTCAAAATCATGCCAAAAGAACAGGTGGAGGCATAAATCTAAACATACAGAAATGTTGGCCAATCAGAAGCCCATAAACAAAAACACGCTGTGCAATCTGAAAAAGGACGGGAAAACTAAGAATAACAATAGGAAACATTAAAGCATCACAAAAACATGCTGTGTATGTCTTCTGCACAGTATAAGGACACACTCAAATACTGAATGAAAAATTTTTTTGGCCCAAAAATGTCAAAGATATCTCTCATGTGGAAATTGCTTTGGAAAACGAAAACAACATGAGAGAACGTATATATCCACATGTGCTTAAAAGACACTGAGTGTGCATATATGAATGTGTGTGCCTGATGGCCTTGAGAAAAAACAGACATACGAAAAGACTCTTTATTTCCTCTCTCAGTGAGTCACTGACATGATGCCCTGGCTTTTTTCTTGAACCATCTCTGAAACTTTTTTATGCTTTATGTGGAGATGTTCTCATGTCCTGTGCTGGATACGATCAACGGACTAGATCACAGCACGAGGTAATGAGAGCCATACCACACTGTTAATTTATGGAACTTTTGTGTTGAGTTATCATGTCTTGTAATCCTACACATCATCAATTTCCTGTCATTACATTCTGGAATCTGGAGCCCAGATGGATCTTTGTGTAGGTCAGTTTGTAGATATGAAAGGTATGAATGCCTTAAACAGGGTCAAAGGGGTTAAAAGAGTTTCCCTGGCTGTTTTTTACACGAAAAAGGTCAGACTTAAAAAGCATGAACGCTAACTCACCTTTGGTCCAGGCAGACCTTCTCCTATCAGCCCTCTCTCTCCTTGGACTCCCTGTGGTCCTTGAGGTCCCTGAGTAAAACAAAGGAAACTGAAAAGATGTCTCACATGCAAACTAGGTTGTCTCTGAAGATAAAATGTAATGTCCCTGCTTGGATGTCAACATTTCGTTCTGTTGCTTCTTTACTTGTCTCTTGTCTAAGGTGTGGTGACAAACTGGATCTAACCCCCGCCAAATGTTTCCATCTGGCCAAGGTATTAGCAATAGATCCTTAAACAGTGAGGGGGGTTCACAGAGGGGAAGGTTTGCCTTCAGGGACTTTTGCCAAAAAGCTTTTTTAAAAGTCAGGTGTAGTAGTTTATAGAGCAGCAAGGCTCACATATATATTAGGTTTTATTGGATGTCTGACAGACAAGAGACAGGAGACTGAGGTTGGTGTTCCATGTGTCTCCAAATATCAAAATTCTGATTTTTATTATTATTCTTTCATATTTTCATTTTTTAAATTACTTTTAAGTTGCACTTTGATTTTAGATTTAGCCATCATTTACCTGCAACAGAAGTTTAAAACTTGAATTAGATATTATGTGTAGCTAGCCCTCCTGAGTATTTGTTACATTTAATAAAAACTGTTGATGGCAAAAAAAAAAAGCCCATTTATTTATTTATATATATATATATATATATATATATATATATATATATATATATATATATATATATATATATATATATATATATAAAAACACCCAGCACGCCCCTGCGGGCTTCAAGCTCGGGTCCTCTACCAGAGGCCTGGGAGCTTGAGGGTCCTGCGCAGTATCTTAGCTGTTCCCAGGACTGCGCTCTTCTGGACAGAGATCTCCGATGTTGTTCCCGGGATCTGCTGGAGCCACTCGCCTAGCTTGGGAGTCACCGCACCTAGTGCTCCGATTACCACGGGGACCACCGTTACCTTCACCCTCCACATCCTCTCGTGCTCTGATATATCTCGTGTGTATGTGTATGTATGTATGTATGTATGTATGTATGTATGTATGTATGTATATATATATATATATATATATATATATATATATATATATATATATTGAAAGCCCTGAAATATAAGACTTTTAAAACCAGCTCACAATGTTAGCCTCCAAGCAGTTGTTGTTTTTTTTAGGTATCATAAAAACACAAAGCTAGGGCGGCAAAATTAATAACATTTGAATCTCAATCACGATTTTGGGTTCCCGTAATTAAATTAACATGACAGATTGATATTACCAGATCAAGTATTCCTCATATCAGCGCCTGACCACATGCCTGCATTCTGTATGGCTGAAGACATTTGTCCACAAACACAGTAAGTAACAAAATCTATAAGAAAATGGTCAACGTATTGCACAAAAGATACATTATTCCCTCAGCAATTATTGTTCTAAAGTTGCAATGCTTATGCAGGGTGCAAAACATTGCAAGGTAAAAAGAGAGGCATATCCCAGCTGTCAAGCACTTTGCTTTGAGTTTTAGTCACACTGATCTCAATGGTACAATTAATATAAGTTAGATTGTGTCTCCAGGTAAAATATGTCTCTGCATGGCTGTCCATATTTTCTTCTGTCGCTTCTTTACATGTCAAACGATTCTATCATTCACATTTATACAGAAATAGATCACTTTTTAAACTATTTAATACACTGCTGAAGCTGTATGTGTCTAAGAGGTATTTTTCTTCCTAAACATGCTCATAATGGTCTTTATTTAATGTCCACTGGACAAATCTTCACACCTTTCAAGGTTTACTCTTGTTTCTGCCTCCTTTGCCTTGTCCAAAAACAGCGCTTTTCCATTTTAGCAAGCTAGTTGCCATAGTTACTCAGTTTGTTTCACCATTCACTATTTCAGCTGCTTGGAAGAAGGTACCAAGAGCGAAAAATGCTATCTTCTTGCATTTTATTTATTTATTTATGTATGTATCCAGAAGTTTAAGTACCCCCTAGACATCATTACTCCATACCCGTTACATTGTACATTTGGCATTTTGACATTACATTGCCATCATCTACAATGCTAATGTGAAGTGTGAGTTGCTAGTTTATCTCACCGGTGGTCCAGGCTCACCAATTCCTAGAGGACCTGGAGGCCCTGGTTGCCCCTGGAAACCAATATCACCCTGCAAGAAAGTGAGAGGAGTGCTCATACAGGGTGAGAGTCAAGTGGATTATTATGCCTTTTTAACTTAATTTTCCAAAAGAATAGGGTAGCAGACTTTACCTTGGGTCCCGGAAGGCCAATCCCTTGTTCCCCTTGGATTCCAGGTGGCCCAGGAAGTCCCCTTTCCCCCTATAAAAACAAGCAGGGACAGACTTGTGGATACAAAGGCGCATAAACAGTTGCACGTACAGTTGTAAACAACAGCAAAAACTAGCAAAAAAAATCCGAAATGACTGACTTTCTTTCCCACACCCACATAAACATACATGATCTGCTTCCTCTCCTTCTCAGCTGTTTTTAAAGGGGATTTAGTACTACGGGGTTCCTTCATTCCTTTAGCTTTATTGTTAAAGAATGCAATTATTCACGCAGAGGTCATAAATCACAGCTTTGCTGTGCAACAGGAGGGCGAGCAAAAGGCGTGAAGAGGCTGTAGAAATGTTAGCAGGCGCATACCAGTAGATTTTTTTTCTTCTGTTGCCCTTTCAAGCAAGTTGGGACAATGTTTAATGCCAGACATTAGTCTGCCATTCAGGTGATATAGGATGACAGCCAGATTATCAACATGAACATTCTTCCAAAATAATTAAGGAGGGAACACTTGGTGGGGGAGTGTGTGCTTATGGCAGAATTGGCAGGTATAACACGGGACTGGGGGCTTAAAAAGTGGAAACAGACAAATAAGCTGACAAGGTAATAACAGATGAGCTACTTCAGAGGGCTTTCCAATGTTCCAGCAGGGACGGATCATAACTCACAATAAAAGCGTTCAAATGTATAGTCATTGAATCAGTGTTATCAGTTAGTAGAGCTACTTGACATTTGTGATGTTATTTATGCCGGTGCTGGATGAAGTTAATCAAATTGCATTTTAAATGTCAATGTTGTGCGTGTGATATTTTGAATCTGATGATCAAACACTTTATTTATGTCACATTCTTCCATATGCAGCAAAACGTTTCATGTTTCACCACTACTACTCCACAGGTACCAGAATTATTGGAGGCTCCTTTGATACGGCTATGTAAGACTTAACCCAAAGCAGACTTCAAAGGACTTTATGTGTCCAGCTTAAAAAAAAGTGTATCCTTTAGATATACATCTGGTTTTTAAGATTTTGGGTCACCTTTGATGAATGATTTTGGGCTGGACAAGGGGAAAGGCCAGTCTCTGGTTCAGAGAGAATTCCATCACATATAAAGGAATGTCTGATTTATGTCTCCTTTAGTTCACTTTTGTACTCTCGGAACAAGTTCTAAAGACATGTAGTGCAGCCTTGTTGAAAATCAAATGAACTTATAGCCCTTCCACAGGGGCCACAGTGGAAGGTGGAGTGAAAAGGCTGCCACAATCAGATGCATCTATCTTAAATGTAAAAAATGCTTTATTCTCTACACAACAATCAAACAAAAGTAGGGACTGGCTTGATTGCTCAAAAATAAAGTTCCTCTAAAGCCACTTAAGGTGGCTCTGAAAGTGAGTGAGTCCTGATAGACTCACCAGTTAAAATGTCCAACGTTACAACATTAAAAACCTCATTTAGAGTCCATCCATCCGTTCGCTTCTGCTTATCCTTCTCAGGGTCCCTGGAGCCTTTCCCAGCTGTCATAGGGCAAGAGGCAGGGTACACCCTGGACAGGTCGCCAGTCTGTCGCAGAGAGCCATTCAGAACTACAAGTAATTTAGATTTTTCAATTAACCTATCCCCACAAACTACATGTCTTTGGACTGTGGGAGGAAGCCAGTGTACTCACGCAAACACAGGAAGAACATGCAAACGCCACACAGAAAAACTGATAGTGGATTGAACTAAGGACCTTTTTGCTGTGAGGCAACAGTGCTAACCACCGTGCCACCGTGCTGCCCCTTATTTTGAGTATGGCACAAAAACTATTTTGGCTTCAACTGTACTACTGCTTTAATTAAGTATTTGGATACAGGCTTAAAATGATATTGTAGGTGTATCTATGGTTGCTTTAATTGACAGGTACACCTGCATGGGTATAGGTTTACCTACACAGGTGACTTAAGCTTCAACTCAACCAGTGATGCTGGTGCTTTTTGGAGAATTTTTACTCTCATCAGTGTTTTCATTGGGACATCTAACAATTTTATTTCATTTCTTTTTCTTAAGTAATTTCCCCATTTTTTTAACATAACTTTTAATTTCCCTGTGCCATGTTTTTCAAACATTTGTTTTCTGCTCTTACTTATAAACTGTTTTTCTTTTAGTCAATTTTCTGTCTTCACATTAATTATTACCTTCTGGCTAAACCTGTCAGTTAGTGGTTAACTTATTGGACACCTGGAAGAGTCAGAAAATCAACACATTTTTTGTGTGTAACAAGAAAAAATTTTTTTTTTTAAAGAAAAGCAATAAATAAAACACATTAACCGTTTATTTCACATGAATTGTGTGACTTTAAATCCAGCCACCTTAAAATGACTTAAATCTACTGTATCCATTTGGAGATGTATTAATCAAAGTGGGGTTGCATCAACACTAACCAGATACTTACTCAGAATAGCCAATCACCTGAAAAACAAGTTAGTCCAGCCTACATTCAATGTATTATCAGAATATCCTAACAATTCATTGAAAAGCCCTCAGTTGAACCTAAATGCTGCAGTAAGAGTACTTACAGGGACAAGAAAGAGAGAGCCTATTTCTCCCATATTGGTTTCCCTTCATTGGCTCCCCGTTAAGTCTAGCATCTCTCTTCTGTGGGCCAAACTCCCACGAGACAGCCTGTTTACCTTTAGAATAAGGCTTAAAATTTTCCTTTGTAATCAAGCTTAGTTAGGGCTGGATAAGGTGAGGTAAATGGTAAATGGACTGATTCTTACATAGCGCTTTTCTACTCTTTCTGAGAACTCAAAGCATTTTATACAACTTACCCACCCATTCAAACTTCTTCATTCAAGTACTCTCATCTACGCTTTTGATAAAGCTTATAGTCAGGGCTGGATCAGATCACACTGAATCCTCCTTTAGTTACGGTGCAATAGTCCTAGACTGCTGGAGGCTTTCTCTGATGCAATGATCTCTACCCATTATGTGAACCGAGGCTACACTACACTACATACAATCAGTATTTTAGATGGAAGCTTCAACCATGTCAACCACTGCAATTGGCTTCATTGAGACAGAGGAGTACTTACTTTTTTGCCCATCACACCTTCAGGTCCAGTATCACCAGGTGGGCCGGATAAGCCCTAAAAGTTAAATGAGTGTGTGAGTGACACACTTATATATAAGTAAGTAGTAGACAGAAGTAGTACATTAAGTTAATGTAAATTAATTATGGATAACATAGACCGACATCTTTGAAATAAAAATACTGTCCTGATGTCCTACTGACCTGAACAACAACATGCTAAGGCTGTATGGATAGGCTACACCTGTTGATGTGTACCTGCCACTAACAGTCACTATTTAAAAAATATCATACAATTTAATGACACAAATTTGTCCTCTTTTTTTAATCATTCTTAAGTGCATTGTGGGATGTTTTGACAGTTGATATGATACCAAGAGATATAAAAATTTAAATTTACTTGAAGTCCACGATTTCCTCTTGGTCCAACTGGTCCTTCAGGACCCTGTAATAAATGACATTTGTCAAGCTTCATATTCACAAGCAGTGCTTTAGCAACTTTGTAATATTTGAACACATATATAAGATTTGTTTCACAGCATTCAAATTGCAACATACTCTGTCTCCCTTAATTCCAGGTGTGCCACACTCCCCCCTCTCTCCCTGTGATAGAATAAAAAGTGTTAGGTGAGTTCTTTAGTATAGCATCATTATGCATAATTTAGGACTTGTATCCCATGGTTTTTCTGTGACACATTTATGACACAGAGTGTAATGCCCAAGGATAACTTTATCATTGTACAATGGGAAATATGTAAACACAAGATTGGCATCAAAGATAGTTGAACAAAGTTGTAAAACTGAAACAAAACTGAACTGCATCACATTTCCAGTATTACTGTATTATATCATGTACGGAGGATATAATTCTGTAGTTTCCCACAAGCATGGGGAAGTTTGCGTAACCATGAAGACAGAGAGAGAGACATAAAGAGAGACTAGAATCTATACATTACCTTCTCCCCTTTGTATCCTGGTTTTCCCTGTGTGTACAAAACATGACGTCAGGAGGATAAAGACAAAGAGAAAAGCGCTGGAATACAGTTAACAAAAAAATACTTCATTCTTCTCATTCTACAATAATGATTTATGGAAGAGCGATGTTAAGGCTTTCACACTGAATTTGTCAGTCTTGACTTAGCCTTGACCTTACCAACTTGATTTAAGCTCACCTCTGCTCCAATTCGACCTGGAAGTCCACCGAGCCCAATCTCACCCTGTGAAAAAGGGAATTTTAGTTTAAAAAGGAAAGGCAGGCCACGTTGTTTGCATGTGCTTTAACTGTGTGAAATAAATACAAGTCTGCACCTTTTGTCCTTTTGGGCCAGGGCTTCCATCCTCTCCAGGACGACCCTTCTTGCCCTGTAGAGAAAAACATTGTAGCAAGGTTAAAGATACATAATCATCGACAGAGTAACATTTCTGTTTGTTAATACTTTGTATAAAATAAATATATTAAATCTTATTTAATTAACTTTATTCCCAGTACAGATAGTGAATAACTGTATTTTACTGTAACTACCTAGCAATACACCTTTAAGTCTGGCCCATGCCATCTCTTGCAGGAGACCCTTCAGCATGTTGAACAGCTGTCAGTGGAAGTGAAGGCCAATAAAATAGCCTTCCTTCTTCCTATTGCTGTGCTGCAATGCACAGTATAACAGCTCTTTTTGTTTAACAGAAACATGTTTCCAGTTCATCACAGCCGCTGAGTCTGGGAGCAGATGAGACAAAAGAGATGTGGTCTGCATGCGAGTGTAAGTCCGTAGACGAACAACCGTCTGGTTGTTTTTGCTGTTTTTGTGTTGTGAACTATGCATGCTCTTACATTGTAAGTATACGCCTTCTTGTGTGTGTCTGTCTTCATACAGTGTTTCCGTCAGTGTGTGCAGATAGACACAGCTTTGGTTTTGGAGCATTAGGTTTGAGAGGGTAATTACGCTGTTCTCATCCTGTGAAAATACATCAAAGAAAAACTGCAGTGTCTAATTGAAGCTGACCTTCTCGCCACAATAAAAGATATCCTCTTGTCACGACATGGCTTTGGCAGGCAAAGGAGGTCTTTCATTGTAACATTGTATCTGCTGAGATGTGTCCTCACACAATCCAAAGTTCACGGGTTGCTTTAACAGACGTGATTCAGCAGATTTCTCATGTACATTTAGATCATTTCTGAAAAAAATCGCTAGAGGAATGTACTCTAACTGCTTCAGGGTTGTTTAAAACCATAAGATTTACTAAACTCCCTCCAAAAATGTGCAAGTAGTCTTTTGGCATAGACACTGAGTTGTTATCTGTGCTGTGCTTGTTATCAAGCAAGCCAGTTTTGGCGTCAATGTCTTTTCAGCACAGTAGAAAAGTATGGATTATGACTGTAAAATAAATGATAACAATTGAAAATTGATAAATGAATTATTAAATATAATTTCATAACTTTATACTACAGAAATTTTTACATAGTGGCGTTTTTTAAATGTCATTCTAATTTATTATTTTTTGATCTGGAAAAGCAGAAAATACAATTTTCTAATGACTAAAGCTAAAAATGTAACTGAAGAAAGGCTGTTTAGCAGTGTACTCAAACTGTTTAACTTCTTCTAAATTGTATTTCTCTGAAGAAGATATTTAGAATTCAAATGCTGCAGTTATTTGCTTCTGTTAAACAGAGCTCTATAGTGAGTGACAACCCCAACCCTGGTATGTTTGGAGGCTTTCGGTGGGTGAGGCTCAAAACTTAGAACACTGTACCAACTGTCTAGTAGCCTCTAGCCTCTGGGGCTTTTCTGTTGCCAGCGATACTGGTACATTACAAAAAGTAAATAATGAAGAGGACCAACTCCAAATTCTTTAACTTCATCTAAAATCATCAGGTAAACAGTTGAAACGTGGACATATTTGGGTGTTCCAACATGATAATGATCCCAAACCCACATCAAAACTGGTTTTTGAATAGATAACACAAGCAAGATAAAGCAAACTATTAACTTTTTGGAGTGGGCATCTCAAAGCTCTGACCTCAGCCATATTGAAACTATGATTAAAAACAGGGTCTCTATCAGGAAACCAACCAATTTAAATGACCTATGAAAACAAGTTTGGTCAAATATCCATCAGAATGATACAGGAAGCATCTGGTGCAGAGTTGACTTACTAAAGGACATCCAGCCAAATATATACGTATATATATATATGAGCCAGTATATGTAATTTTGATAGCTCAGTCAATTTTTTAACTGTACTGGCAACAACTTTAAAATTAAACATGCTAACTGAAGTCTGTAAAGTCTGAAAAGTAGCTCTTGGGCTTTTTTTTTAGTAATTTCTTTGAGCACTGCAATATTTGACATTTGGGTGAAGTTTGGGAATTTGTGAATATTTTCTGCTCTCAATAATCTTGCTCACTGTACAATGATGGACTACAAGTTATTTGAAAATGGCCATATAACTCTTTCTAGATTGATGCAGAACAGTGATTGATTTTTTTAAGGTTACTGATGATGAGTCTCCTGCTTTGTGTTAACAAATATCTGAATGCTACAGACTAGTGAACATTCAAGATCCTTGTTTTTATAGAGGTCACACCTCTCACACCTGGTTTTGAGCAACTCTGTAAAATTAAATTAAATATTTATCTTTTATTTATATGTAAAATGCAGTTATTTTCCTTGTGTTGTTACATAAGAAAAAAGGCAATGTTACCCAATTTTATTTATCTAGTTACATATTAAATACTTTATTTAGTAATTATTGATTATTGGACACTTTTCTGCTCCATAGATGTTGGCATACTCACAGCAGGTCCACTGGGTCCCCTCTCACCCTTCTCACATGCACATTTGCTCTGCAGGGGGCACTTCAAAAAACAAGAGAAGAAGAGTGAGATGGACCATACAGGGGCATATATAACAAAATATGTCTGGAAAAACATGAGGCTCAAGACTTACCCCTTCATCAGCCACAGCCGTCTGTGATGGAAGAAGCAGAACAATATCAAGATGTTGTAACCTTCTTTTTTTTTTTACATATATACAATTCAACAGAGTAGCTCAAAATTGAAGGTAAGACAATATTCTCAGTATTCTGGCTTCAAAACACACATCTAAAGACACGTCTGTTATTAGAGGACCTGAGTGTTGCTGTTCAATGGGAACTAAAGATAAAAGACAAGTTCTCAGCTGGGACAGGACTACATGATTATGACATACAGATGCTGACTGTACAAGGCAATGAGATGAAAGTCGTGAGTGTAGATGCTGCTGGGCTGTTGCATGCCATGAGAATTCAGTCTGTCAGATCCAGTGTTCTGGGAACCTCGGTGCAGGTTTTCCATAAAGATTTTCCTTTGTCATGTGTACCACCTGTGTCAACAGTAAAGCTTAAGTTTGAAGCCTGAGTGGCATTTGAGGGGCTTGTTGAATGATGAAGCATGCTTGCATGGGTTTGCTGTGTTGCTGTATTTACTGCACCCAATTTTCCCACAAAGAGTTATAATGTGAAGCACATGTTGCTGCCAGTAGCCTGGAAGCATGTCTGGAGAATGTTTCAGAGCAACACATGCTGCAATTGTCTTGGCAGAAATACTTATAAAAGTTAACTTACCTAACTTAAGTCAACATAAAATGTTTCTTAGTTTCATCACGTTTCTCTACAGAGTTTTATTGCTAATGACAGCAGATCTATTACCATGGCAGCCGGTAGCAGGTGTACATAGGGGATGCAATAAGGCAAGAAATCAAAGCAGTGGGTGGTAACAATGGCAGCAGCAGTGGAAGTGCTTATTCAGTGCCTTGAGATACTAAAGACTTTTGATTTGGAAAGCATCTGTCTGCATAATGGCTTTTTGAAGATTTTATCTGTCATAATTCTTTTCCCCTCTGGAAACAGGCAAATATCAAACATACATGCAATTTCACAAGCAGTGTAAGAGCTGTAGGTATATGGTTTCTAGCCAGTTCAGAATGATAACTTGTAAGTCTGAACATGCATGAGCGTAGGCTTTTCTTCCAAGGTGCTTAAATGAAAATGTATTTAGAAAACTATAACTGGGCAATTTATATTTTTGTGCCATGAAAAATTAATTGCACCCTGCATGATTTCTTAGCGTTAGTGCGTATTTGTCAAACCCCCAAAAAGCAAAAAATGAAATTTTGCATCAGGTTAAACACATTTTAGCATGAGAAAAAGCAACATGAATAAATACAAAATGTGGTTCTTTAATGATTATTTAAGGGGGGAGGGGGGGGATCCAAAGCTTAGTTCATTTTCACTAGGCATGCCCAGGCTTGATTAATGCCATACTCGATAAATCCTGAAATCACTTAAAAAGAACCTGTTTGACAAACCTGTTTGCTAAATGATCTCAGAAACTAACACATCATGACTCTTTCTTTAAAAACAACAACAAAAAAAAAAAAACTGTTGAAAAACAATGTCAAGAACAGAGTCTGGAAAAACTTTGGACTCTACTGACCCACATGAAGAGCCATTATTCACAAATGGAGAAAACTAGAAACAGTGGTCCAAAAGTGCCTCAATAACTAATACAACAGGTCACAAAAGAACCCAGAACAACATCTAAATGTCTGTAAAGGTTCTCAGTCATCAAGGTCATCGAAGTCTAAGGAGGGTCATGGACCCCCTATTGATCCTCTACCTTATCACACCCGTTTTCACACCTTGGCTCGTGTGATTAGGTAGACGATCAGTAGGGGGTGCATGACACTCCCATAGGGCTTAAAATCTGGGACTCTCTACGAACTCAAGAAGCTTCTCGGATGAGAGGTGAAACGTCTTCAAGAAACTTAAACAAGTGCAGACGCTTTTCTTTCCAAGCTCCTTAAACAACAACATCTAAAGAAATGCAATCTTCACTTTCCTCAGTTAAGGTCAGGGTTCAACAGGAAGAATAAGCCTGGACAAAAATGGCATCCGTGGGAAAAGTCCAAGCCAGAAAAACACATAAAGGCTTGTCTCATAGGAAGGCTTGGGCAGCATTACAGCTTAATAACTTAAATCATCATTTTGTGTTTACTCTGGTTATCTTTTTTAATATTAAAATTTGTTTGATTATCTGAAACATGTAAGTGTGACAAATGCCAAAGACTAAAAAATCAAGAAAGGGGGCAAATTTTTTTTTTTTATTGCAGTGTACCATAAAAAGCTAATAAGCCAGTCTGTAGCATACAATCCAAAACAAGCAAAAACTAAATGTTGTTTTTACTCACAATTTCTTTAATAACTTTTTCCGCAACGTTTCTGTCCTGCAGGTTGTGAAGGTAGCGGGAAGCTGGAGAGTTAGCAATTAGCTGCAGCTGTGCTTTATTAGCCAGCTCGTTGGCTTCAGGCGTGATTCCTATGGCAAAGAAACGGACACCCTGGTTCTTGGCATCAGCCACAGCTGAAAATATGTCTGGGTTCCTTGGGTGAGAGATGCCATCAAAGAGCAGAATGGCCACCTTTACGCTGCTGGTATCTGACTCTTCTGAGTAGATGCGGGTCAAGTTAGTGATGGCATAGGTGGTGTAGGTGCCGTGGCCAATATACACAATTGGAGAAATTCGGGCCTTAAAGTCTTCTGTGCCTCGCCACTGTTTGAAAGTCTGCTCTATGATGACGTGACTGCTGTACTGAAGGAGGGCTGCACGGGAACTCAACCCCCGTCCAGTCTGCAGCCGCAGGCCCTGCAGCCGGTCCATCAAGTCTAAGGCAAAGCGCTTTTCCTGGGCATGGTTGTCCTTGGCGCTCTCTGAGCTATCGATAAGAAAAGCTATCTCCAAACTGCAGTCCTCATCAACAAGCGCTGCAAAGAGAGGAGTTAGGCTTTATGAAACATGCAATAGCAAAAATATCAGCTGCCTTAAACTGAAATCTCTCAGCTTTTAAATATTAATGAAGCTATTAGTGAAGAGGCAGGAGAAAACAAGACAAGAGAGCAGAGACGACACGTAGCAAAGGGCCTCAGGTCAGAATCGAATCGCATTATATTATATTATGTTTAACATATTACATTATGTTATATATATATATATATATATATATATATATATATATATATATAACCAATGAGTGATATCAACTAATGTTTAACATTTAAAATGCAGAGCGTAAAGGACCAAGTAAGTATTTAGCAAACAAAGCACATGTTGCATTTCACTGTTACAGGACAGCTGTTAAGCTTCACAGCAAACCTCTGGATACAATGAATTTTCCTGTATTTGTTGGCTGGAAATTTTCATTTTAATGATACCAGCCAAATGCAAAGACCCCACTGATCACAGTCAAACAAATTTCATTACTAGGGGTGACATTTTTATCAGACTGTCCTCTAGAGGGGGGAAAGGTGATTTATTAGGTTTATTGACTGTTATAGGCTGATCGCTTTTCCAGAACAGTGTGATGACTTTGTGAATGTGACATGTCATTTTAAAAAGAAAATAAAAGTAACTCAACTTGCTGCACCAACCTTGGTGGAAGGAGGTCACAGATCTAATACAGGCTGAGGATAAATCACATTAATCTTCACGGGAATATGTCACAGAGAGAATGTGCCTGGGGAAACAGGACTCTGAGCGAATAAAACGTTTGGGTAACAGAGCACTGAATGGTCACGAGGGAGATGGATGATTCTGAGAAGCCTCAGAGATACGATCAATCCAGGTGGATTGCATCCTGCAGCGATGTCCTTGTTGAATATCATGTTCTACTTTTTACACCTGTAGCTGTACTGTTTCCTTACCTGAACAAATTCCACACCACTTCCTCCAAATTAGAGTATTAGTGGAAAAGAAAAAAAGTAGACTCTGGTTTTCTTAGAAATTCTTGAAACAAAAAACTTACATTTGCCATTTGGAGGTATGAAGTTTGAAGAATATACTTTGTTCTTCTTCTTAGGGGTTACCGCTGGTTCTTCATCGCCTTCTTCATAGTCCTGTGCCAACAGACCCTGAAGTCCCCACAGCAGCAGGAGCCAGTGCATGGAGGGGACCATGACTTCTCTAACAGGGGTAAAGGAAAAACGATTAAAAAAGAGATGCATTTGAATACTGCGCACAAAACCCTGTACACACTCACAGAACAAGCTTTAACAAGCATAAATGTTTAAGACTCAGCCATCAAGCATGCATACCTTGCAGTGTTGCTGACTCCTTAAGAACTTGTGCCCTGTACTCCGTAGCTCTCCTGGCAGTGAAATTCAGGAAAAAGTTTAAAATAGGACAAATAAGAATTTCTTCAGTCAGAGTAAGTTTGATTCCATGTCCTGTGCGTCATGTTTATTGGCCTGTTGCAGAAGTTGTTGCAGAGTCTCCAGATGCAGCAGGCAGCATATAGTCACACCAGAAGCTGAAGCAGCAGTGAAAAACCCCAAACCTTTATTCTGGCTCTCATGGGACTCCCATAAATTCAAGCCATCCCCAAGCTTGCATTAAATGAAGAGAAGTCCGGCCCTTTTTCTGATGATCGCTCCCTTTGGGTGAGAGTGTGGGTGGGGTAGAGAGGCAGTTACAGACATTCTAGAAAGACATGATCGAGCAACCAGTAACCTTTCCCTCTAAGCTCATTTTTTTGTAATTGTTGGTTGGGTTCCAAGTGAGTATTTATCCGTGTTTTCAGTGTGTTTTGTGGCAGTAGGGCAATTTAGGACATAAAGATAACGATATTATAATATGTCTGGTGAGAAAATGGGCAATCTATCTAGTTTTTCAATATACAAGATGCCTCACTCATCCAAGCACTTTTTATACACCTAAGTGCTTTTTTGTGTTATCCTTGCCCAAGGATACTTGGTCATCCAGATTCGAGTACCCAGAGCTTAAACCACCACCCTTCTGATTGGTAGTTGACCTGCTCTACCTCCTGAGCTGTAGCCTCTCCACTGGTGTTACTCTATTATCTAACTGTCAATATGACTGGACCATTGAAGTCCAGGTTAGCTATTTCAGGTAACTATTTTGCCTCTTGGAGCCACTGTGAACTCATTGCAGTTTATAGATGTATGACAGAAGCTCATCTAAAAATGTCCCATTGACCCCCTGCTGTACATGTTATTAGCCTTCCATCTAAGCCAGTAGTATTTATTTTAATATTATTTTAATATTTATTCATATTTGTGTTTACCTGATAATTGTAAGTCCAGCCTTTTAGCTCAGATTTTGGACCCCACCATTAACAGAGGTAAACATTTAGCTCATTGTTTTTTCTGTCTGAATATACCGCTAATGTATATTGGATTTTTAGAATCTATTTGTGGCTAAAAGGAATAGTAAGAGTAAAAGAAAATAAAGCTTGAAGTCTCCATCAAGCCAAGGGAACAATCACTCCATGGTCATTTTCTGTAGGTTAACCAGTGCAAGCAGCCCCGTTGCGAGATCTCGCAAAACAAACTCGGGATCTCGCAAAACAAACTCGGGATCTCGCAAAACTTTTGCAAGATCTTGCAAAACAAACTCGGGAGTTGAAAAGTTGAATTCCAACGATGGCGGCAGCTACTTAGTTGTAATATTATTCTTTCTGGGTCACAAAATACACTTTTAAGATATTTTCAGGCGTGAATGTAGTTGTGTAAACGTCAGATACCTGTTCGGTTTACAAGACATCACATATTTGCAAAAGTGCTCCGACGTTTTCGGAGATCTGACATCCACTAGCTCGAAGCTAACGGGAAGTCGAGACCTACTACAGCCAGGAGGAACACCGCCTTCCCGGCACATCGTGCCTCGACCTCCCGGTCGGCTTCGAGCTGGTGGCCTGCGAGATCCCGAGTTTGTTTTGCGAGATCTCGCAAAAGTTTTGCGAGATCCCGAGTTTGTTTTGTGAGATCTTGCAAAAGTTTTGCGAGATCCCGAGTTTGTTTTGCGAGATCTTGCAAAACTTTTGCGAGATCTCGCAAAAGTCCGTCTTAATTTTTTTTTTCTCCCATGTCCCCTGCGGGGCTCCGTACTCTTAAGGTAACACACCGTGCAAAAGAAGTTACCAGAATCCACCTATGAAAACACCCAGAGCACTTATCTGTTTTTCCTTTGACTTGATTTCCTGACATTTACAATACTCCGAACTAAGTAAACTAATAAGAATATTTACAGACCAATGTAGTGTCTACAGGTAAATACTAGTGTAATATATTTCTGAGAGTACATCTGGATGGAATTTTCAATATTCATTTATTTATATTGTTCAGAACCAGTAGGTCTAATTTGGACCCACATGAATCCTTTTCAGTTCCAAAGAAAAGTTTCATAGCTCCTGAAATATATTATAATATCTGTGCAGTACTGGATCAGAGGAGTTTTGTATTCCCAGGGTTTAACCATATAACTTGAACCAGACTCCCATAACTCAGAAACTGGAATAACACTTGGACTAAATGAAGAAATGGATAGGCTCAATACAGCAGGAACTCAGCGTAATTGGCAGTCCAAATATAATCAAACAGTATATGAGCGACTTTGGCCTTTGCGATGCATGGCGCTCCCTTCACCCCAACAGTAAGGAATGTACTTTTTTTCTCACATGTTTATCAAAGATGAAGACTTTATTAAATATTTTTAAAAAGAATGGACTCTATATTTAGACTATAAAGACACTCCCGGAACTTCAGCATCTGTTCTATGGGAAGCAGATGGGAAGCAGGGAAAGCTGTGATGAGAGGTAAAATAATTTCTTTCTCATCACATAAAAAGAAAGAAGAAAACAAAAATATTCAGGAATTAGAAAAAAACATCAAATCCCTAGAAGAAGCCTACGTGTCTCACCAAGATCAAGAAACAATGAACAAAATAGGCAAAACAAAACTAGAATTAAATGAGATAATTGATAAAAAAAATATATATAAATTCTTAGTACAAAGACTACGCTTACTAAATTATGAACATGGTAATAAATCCGGTCAATTTCTAGCAAACCAGTTAAAAATAAAGAAAGAAAAAACAAGATTCTGCTGTTCAAGATTCATCTGGGAACACAGATGAATCTTGTTCAAAACAAAAAAACAACATTTTCAGGGATTTCTATTAAACGTTGTATTGACCACAAATAAACCCATCTAAAAAAGAAATTGATCAGTTTTTGGACAACAACTCTTCCAAAATTATTAGACACTCAAGCAATGGCACTGGATTCACCACTGACGCCAGGTGAACTCCAGGAAGCCCTGATAAGTGTGCCCAATAATAAGGCTTCGGGTCCAGATGGCTTTCCTGCAGAATTCTACAAAGATTTCTGGACGATTCTAGCACCAGTTTTTTACTGAACGTTGTTGGAAATCAAAGAAAAGGGCAGACTTCCATGAAATATGAATTCTGCAAACATTAATCTCCTGCTAAAACCAGGCAAAGACCCTGTATATCCCTCAAGCTATCGTCCAATATCCCTTATAAATGTAGACCTTAAAATAATCTGCAAAGCTCTCTCAAATAGACTAGAGAAAATAACCCCCCTCTTAATTCTTACGGGTCTCCTCAGCTCTTATATCCCTGGGAGAGCGCTTAGATCAGCAGGCCAAATGCTCCTGGTGCGACCTAGTTCTCGGCTCAAGACCAGAGGTGACCGCGCATTCGCCGCTGTCGCACCCTACCTCTGGAATAACCTCCCCCTAGCTATTCGGGCGTCTGATTCAATTCAATCTTTTAAATCTCAATTAAAAACTTATTTGATTAGCCTTGCTTTTGTAACAGCCGCCGTTTTCTTTGTGAGTATTTATTATTTATGCGGGCAAAAGCCTGTTCTAACGTTTGAGTCTAAGGTTTATTTTTTAGCACCTGGCGGCTCTTTTTTACGGAGCCCCGCAGGAGACACGGAAGGAAAAAAAATTAAGACTGACCTTTTCGAGATCTCGCAAAAAAACTTGGGATCTCGCAAAAGCTTTGCGAGATCTGAACTGGGCCCCGGTCCAGATGGGCCTGGGCCCCCTTTCGCTGGCGGGTTGCAGAGTATGGGGGCGGTCTGCATCTCCCCACCCCAGGGAAAAGGGTAACACTACCTGGGTCTGGGTGCAGTTTCCCCCTCCAGAGGCAAGGGTACCTAGACCCGGGGCTTAGAGTACGCTTGGGGAGTGTGATTGTGTGTATAGTGTCTCTTTATGTCTGTGTCCACTTTGGGTGAGTGTTGAGTAATTGCATATGAGAGCATGAGGGTGGGAATGGATGTTTGTATCTGTGTGTGCCTGTTTGTCTGTGTCCACCGAGGTATCAGACGCCACCTCTCTGGGGACACCTCAGGCCCTCCAAGGTATGGAAGCCTATCTCCCCCACCACTTCCCCTACCAGTGGCAGACGCCCTCAGACATTGGTGCGTTGGTGGGTCTTTGTGTCCGGGGATGGGCGCCCAGGTACACACCGACTCACTCCTTGGTGGCTGCTTGTCGGGGCCTGGAGCCTGGGGCTCGCTCGGGCCACTTCGGGGGTGGGGTGCCCTCAGCCTCTCGGCCTGGGGCTCGGTCACTCAGGCACGGCTGGCTGCCGGCGGAGCTCACGTGCACGTCACTGAAACCCCCCCTGGCTTCTGCTCCGCGGCTGCTGAGTGAGCCCTCATCTGGGACTCTCCTCAGCTCTTTCTGGGACAGTGGCGCAGCTGCCCCTCTGTTGGTCTTCCTTGGTCTCTTGTGTTCTGAGGACCTCTGGATGTCTGGAGTTTTGATCTCCTCCATACCTGCTTCATGCCCTGGAGGATGGGGCTATGCCCCCACCCACACCTTCTAGCAGATCATTACATGAAGGAACCTTTTAAATACAAGCGCGCTCATGCTCACAGGTGTACACACGGGTGCTCACACACACAAACTACACCCTTTTTGGCTCCTACCTCAAAGCACACTGTGCATCTTGCTATTTAAAAATGTTAAAAAATTAGTAAATAATTGCATTCTGGTGTTGTTTATCAATCAATCAATCAATCAATCAATCAATCAATCAAATTGATTGATTTATATTCTACTCAGCATCAAAATGTTTTCTGTAAACCATAAAAAATTTTCTGTACACGAAAGTTTTGCTGGTTTGGTCTTCGCACCACCTGAGTAGAAGAAAAAGAAAGAAAGAAAAAAAAACACTTGGTGTTGTTATTGCCTCCTTTGTTACTGAATTTAGGTAAAGGTAAGCGGTCACAAAAAAATGCTCTCTTTCAAAGATAAAGCTGCTTAAATCCCTTTCTTTCAAGTTTCAAGTGCTGATTAAGCAAAGCAAGAAACTCTTGAAGTTACTTTTGTCGTTTCTGCTTCTGCTTTGGATATTTCACATGAATCAAGGGAACGTCTGTTGCACAGACTCTTTTTTTGTTCCATAACACGCACCATATGGTAAAACTAGGATGCAGCATAGCGCTGAATTTCAATATGACACGTCTAATAAAAATGAAGGGCCAAAAAATTTAGAAAATCTTCTGTAAAACTAAACAAACAGCTGCAAATCCACAAAACTCTCATGACACTTTTTTGAGCTCTGTTTTCTCACTTTTTTGTATTATTAAAAACGGGTTGCATTTTCCATCTATGAACTTTTATTTGTTGACGGTTTTCTAAACGCAACACCCACCATGACTCTAAATTTCACAACAATTAACTGACATTCATTAAGAGCATGATAATAAATTAATAAAGATGATCCTATCTGAAAGTGTACTGTGATGCTCTGAGCACATGCAGACACCACTAAAGGGCATCAATAAAGAGCAGGGCATGGTATTTTGATGCAGTGACACAGAATTGAATTTTAATGAGCAAATAGCTTCATTGGAAGAAGACGTGTATGGCAGATCGTTCTTTTATGACACTATGGAAGAAACCACTTAGCTCTTTGAAATTCCATAACCCCTCCAGACATCTTTCCGGTGACTTTAGTTTAATCACTGCTTTTACAAGATAATGCATGATCTTTAAACAGATAGTTACAGCACCACAGACGCATGACATGCGAAGCTCTTGATTGTCGCATCAATGCATATCACATATTTTTAAGATTGTTTGGAGCAACAAAACACGCATATGTGTCCCAACAAGCCCTCGCATCAGTGTGGTGTAAAGGAGAGCTGAGGGCTATACCACAGTGGAGTCAATAGCTCAGGCTTTTGGTTGCCATGTAAAAGGTTTTCACAGAACTCTTTGCAGTTCTACATCGACCTAAATATGCCTTTACAGGAACTGAGAGATAAAGCAGCAGCCAGGTCCTGGTAATCAAATGAGACTGATTAACTGATCATCAGTAAGTGTGAGCACTTCCATAAAAGCAGAATTCTGGATGCTAACATAATCGCACAGTCTTTCCAGGACTGAATGTTCCAGCAAATTCACCACAAGGTCAGACCATGCAATGTTTGCAGAAACTGCAAAAATCCAAAACCTAGATCTCAGACTCTGCAGGCCTCAGCTAGCATGTTAAATGTTAAAGTTCAAGACATTTGAAAACGACTGACAAAATAAGCCGGTTCCGCTTTCTTAATTCTTCGATAAGTCAGGGCCAAGCCAGCTCCGATCAGCCAGAACCCTGTTACCATGGTTCCGAATAGGTAGATATCTTCAGCACTCAGGCTCACCCAAGCCCAAACTTCTCGTTGAGAAAGGGGTGTCAATTGCATATGCAAGCACGACTTCCACTGTGAGCATTCTAACTGCTCCCATCATCTCATGATCAAAAATAGGAAATACAGTTTGCCCATAGATAGTGCCCATAGAAGGTCAAAGGTTACTTTTTGTCGATTCAAACAGAGAGTAGATTCTACAGATAACTCCGTAATGATTAACATTAGCACATTAAGCTTATGTGCTTGAATGGTAACCACATCGACCTCTGCTGCATTTGACTGTTTGAATAAACATGTTGATTCTTGTATCACACTCTTGTGAACTCATATAGCAGATCACTGTGGCTACAGTAACAGAAACTCAAAGTCTGTCTAACACTAAGTAAAGGCTGCTAACTGACGTCAGTATTATTCCACCAACAACATTGGAGCTTTTTCAGCAGAATTGTTAAAATAGTTTTTTTCAACGAGCTTCTACCTGTAACAATCCAGCAACACAAACCACAAAGCCTAGCAACTAATCTCAGTCATCAGTCATCAGACATTACTTTGGGGCATGCAAAGGATGCTTAACTCATGTGCTGTTTTTGCAGGCAAATTCAGACTAGTAGAGCTCTATCTGAGCCTGCTGGTTGTCAGATAGTCATCTACAGGCATGGGGAGGGATGCCAATTTTTCACTTAAAGCAATAACCCAAATTATAGGTGTTTAAAAAAATTGTTTAAAAAACTAATAGAATACCACGAGTGCATCAGCAAACACTAAACTTGATTATTTCATGCTGACTGGACTCACCTGCAGTTTTGCCAAAAGTCAAAATCAGACATCACATCTGATTACAAAGCATACTTAAGATTAGAATGGTTCTATACAGAGCATAAGATTAGCACACAGACATTCCTGCTTGTTAAAGTGTTAACTATGTGCTGCTGAAAAGGCAAAGTGTAATAAAACAAAGACAACAGACTTTTCTATACATATTCATACACTAAAAACCCCAAACAACAGTGCTTACACTAGGAAAGAGCATGAGTCACACATTCTATATCTTTTGGTACGGCAGCTCCCTCTACTGTAAATCTAGTGGAATTACAATTCACAATTTCCCAGTTTCATCCTGCAGACTAACTCAAAATATGTCACGGTTCTGGGTCAGTTTCGACCCAGTATTTTGAGTTTTGATTGATTAGTTTATTTTTGGATGTTTATTGTGGTTTTGGGCGCTATGAGTATCATTATTATTATTAGAATTCTATGTTTCTGTTTATTCATGTTTAAGGATTTGTTCTCGGTTGTATCTCACGTTTAGTTTAGTTCAGGTTCCATGTGTCATTCTGTCTGTCTGTCTCAGTGTCAGGTCTGCGTCTTGGTGTAGTGTTCTCGTTTCCTGTTTTATTGTGAAGGTCTGCGTCTCATGTGAGTGTGTTCAGTTTTACCTTTGTCTCGTCTTGTTGATTATTCCCAGCTGTGTCCACCACCTGTGTGTAATTCCCCTGTGTTTCTCTGTGTGTATTTAAGTCGTGTCCTCTGTCATTGTAGTTGCTGGTCTGTCTGTCTGTTCCACCCTGCTTCATCTGTGTGTTTCCCTGCTGTCAACTGCCAAGTGTTTCTGCTCGCTTTCATTCATGTTCTGGTTCTGTAGTCAGTTTGTTCCCAGTCTAGTTTAGTCCTTGTTCGGTTCACCTTTTGTCCATTTTTATTTTGTGTTTAATAAACCACCATCACACCTTTACAAGTGCCTGCTCATCTCACTCGCCGTGACAAAATATTTCCCATATTTCTCTCTCTCTCTCTCTCTCTCTCTCTCGTGCAGATGCCTTGAGCCATCTGTTATGTCTTTATATTTTGTTAGCAAAATGGGAATTAAATGTAGCAATTCATTGAAACATGGGCGAACAAACAGTCTGAATTGTATAAGGCACAAACAGAGATTGTACAATTCGAACACAGATGAAACGCTACCTTTGTTTCATCCTCTGACAAGTTTGGCATGGTGGATCACAATTTAATCAAACTGAATCAAATTAAACACAATTCAATTATATGTATACAGTACCAAATTACAGAGAGACAGAAATAAATATGTGTATAAACAGATAATGAGTGGAAAAAGGTGCATCATGGGAAGCCCCTAGCATCCTAGGCCTATTATAGAAGGATTCAAGGTCATCCGATCCAGCCCTCACTATAAGCTTTGCTAAAAAGGAAAGTTTTAAGCCTAATCTTAAAAGGGTGAGAGGGTGTTTTTCTCCCAAATCCAAGTTGGGAGCTAGTTCCACAGAAGAGGGCTTCTGCTTCCCAATCTACTTTATACTCTAACAACAAGTAATCCTGCTTTCTGAGGGAGGGTTAAACACTATAATGGGCTGATACAGTAATATGAGGTCTTTAAGATCCGATGGGCGCTGATTATTTAAGATCCTGTATTCGTAGAGAAGAAATTTAAATGAGATTCTGTATGTAACAGGGGGCCAATGTTGGAGAAATAGAATCTCTCTTACTAGACTCTGTCAGTAATCTCACTGCACCATTCTGGATAAACTTTTCAGAGAGTTTTTTGGAGAGCCTAATAATAATGCACTACAACAGTCTGCCCTAGAATTAATAAATGCATGAACTAGTTTTTCAGCATCACTCTGAGTCAGGATGTTAGTGATTTTAGAGATACTGTGCAAATGCAAGTCCTACATTTTTTTAATATAAAAATTGAGAGATGCATCCTGGTCAAAAACAAGATTCCAAGATTCCTCAAAGTGTTACTGGAGGACAATGTAATGCCATCCATAGTAAGTATCTTGTTAAACACCATATTTCTAGCATTTATAGGGCACATTACAGATTCAATTACTGTACTCGGCCCCATTAGATTTTGCTTTTTATAATTCCATCAGTTGAGAAGATTTTCAAAACCACTGTCTGAAATATGGCCGCAAAACAGGACCGAGCCTCAGATGGCTGTAGACACTCACTGTGTACAGTCATCTGTGCGTTTTTCTACCCAGGTATGCTTTTACGGCATTGGCAGTGTATATCCTGGTCATGCTAAATGGCTTTGTGACATCCACTGATCATTTCAGAAACAGCGGATTGATTAAATGAAAGGTCAGATGCATTTTTCAGGATGCAAGTCAAGTCTTTGCTGTTTATTTTCCTGTTTCTTAAGGACATGACTTTCAGCAACAACTGCTGCTACTTCACTGATGAACAGTTTATTCACACCTTCAAAATGGAAAACAAATGATCAATAATGAATGTAAAAAATTAGTATTATAGTAAAATATTGAACAATATAAAGGGAATATGGGATATTTTAAATTGCATTGTTAAAAGCAGTTCTGGACAACAAAATTGTCCTCAATATTTTATTGATAATGGCAATAAATGTGCAAAATTTAAAAAAGTGGTTTGACAGGAACAAACTAAATCTAAGTAAAACTAAAATCACAATTCAATTATTGTTGAATTAACCCTAACCCTATTACTGTTATTACTATTATTGCACAGTACTCTCCAATTTATGCTGTGAAACTTTAACATTAGCAAGGTAATTTCGATTTACATGTACAATAAAAATAAAGGGCTATTCTGTTCTGTAAAGTCTACTGGCTGTTGCTATAATGTAAACACGGTAGAAGTGTCTTGAGGCAAACTGAGGCAACTATTTCTCATTTTAATGAGGGCACTGTCAGTGACCTATAATAAAAATAGGTTACATGGATAACACTAGTTATTTAGAGTTTCATCAGGGTTTTTATTTAATTTGGCTACCCCACTGAGAGTCCAAACCATCTACATTAACTAAAACAAAGAATTATAACTGTGATTAAAACATTTCGTTTGGGCGGTCATTTGGTTCAAATAAGCCAGCTCTATCGAGGTCACAATGTCAACTGCATGTGCTTAACTACTACGCATGCTCGTTGTGGCGTGTTTTACGTTGTGCGCAGGCGCAGTTCGTCTAAGCGGTCATACGTTATAAAGCCTGAAGTTCCTCTGTCTCTTTCCACCTTCAGCCATTTTGACAATGTTAGGAGCTGTGGGACGCTGCTGCACCGGGGCTTTGCAGGCTCTGAAGCCTGGAGTCCAGCCCTTGAAGGCTCTTGTTGGATCCCCAGCTGTCCTTTCACGTGAGTCCTGCATGCTCGTTGTTTCTGGAAAGAAGATTGTTTAAAGAACAGACGCATTTACGTGGCTGTCAGAAGAGGGCAGGGACCATGCTAAACTTAGCTGGTGCTAGCAACACGCTGGCTTAGCAGGCCTTAATATTAAAATGTACATTTTAAATCAGCCGGAGTGTTTCCAAAACATTAAATGGATACACATGTGTGCAAACAGATCTTTTCATGGTTACTTCGCATTGTGAAATGAGCAGACTGTATTATTCTTGTGTTATTAGAAATGACCTCTATAATGACATGAGGCGGTCGAAGACTGCTGTTAGCATTCGTAGTTGCAGATTAGCAGGGTTAGACAGTCGGTAACACGGTTCACTTTTGTGATACGTGTGGAGGTAATACAGTGCCAAAATAACAAAACTATAAAGGGAAAAACAAAGTTGTGTCACTGAGTTTGTGGCCAAGTATGCAGCATTAGCAATTCTAGCTCGGAATCGCTATCCATTCATCTGTCACTGTTGGCTCTGACGCTATTTAGTGGGAGAACTCGCTTATTTGCACTTAATAAAATAAACTGAAATTTTACTGAATTCTGCTTAGTACTGCTGTTTCACTTTCCAGTTTAAAAACTTATTCGCAGATTAGCATAAGCCACTTGACATTGAGATGTACCGGCCGGACACACACAAGTATAGAAGCCCTTTTCGGTGCTTCTTCCGGCCATAATGCATAACAAGGTCACAGCTGCAGCACATCTGTATGACACTCAGTGGTTCATGTTCCAGGTAGAGACTATGTCGCACCTGCCGCCGCTGCCAGCACCGCCAACGGACGCATTGTGGCTGTCATTGGTGCCGTTGTCGATGTCCAGTTCGATGAGGGTCTCCCTCCCATTCTCAATGCTCTGGAGGTGGCAGGCCGTGAATCCAGGCTAGTCCTGGAGGTGGCACAGCATCTTGGTGAGCCAGCTGGATTATACTCTTCACCTACCTAGCTACAATACCACTAGCAACTCTTTCTTAGGTTAAACAGACACATCAAAAGCACTTTCTGTTTTTAGGGGAGAACACAGTGCGTACCATTGCTATGGATGGTACTGAGGGTCTGGTCCGTGGACAGAAGGTTCTGGACACTGGTGCCCCCATCAGAATTCCAGTGGGTCCCGAGACCCTGGGCAGGATTATGAATGTCATCGGGGAGCCTATTGATGAGAGGGGTCCCATCTCCACCAAACAGTAAGAACACTTTGAAAATATCCTGCAGTTTTTTGTATGAGGTTTAAACATGCACAGTCTGAAGCAATAATAAAACCTGTTATGATAGGACATATATAGATGCTGTGCTTTTAAATGTTAACTGGTGTGTTCAGTGATTACATTAATCTACTTTTTTTCCCCTTCTTCCCAGGACTGCACCTATCCATGCAGAGGCTCCTGAATTCACTGACATGAGTGTGGAACAGGAGATTCTGGTTACTGGCATTAAGGTTGTGGACCTGCTGGCTCCCTATGCCAAGGGAGGAAAGATCGGTATGAGCCCAAACATGCACGTTTTCTCAGCCTTGACTTTGATGCGTGATAAACTAACTTGGTTTTCTCGACTTGACAGGTCTGTTCGGTGGTGCCGGTGTAGGCAAGACTGTATTGATCATGGAGCTGATCAACAACGTGGCCAAGGCCCATGGTGGTTACTCTGTGTTTGCTGGTGTGGGAGAGCGTACCCGTGAGGGGAATGACTTGTACCATGAAATGATTGAGTCTGGTGTGATCAACCTGAAGGATACCACCTCCAAGGTGAGGACTGTGGAAAGCAACTTTAAAAAGATGCATTTTTATTACAGCACATTCCAAAATGTCTGATTTAACCAAACTCTTGTCCATGCTAGGTGGCGCTGGTGTACGGACAGATGAACGAGCCCCCCGGTGCCCGTGCCAGAGTTGCTCTGACTGGATTGACTGTGGCTGAATATTTCCGTGACCAGGAGGGTCAGGATGTGCTGCTCTTCATTGACAACATCTTCCGCTTCACACAGGCTGGCTCTGAGGTCTGTGCAACTTGATTTAAACCAAAGCTTTCCTTAAAAATAAAGATTTACAACTGCTCTAGCTACACCACACATCCAATGTAAAGATTCTCATTTCAAAAGTTATTTTGTTTCCCCCTCTTCCTCCTTCAAATACACTGATTCTGTCAAACTGCAATCTTGATGACTTCACCTTCTCTCTCAGGTGTCTGCTCTGCTGGGTCGTATTCCCTCTGCTGTGGGTTACCAGCCCACTCTGGCCACTGACATGGGTACCATGCAGGAGAGAATCACCACCACCAAGAAGGGTTCAATCACATCTGTGCAGGTGAGGTTTGAGGAGTGCTGAGTCTGCATTTTAGAAATCAAAAATCTATTTACTTTGACATAAGCTGGAAACTATCTTACTGACAGTAAGGAATAAATCCTAGTTTTATATGTTGCTTGGCAACCTAAAGGGTAACCTAGGACTTCCAAAAATGCTAACAAGTCCTGTGTTTCCAGGCCATTTACGTGCCTGCTGACGATTTGACTGACCCTGCCCCCGCCACCACCTTCGCTCACTTGGATGCCACCACCGTGTTGTCCCGTGCCATCGCTGAGCTGGGCATCTACCCTGCTGTCGACCCCCTGGACTCAACTTCCCGTATCATGGACCCCAACATTGTCGGAGCCGAGCACTACGATGTTGCTCGTGGCGTGCAGAAAATCCTTCAGGTTTGCAGCTTTATTGGTACCATTAGAATTAACATGACAACTGTAAGTGCTTCAAACAAACTAGGCTACTTTCTTCTTCTGTAGGACTACAAATCACTACAGGATATCATTGCCATCCTGGGTATGGATGAGTTGTCTGAGGAGGATAAACTCACTGTGGCTCGTGCCCGTAAGATCCAGCGTTTCCTGTCTCAGCCATTCCAAGTGGCCGAGGTCTTCACTGGCCACTTGGGCAAGCTGGTGCCCCTCAAGGAAACCATCAAGGGCTTCAAGAGCATCCTTGGTGGTAAGTTTGAATTGTCCATTTTTTTTTTAATTTTTTTTTTTTTTTTATTTATTTATGTTTTAATTTTTTTATGGCTTGTGATCCTCAACTTCTTCAGCTCTGTTTATAATTTAATTGCCTTTTTTGTTCTCATTTCATTTCAGGTGAGTATGATGCTCTGCCCGAGCAAGCCTTCTACATGGTCGGTCCAATTGAGGAGGTGGTTCAGAAAGCTGAGAAACTGGCTGAGGAGCACTCATAAACATCCAGACAACCTAACTGAAGGGAAGAGAGAAGAGTAGAAGCAGAGAGGCCCTGTGGTTAGGAGCACTTGGTTTGTAAAACATGTCAAAATACAAATGTACCTGTCTTGTCATCCTGAAAAAGTTCTATTTAATGTTTCCAGTGAAAGATGGAATAAAACAGTCTTTACATAAAACTCATCGTTAACTGCATATTTTCTCAATGGTTATACTTGTAGTGGAAAATCTTGTTGCTGGTAAAGGAGTTAAAGAAATGGCTGTCCTTGTCTACTTTGACCAGAAGATGGCATTCTGGAGCTGCTATGTTAAGCTATCAACTGTGCTGCAGCTTGTCACATGCTGAAATAAAACAGTTGAACAATTCTGTCATTCTGCAGTTGTTTACTTGGTCAAAGTAGTCAAGACGATCTGAAATTGTACATTTATATGTACAAATTAAGTTAACATGCGCCAATTTACATGCTTTCCAAAAACATGTACAGCAGAGTTTTATTGAACCTAAAAAAAAAAGGGGGTTATTGTGGCTAAAACCTATTTAATGCTTGAATCGGGGGTAAAAAAAATAAAGTTGGTATGAAATCAAATCCTTTCTAAAGACAGTTGACTGTCATGCAGACATAACAGTGTTGACAGATGCAGCCAGTTTGACAGACTACAACTAAATATTTAAAACGTGATGTTTCAGAAATAATTTTATTTCAGTGTTTCAAGCTTTTCACAGAAGCGTTATACAAATGACCACTCTAGATCTCAAACTGCTGTCAGACGCCAGCAGGGACTATATGAATATAAGAATAAACAAAAGCGTGAAGGTACTACCTAAATACAGAGTTTTGGCTCTAAATCTGGTTTTATTAGAAAGCACTAATGGCATTACTGTTTACAGGAACAATGACAGAATATAAAGGCTTAATATATATAAAGGTTTCATATAGGAAAGATTGTTAGTGCCACTGGAGACAAAAAAATACTATGTATTTAAACAGTTTGACTCCTCGTCTAGATAGGAGTCATGAAGTAAAATGAACAGAATGAACCTTACAACCTCGTGTCCACCAGGTCAGTGACTCCCTCCAAGGTAAGATTAGCACTGCATCCTAAAAAACAAGATTTTATCTTTTCTATATCTTTTGGACATACAGTTCTATTTTTATTTGCGCAGCTAACTCTACCAATAACTAAACATTTTGCTTTGTAACTTAAGAAGTTAAAATCCTGCAGGTGACATTGCAGTCTTGTTTTGATACTGCAAAACAAGGCATTTCTACTATTTGAAGTATAGCAACAACACGATCCTGCTCGCTGTGTACTTTGAAACCAAGTGTGAACTGGACTTTTTTTTTTTAATTGGTCTTTCTTAACCTTTCCCACATGCCTATCAATAATCTCATGGACACAGGTCTTTTCATCTGTTCAGACTAGCTGTAGATAAGATGGCCTTGAAAATGCCTTTGTGAAAAAGGTGCAAAGGTTCCTTTCTGAGAAAGTAATGTGATAAGTAATGAGAACAGATTGAAAGACAAAGCCTTTCTGAAATCAGTTAAATTTACTGATGCATGAGATGTACATACAGAGAGAATGCCTTTATTACATGCAAAGTTATTCTATCTGCTTGGCGATGGGAATAGCTTCCAGCTTCAGGATGTAATCACTGATGCAGGTTGGCATGTAGGATAGCGGCAGCCAGAAGAACTTGGCGTCCCAGCCTGGGGAGTAGCGAGTGCGAGGATGGACAGCAGCCACGGCATGTTCCATGCAGCTGACCACTTTCATCAAGTCTGCATCACTCATTTTGGCAACTTTGTCAGTTAAGGTTGTTAATGCTAAAAGGGGCAAATAAATGAAATAAGAACAAATAATCAGTTGGGAACCAAAATAAATGGAAGAAGTGGTAATCCACATATACCTTTCTGTAGGTATGCCGTTCCATAATCATCTCGGACTTCCTGTGGAAGTTTATCCCAGATCATTTTAATGTTTTTGCTCAGGATAGCACTGTTGGTCACATTTGTCTTGAAGAAACCTGGCTCAATGCAGAGGACCTTCACACCAAAAGGTGCCATATTTAACCTAAGAAGGACACTTCATCAACCCGGGAAATCTTTGTATTATCATACCAATATTTTATGAGTTCTCCTTACCTGAGGCTGTCATTGAATGCTTCAACACCGTACTTTGAGACAGTATATGGGCCCCCAACAGGACTGATCCTTCCAAACACACTGGCAACGTTCACCACCCTTCCCCTTGCCTTTTTTATGAGCGGTAGGACGCTTAGGGTCACACCAATCACCCCATTCAGGTTCACATCCAGCATGGGTTTGTAGTCATTGAGGGTCAGCCAGTCACATGGGGCACTGGGAATGGAGATGCCGGCATTGTTCACTACAGCCCACAGGCCTAAAATAATGACAAAGAGCACATACAGTCTACTGAAATTCATCTGTTCTTGACCAGTAATGTTTTATGTGCACTAGCAACAGTAGTTGATCGACATTCAAATGGGAAAAATAACTCAAAGCGAAATTATTCTGCTCAAGTCCAGGTCCATATTTTTATCCCTAAACTCTACTACAGTCAGGCTGCATGACAGAGTTTAGAATAAACCCTGCTTATCTCATACTGGTTCTTATCTGTATGTTTGTAAAAGCAAACTCAGTCTCCTCCTACTATAAGACCCTCCTATCATTAGCTTTCTTCTGACTGGCTGCCTGGGATGACCATATTATGCTTCCAAGGAGCCAGACATTCTTTTTAATAGTTGAGCAATAGTTCTGCAGGCTTTCTGGAGGTCTTTAAATTTTTTTTCTTTGGACATTTGGACCCTAAAGGGACCCCAGAGAGTACTGCGCAGTATCTTAGGACTGTGCTCTTCTGGACAGAGATCTGGGATTTTATTCCTGGGACTTGCTGCAGCCACTCACCTAGCTGGAGTTAGTAGTAGCATTCCCACAGCACCCTGTTACCATCACTTCCCCATTTCTCATTGTAGATACATATTGAAGACATCTAATATATGAAGCAAGATATATGGAATTATGTAGCAAAGAGAAAATTAATAAATAACTCTAAATACGTCTTATATTGTAGATTCCTGAAAGTAGCCACCCTTTACTACTTTCAGGGTTGACATCACAGTAAACCGTTGGCCTTTTGTCAATGAGCTTCATGATGTATTCACCTCAAATGGTTTTCACTTCACAGGTGTGCCTTGTCAGGGTTCATTTGTGAAATTTCTTGCTTTCTTAATGGGGTTGGGACCATCAGTTGTGTTGGTCAGGTTGGTACACTGCTGACAGCCCTATTTGACAACCGTTAGAATTCATTTTATGGCAAGAACTAATCAGCTAATTAAAAAGAAACGAAAGTACATCATTACTTTAAGGACTGAAGGTCAGTCAGTACAGAATATTGCAAAAACTTTGAATGTGTCCCCAAGTGCAGTCGCAAAAACCATCATGGCTACGATGAAACTGGCTCACACGAGGACCGCCCCAGGAAAGGAAGACCAAGTGTCACCTCTGCTGCTGAGGAAAAATTCATCCGAGTCACCAGCCTCAGAAGTCACAAGTTAACAGCACCTCAGATTAGAGCCCAAATAAATGCCACACAGAGTTCCAGTAGCAGACACATGCATAGTTCTCACTGTAAAGCATGGAGGAGTAGGTGTGATGCTTTACTGTTGACACTGTTGGGGATTTATTCAAAATTGAAAGCACACTGAATCAGCATGGCTACCACAGCATCCTGTGGGATGAGATGGACTGCAGAGTGAAGACAAAAGGGCCAATGAGTGCTCAGCATCTCTGGGAAATCCTTCAAGCTTGTTGGAAAACCATTTCAGGTGATGACCTCATGAAGCTCATTGAGAGAATGCCAAGAGTGTGCAAAGGAGTAATCAAAGCAAAGGGTGGATATTTTGAAGAATCAAACAACTAAAACATGTTTTGAGTTATTTCACACTTTTGTCTTTACTACATAATTCCACGTGTTCATTCAGAGTTTTGATGCCTTCAGTGAGAATCTACAATGTAAACAGTCATGAAACTGGAGAAAAAACCTTAAATGAAATCTTGTATCTGAGCAGCAGGATTTTAAATTTGTTCTGAATTTAACAGGGAGCCAATGAAGAGACGCGAATATAGGAGGAATATGCTCTCTATTTCTAGTCCCTGTGAGTCCTCTTGCTGCAGCATTTTGGATTAACTGGAGGCTTTTCAGGGAGTTTTTAGGACATCTTGATAATAATGAATTACAGTAGTCCATCCTAGAAGTAGTAAATGCATGAACTAGTTTTTCAGCATCACTCCGAGACAGGAGATTTCTAACTTTAGAGATTTTGCACAAATGGATGTGCACAATATTGTCACATAATAAAATTAGGAATTAAATAAAAATTTTCTAACTGGGATGTTGGATCTTGGAACAAGCTTTTTAACTAGTTGTTTAGTCCTATGTACCCACATAATCCACCATTTGCGCTTCCTGTCATATGGAGTGTTACTAGCAGAGTTTCAGTGATGCTCAGTGGAGTCCTTTATTTACATTTGGGTCGCACATAGCTGCTGGCATCTCCTCCTTCATACCCTGGTTGTACTTGGTATAATCTGTTTCTGCCTTGAGTGCTGAAACATATTTGTTGCTTCCACCTTCAAGCAAGAACAGTTTTTTGCATATTTTGCAAAGTACTTTATTGGAGGTTGTTGAAGCAGCTCTCTTTTAGGTATTCAAATTGTTGCTGACACATGTGCCTGGGCTTCCGTCATACGTGCACATACTAAGGAAAGTTAACATGTGGCATTGCTATTAGAGTGATATCAGGCTATTACATTTTTATATCAGTTAAAAATGTATACATGTCTTCTGCAATAATACCTGTATACATTTTTATATCACTTAAAAATGTATACAGGTATTATTGCAGAAGACATGATATGGCACAGTCCTACCAGGAAATGTACAGTTGGTGAGACCTCTGTGATTTTCAACCATTTATTTATTTTTTACCAGTTGGCATAAAGAAAAAGAAGATCCTATAGACTTACTTGGTCTTAATGGTGCTATTGAAAGTCAGAGGTCACAAACATAAACAGCACTCAAACTCTGTGGGGAAACAGCTATTTAAATGAAGTGCAGGTATTTCCACCAAATAAAACTTACCACGTGCCCCAACCATATCCTTGATCATTGCCGCAACTTTGTCAATGCTTTCCTGAGAACTAACATCCAGATGAGTTGTGATCAGGTTGCTGGAGCAGGACTTCTTTAGATCCTCTTCTCCTTTCTCAGTGAAACAAGAGGCAATCACTCGAAAGCCCTGCTTGTCAAGATGCCGGGCCAGAAGATTCCCAAAGCCACTGTCGCAGCCTGTGATGTACACATACTTGCTGTTTTTGTCAGAGACCCTGGGGAGCTCTCTGATCCAACGGTACAGGTAGTAGAGAACCACCAGGCCCAGAAGGTACAGGTACATGACTGGAAGGACAAAGGAACGTATGTTTACTCGTTACTGGCTGTTTTAACAAAGTGAACAGAGTAAGCCACATGACAACACTGTTGTGTAAGGCCAACTTTAAGGTACCTCTGCATGTTTGATTTGGCTTTCTTTTTTCTTAATAACAGAAGCCAGTGTTCTTTTCGTCGACAGTCCCAAGCCCAAGTCTCATGGCCAAAGTTAACAGTGAAGGCATCCATGTGCTGAGCAACAGGATTCATGGTTAAGCAGTGGCCTGCTGGAGGTCATTTTGTATCTGAGCAAACGATCAGGAACAGACTTGATGAGGGTGGCCTGAGGGTCCGACGTCCTCTGACAGACTAACAAACTCAAGTTAGTGTTTAATTTGGGGCAGGGATAGCTCAGTAGGTAAAGTGGTCGCCCCATGATCGGAAGGTCGGCGGTTCGAATCCACTTAACGGCTACCCTGAGGTACCCCTGAGCAAGGTACCGTCCCTACACACTGCTCCCCGGGCGCCTGCTTAGTGGGCTGCCCACTGCTTCACTGAGTGAATGGGTCAAATGCAGAGAAAAACAAGTAATTTCCCCATGGGGATCAATAAAGTATCCATTATTATTATTATTATTATTAATTTGAACTGGGTGTTCTCCTAGTGTATGTGTTGGTGTTCTTAAGGTCAGTCATTGCAAACAAGGCCTGTGCAGGTGTACACCCTGTATGAACCTCATACAGTTCAAATTGGGAGAAAAGCTAAAATAAATGTGCTAATTATAACTGACATCTAAATGAACTTTTGCTATTAACAGAGGGCAAAAAAAGACGACTGTAAAGTTAGGCTTGGTTGTACTTAATAACATGATATTAATAATCATGATTAAACGTATTCAACTTATTAAAGATTACTTTGAGCTGAACCAAAGTAGGTGACATGGATTCAAAATGGTTTATGCTACAAGTCTGTGTCCCCCCATTAAATTAAGCTAAACTAAACTTATTTAAAGAATTCCCAGTGTTCCAGGCTTCACTGTCTTGTTCCAGATGTTGCATCTGCAGATTCATCATTTTAATTATTAATCATTTGTTTGTAAATGCTGGTAAGTAAATGCTGTTTATTTCAGCATACAACTATTCAATTCAGTTCAATTCAATTTTTTAGTATAGCTCCAACAAGAGCTGCCCCAAGGTGCTTTACATTGTACTGTAAAGGCAAATACTTGTTGGCAGTGGGAAGAAAAAAAAAAACTCTCTTTTAACAGGAAGAAACCTCCAACAAAACCAGACTCTGGTAGGGGCGGCCATCTGCAGCCACAGTTACCAGTTTACAGAAGTGCATGTCTGTGACAATACATCATAAAACATTACGTGGTTAAAAAATAAATGCATTTCATTGATTAAACTCGTAATTGTACGGTGTAGCGTATAATTGTAGTGGCTTACAATATAAAGCGACTAGAGGCAACTGTTGTGTTCCCAGGGAGCCTCCCTCTCTTAATGCACTATGGAGCATATCAAATCAGTGCCTTCCTCTCCTCTATACATGAAGCGTAAGGCTCAGACATTCCTATGATTATGCCTTTTCCTGTTAGTTTGCATTTGTGGGAGCTGATTTCTTTAACCGCTCTTTACAGAGACTTTTTTTTTGCCCTCTACCTGCTCAGTTTGAAGGAAGAGTCCACGGCCAACATTGTTCATTATTTTAAATAAAAAACAAACAAACTCAGTGACGATGTTAGGTCGTCTAAAGTTAATTAAACTTGCAGCTAAACGCACTTCATTTAAAGTCCGCCTCTAAATGTTCACAGATGTGACCAATTTACGACTACAAACTTTTGGAGTTTATTTGTTGACTGGTTGAAATAGTTGACGTGGAATCCAGCTGACCTGGAAGATGGGACTTGGACGCTTCTTTGCTCAATGTGACAGCAGAACAAAGCTGGGGTCATATGGAACAGAGTTCAAAGTACATTAACTCGAAGTTTCTTAACCCTTTTGAAACAAATATTAAAGCGTCCACCAAACGTACTGAAAATGTAACACTATTCATCTACTCAGCTACTGACTTATGCCAGTAATGTGCTGTCAGTACATGGGATTTCTTACCTGATCCGAAGAAGATTTCACAGACAGTTTGTGACAATGTACGTACCCCCAACTGAGTTTGTTACCCCTGCATCCTGGGTATGGATGAGGAGGATAAACTCACTGTGGCTCGTGCCCGTAAGATCCAGCGTTTCCTGTCTCAGCCATTCCAAGTGGCCAAGATCTTCACTGGCCACGAGCCACAGTGAGTGGTCAGTTTGCCCTGGGGCAGTCTGACAGATGGCGCGATATGTCCCTCTGGCCAACACCAGTAGGCGGTAGGGTAAAGTGTCTTGCCCAAGGACACAACGACCAGGACAGAGAGCCCGAGGATCAAACCGGCGACCTTCCGGTTACAGATTCGCTTCCCAACCCCCTGAGCCACGGTCGCCCCCACAGAAGCGTTATACAAATGACCACTCTAGATCTCAAACTGCTGTCAGACGCCAGCAGGGACTATATGAATATAAGAATAAACAAAAGCGTGAAGGTACTACCTAAATACAGAGTTTTGGCTCTAAATCTGGTTTTATTAGAAAGCACTAATGGCATTACTGTTTACAGGAACAATGACAGAATATAAAGGCTTAATATATATAAAGGTTTCATATAGGAAAGATTGTTAGTGCCACTGGAGACAAAAAAAATACTATGTATTTAAACAGTTTGACTCCTCGTCTAGATAGGAGTCATGAAGTAAAATGAACAGAATGAACCTTACAACCTCGTGTCCACCAGGTCAGTGACTCCCTCCAAGGTAAGATTAGCACTGCATCCTAAAAAACAAGATTTTATCTTTTCTATATCTTTTGGACATACAGTTCTATTTTTATTTGCGCAGCTAACTCTACCAATAACTAAACATTTTGCTTTGTAACTTAAGAAGTTAAAATCCTGCAGGTGACATTGCAGTCTTGTTTTGATACTGCAAAACAAGGCATTTCTACTATTTGAAGTATAGCAACAACACGATCCTGCTCGCTGTGTACTTTGAAACCAAGTGTGAACTGGACTCTTTTTTTTTTTTATTGGTCTTTCTTAACCTTTCCCACATGCCTATCAATAATCTCATGGACACAGGTCTTTTCATCTGTTCAGACTAGCTGTAGATAAGATGGCCTTGAAAATGCCTTTGTGAAAAAGGTGCAAAGGTTCCTTTCTGAGAAAGTAATGTGATAAGTAATGAGAACAGATTGAAAGACAAAGCCTTTCTGAAATCAGTTAAATTTACTGATGCATGAGATGTACATACAGAGAGAATGCCTTTATTACATGCAAAGTTATTCTATCTGCTTGGCGATGGGAATAGCTTCCAGCTTCAGGATGTAATCACTGATGCAGGTTGGCATGTAGGATAGCGGCAGCCAGAAGATGGGACTTGGACGCTTCTTTGCTCAATCCGACAGCAGAACAAAGCTGGGGTCATATGGAACGGAGTTCAAAGTACATTAACTCGAAGTTTCTTAACCCTTTTGAAACAAATATTAAAGCGTCCACCAAACGTACTGAAAATGTAACACTATTCATCTACTCAGCTACTGACTTATGCCAGTAATGTGCTGTCAGTACACGGGATTTCTTACCTGATCCGAAGAAGATTTCACAGACAGTTTGTGACAACGTACGTATCCCCAACAGAGTTTGTTACCCTGCATCGGGAGCGCGCACTGTACAGGGAGAGCCGATCCAGTTGACCCCGCCTACTAGTTTAGTCTTTTCTGTTCTTTCCTTCTTCTTTCTTTCAGTTGTATTGGCGGTTGGCAAACAATTGAAAGGTGCATTACCGCCACCAACTGGTATGTAGTATGGTCTGGAACGACGCTCAAAAAAAAAAAAATCCTTCCAAACAGGTTCCCCTCTCTTAAAAACTGAAATAAGGCCTGATAACTTTTACTTCCCGATTCCTTTCGCAACAAATCAACCAAATCCAGTGTGATTTTTAGGTTACTAAGATTTTGAATCAAATGTCTCCTCTCAACCTGATACCTCTGACACTGCAACATGACATGTTCTACAGTTTCCTCTACCCCACAGTAATCACATTTTCCGGTACTATGTTTCCGTATCATGAATAACGTATTATTCAAGCCAGTATGTCCAAATCTCAGTCTGGATATGATCACCTCCTCCCTCCTAGTCCGTCCTGCATTTCTCATTCCTCCCACCCTCCTTTGAATCTTACAGGGAGTGCAGAATTATTAGGCAAGTTGTATTTTTGAGGAATAATTTTATTATTGAACAACAACCATGTTCTCAATGAACCCAAAAAACTCATTAATATCAAAGCTGAATGTTTTTGGAAGTAGTTTTTAGTTTGTTTTTAGTTTTAGCTATTTTAGGGGGATATCTGTGTGTGCAGGTGACTATTACTGTGCATAATTATTAGGCAACTTAACAAAAAACAAATATATACCCATTTCAATTATTTATTTTTACCAGTGAAACCAATATAACATCTCCACATACACAAATATACATTTCTGACATTCAAAAACAAAACAAAAACAAATCAGCGACCAATATAGCCACCTTTCTTTGCAAGGACACTCAAAAGCCTGCCATCCATGGATTCTGTCAGTGTTTTGATCTGTTCACCATCAACATTGCGTGCAGCAGCAACCACAGCCTCCCAGACACTGTTCAGAGAGGTGTACTGTTTTCCCTCCTTGTAAATCTCACATTTGATGATGGACCACAGGTTCTCAATGGGGTTCAGATCAGGTGAACAAGGAGGCCATGTCATTAGTTTTTCTTCTTTTATACCCTTTCTTGCCAGCCACGCTGTGGAGTACTTGGACGCGTGTGATGGAGCATTGTCCTGCATGAAAATCATGTTTTTCTTGAAGGATGCAGACTTCTTCCTGTACCACTGCTTGAAGAAGGTGTCTTCCAGAAACTGGCAGTAGGACTGGGAGTTGAGCTTGACTCCATCCTCAACCCGAAAAGGCCCCACAAGCTCATCTTTGATGATACCAGCCCAAACCAGTACTCCACCTCCACCTTGCTGGTGTCTGAGTCGGACTGGAGCTCTCTGCCCTTTACCAATCCAGCCACGGGCCCATCCATCTGGCCCATCAAGACTCACTCTCATTTCATCAGTCCATAAAACCTTAGGAAACCAGTCTTGAGATATTTCTTAGCCCAGTCTTGACGTTTCAGCTTGTGTGTCTTGTTCAGTGGTGGTCGTCTTTCAGCCTTTCTTACCTTGGCCATGTCTCTGAGTATTGCACACCTTGTGCTTTTGGGCACTCCAGTGATGTTGCAGCTCTGAAATATGGCCAAACTGGTGGCAAGTGGCATCTTGGCAGCTGCACGCTTGACTTTTCTCAGTTCATGGGCAGTTATTTTGCGCCTTGGTTTTTCCACACGCTTCTTGCGACCCTGTTGACTATTTTGAATGAAACGCTTGATTGTTCGATGATCACGCTTCAGAAGCTTTGCAATTTTGAGACTGCTGCATCCCTCTGCAAGATATCTCACTATTTTTGACTTTTCTGAGCCTGTCAAGTCCTTCTTTTGACCCATTTTGCCAAAGGAAAGGACGTTGCCTAATAATTATGCCTATAGTTTCCAAATAGTAGGTCAATCTTTCAGTTACCATACGCTCCATCACTTTACAAATGTGCGATGTTAACGCTATAGGTCTAAAATTTCCTGGATTTGTGACATCCTTTCCAGGTTTCCGTACCACCACAGCTTCCTTCCAGCTTTGCGGAAGTTTCCCACCCTCCCAAACTCTGTTATACAACCCTAAAGTTCTTTAGCTGACTCACTGAGTTGGTTCAGCATGGTATAGCATACCTGATCTTTTCCCGGCGCTGATAATTTAGATTTCTGTAGTACCCGATGTAGTTCTGGCTTTGTAAAAAGGATATTTAATGAATCATCTGCATCCCCTACCAGGTCCATTAAGCCTCTATTCTCTGCAATAGTCATGTCTCTGCCTCGTCGCCCTTCCTCACTAACATTGCCTGAACTGTGGACTTTAACAAAAGTTTTAGCCAACACATTTGCTTTTTCCTCATCTGTTACAGCTTTGACGTCTCCATCCCTCAGGATTGGATAATCACACTCCCTTTTCATACCATTCATCCTTCTAATCATCGACCAAATGTTCTGTATTCTCGTCTCCCTCCCCACTGAATTACAAAACCCCCTCCAAAAGTCCCTCTTTGCACTTTTAGTGGTTCTTTTTACCTTCCTCTTTCTCTCTCTCCCCCTCCTGCTCTGTTCCTGTGCAAGTCTAACTACCGCCCCTCCCTCCTCTTCCCAGCGCAAAGCACAAGGCTCGCGTGAGGAGTGAAGCGGAAAAAGAGTGCGAGAGAAAGAAAAAAAAAAAAAAACCACGGCTCGCGATCCATTTAACCCTAGTCATAAAGCGTATATTTATTTTCTTACTGTTCTTATATATATTGATATACTGGACTGTATGTAGCGGAGATGACAATAAAGTTTACTTTGACTTCAGCGAGGAAGCGCACCAAGGGTTCTCACGCTCACTTTTCGCGTACAGAATTTCGAAAAAAACATCGGTGCAAATTATAAATCTGTATCATAATGTCCGGTGTTTTCATGTTTGCTGTTTTGTTTTTATTTTATTTTATTTCGCGAGCTCCAGCCAGCCAGAGAATCACCCGCCGCCCCGCCCTCTCCTCCCTGTGCCACAAGCAGCAGGCGCACCTCGCAAACGGTGTGCCCTTACTCCCAGCAAATGGGCGATAGTAAGCCGATCGGTGCCTATGCCTATCCCAATATGCGCTGGCATGACGTCGGGGCAGCATGAGTACGAGTAAATTATTATTATTATTATTTTGCCGATGCCCGTGATGCCGCCCCGGGCAACCGCCCGTATCAAAAACTGGTTGTAGATACAACTTTTCTTTTTTGACCCCTAAAAAAATGCTGGTCTGCACTGGTTTAATTTTTCCTGAATCTCTTCTGAAAACTCCATGTTTTTGCCTCAAAATTATATTCGCCTGACAAGGATCAGGGTCATACATTTGTACCACAAGGTGGCAGAAGTGCTGTTTAATGACTCATTTGCTGTTCTGCAGAGGCTGCTTTCAGATACCCCTAGAAGATTTCCACTTTTAAAGTTTTAAACTCACGGATATGTAAATGCTATACGACAAATTTTTAACAGAATATAATAAAACAGGACTACTTGCTAGGTACACTAAGCTGTTAATGCACATTTCCCAGCTCTAAATAAATCTCACCAAGTCAAGCAACTTAAAGTTTCTGGGGATTTTGTTAATCATTGCAACATTTCTAAGCCTACAGAGAGAACCACAATTCCCTTTAGGTTGACTTTACACATCATTTATGTGCACGAAGATAATACATTTTCCATGACACATGTCAAAAACACATCAAACAAGAGCTATTAAATGTACCCATTCTTTAAATTATTTATTTAGTGATATTGCACTTGGTACATTTGCCATTTTTTGTGGTATTGCCAGCCTGAATAAAGTAATTGACATGCAGTGGAGATTTTAAAACACTGTGCTTGAAATGAGTATCGCTATGTTACCATGACCTCTTAATCTGAAAGGCTTCTTCCCAGACATGCACATTATTTTGTTGTTTGTGGTTTCCTGAATGCACTTGAAAGCTGCGGTGAATGACCTAAAGTTCACAACCATCAAACCCTCAAATGTGCAACCATGCATATCCAATTGCCAGCCATTATTATATAAATAATATAAATCACTAAAGTTGTCCATCATTCATGACTGAAGAGGGAAATTTATACACAAAAAAGAAGAATTTTGTGTGTTCCACATAGTTAAAATATGAGTTAGAGGACTTCAACAGCATCTATAAACATGTCTTAAATTTACTATCTACACTTGCACAGCAATGCCTTGACTGTTCATTAGTTTTTGATTAGAAGTTGGACTTTTTGCAACTACCAGACTCAGCAACCTGTGTTTATCCCTTTATTCAATTTAATCTCAGAGAAATGTACTGATAGTAAGGTCCTCATGAATAAGAATGTAAGTAAATATAAATATAAGTTGGAACAACTTCATTTTTTTATAAGTGTGACACTGCGTGTCTGGCCCGGCACACACACGTCAGTGTTGCAGGGCAAGTGAACCTTTTATTTTCCTTTTCAGTGAACAAACTTGCAGCCTTTTCAGCCGTTGCGGCTGCTCTGGCTCAGGTCTCTCGTCTTCTGTGGTCCCAGCTGGCTACTAAAACAGGGAAAGCATGATTGGATGATTGAGCCCACCTGCCCTGCCAGCATCCCTGGCACTGCCCCCAAACCCACTGCAGCACCCCTCCTCTGCAGCTGAACAGCAGACCACACCCTGCCACATTAAGTTTAAAGGCATTCATTTTCTTCTTCTTCTTCCTTCTCCAACACGTTCTCACTCCCAACTCGTCAAACGTGTGACGCATGGTCAGGCTCCCTCTGCTTCACTTATGGACGCGCAGGGTACCCCCCTCGCGTCGGGAATTGACGTGAAGGGTCCTCCGATTGAAGAGATTGCCGCGGAAGTGCCTGTTGTCGGTATATTTAGACATTTTCCATCCATCCATCCATCCATCCATCCATCCAGGCCCTGCGACAGACTGGCGACCTGTCCAGGGTGTACCCCGCCTCTCGCCCTATGACAGCTGGGATAGGCTCCAGCGCCCCCCGCGACCCTGAAAAGGATAAGCGGAAGCGAATGGATATTTAGACATTTTCCAAATCACATTGTAGTGACGTATACAGAACACAATAAACTATATAATGTAAACAACTACCTGAAAAACAGGTAGAACGATACTTTTGTATCGTTTATTGCATTTATGGAGGGAGTGATGTATGCTGGGTAATGGCCAACATAGCTACTGGGTCACTATTCACCCGCTTCGGCTGTTATCAGTCCATACAATGGGCGTTATAAGCACAAACCAGTCCCATAGATATGGGCCATCTCCTGCTAGATTGTTCAGAAGGTTGTTCTCATCCATCCAGATGGAGGATCACTAACAGGAGCGTGGAAGACTCCAGAATCCACTCTGGCTGGAATCCGGTGGATATGCAGTGTGTACAGGTAAGACCATTTAAACGGACAGCATTTAAAAGTCAGCGAGTGTCAGTAATGTTAATGTGGTTATGTTAGTAATACACCGAGTGCTAATATAACAGCTTTAAGATGCATTTGTAGATGTTATTACGTGTTTTACCGTCTTTATGGTGCTAGCTTAAAGTTACGGTGTAAACGTTAGCTTATATTGGAGTAAAGCTGTTACTGTTTAAACGATGCTAGCACAGAAATATTAGCTTCTGTCATGACTGATGAAGTTACTAGTTAATAAAGTTTTCAGTAAAGTGTTTAATCGCAGCCACAGATTGACAGCAAATATCTCGATTAGCTTCAGTGCATCTGTAATAAATATGTGCAAGTTTCAGTGCTTCGTTTAAACTGTATGATACTTATACTGACCCAGGGTCAGTGTAAAATACAATCCTAGCTGTGTGAACAAAGCCACTGTAAATTTAATCCTGCATGACAAACCTCAGGATGCAGGTTATTGTTACTCTTTCCTGCTGGCACACCTGTTACACCTGAGAGTCAGCTAGAAACTTACAGTGTCGTGGACATCATGCAAAGACTGCCAGACTCTGTAATACTGCAAATGATCAGTGACTCAGGTTATCACTAAACTTTAAACGGCACCTCTGTGTCTCTGTGTGCTGAACATTTAGGATTGAGTCAGGCTGCATCAGCTGAAGCTGTTATTTGTATATATCAGTATTTTTTATTCAGGTGTGGGGAAAATACGTAAGACTGCAGTGAAGCGATGCACCAGATTAATCCCTGGCCAAAGGTATCGTACTTAAATCAGACTACTGATACAGCCACATCAGCCTTTTGTGAGGTCTGTTTAAAGTTGACTAAAAGTGAACTGCAGGTTCCTGAGAGGTGGACTGTGAGCACAGAAACACATGTTCATACATACAGCTGCAGCAAACTTACATTAATTTTAAATAGATTTGTCTCTGTGTTAGTCCTCTGACAGACTGGTGACCTGTCCAGATGTGTCCTACCTATGACTACTGGGACAGGCTCTAGCCTTTTTAATAGAAATTTTCTGTTATTCTCATTTAAAGTATTTAAGTGCTTATGCATATGCTTAGTTGTGACACTGTTATGAACTGTTCAGTGAAAGTTTCTAAAACTAGATGAACTTACTTCAGCGTCAGCAGTTTGAGAGAACAACTCCCTTTACGGGTGCTGATAAGGCCAAGGGCACAAAACAGCATAACCATTGATCTGTTGAAGTGTGGTAGGATCAGTTTGTAACTTCCTCCCTCTTCCTTGGAATGCATAAAGGAGGAGGAGCACAACTTCTGTGGCAGCACTGACATGACTGAACTGTGATGTTTGATGTGTGTTGGCGCAGTAACAAATAGCTTGATCACAGCTCTTTCTGTGTTGCAGACTTTATTTAAAAAATTCCACGACACCTCCCCCCCTCCCACTGTGAACCTGAATTGAATATTCAGAAGACATTTGTTTAAATAGTTCTACAAATCTGAGCCATAAAGATTGCTGGACTGCATGATGGCCTTACCCCTGAGCAGTCATCCTGTTAAAGGAGGAACCACTTAGAAGCTGTTTTCAAAGTAGCTGAGCAGATTTCATCTCAAGTAAGCGATTAACTGTTTGTTCGTTTGTTCTGCCACTTAAAGAGCATTTAAGGACGTCTTTTGAGTGTCCAGCTGAATTAATTCTACTGGCTCTCATGGTCATTTGTTATTATAGACATATTTTTCATGTTCATCCAGCTATTTAGTAAATTCTATCTATTTAGTAATATCCGTCAGCTATAAAATGTAATATAAATATAAAAATATCTAAATATCTCCTGCCCTTTATATTTTAATGATGTAAGTCTGTTATCGTGTTACATTAACATTCCTCACATATCAATGAGATGCTGTACAGTACAATCCTACTGACGCAGCAGAGGGATAACGACGGCTATTCAACATCGTTACACGACACATTCGAGCTGCATGACACAGACAAAGTGACTAAATCATCTTTTTTGTGGTTTATTGACTTCAAACCAGCAGACCAAGCCGATTGCAGAAGATGTCAGAGAAGAACTTCAGGCCGTGGACTGAAAAGGTTTTTTTTTTTTTCTTGTTATCAAAAGACATTTGGAGTGGCAGCTTCTACAACTGGTTGTGCTAAAGTAAAGCTTACAGTCTAAGAAACCACAGTGTTGATATTCAGCACAAAGAGAAAAGCTCACTTGTTTGAATTTATTTACAATCATAGTTTTATAAATTCTGACTGTAAACATCTTTTACAGCTTTGGTATTGTTTGGCACTCGATATCAGGTGATAGGGTTTAATTTAAAGGTTTCTGTGTCCCAATGAGCCATTTACACTGACCAGTGTCAGTTTAACTGTAACACATTCATTATTTAGATTCAACAAAGAAATAACTGAATGTAAGCTTCAGCGAAGTGGCGTTCATGGTCTCAGTGAACAGTCATGGTCACACACTGCGTGTGGTTTTAAAGCAACATGTCTGTTCAGTACAACGATCGAGATGTGTAATATTAGTGCAGCTACGGTTTGTTCTTGAACATCAGTTCTGTTTTCTACTTTGATCACTTAGACCAAAAAAGTGTTGTTTTCAGATTCTTTCTTTTAAATCTATAAAGCACCTGCTCATTTTTTATTACAATTAGTTTCACATAAATGTTAGTTTTTCCTTTATGATCTTTTAATGCTTACACTACACTGTACACATTAGAGACATTTCTGTTACCTGTTTCTGTTGACTCAGAGTTGTGAAATGTTCTTTTATTTAATGCACAATATGAAGTTCATAATTTTCTTACAAATAAAACTCTAATGACAAACATGAACAGCTGTGCTTATTTCTGAGACATGAGTTTTTGAATGTGTTTAGACAGTGTGCATCTGTCTGCTGAAACTGTAATGGTGAACCTGAGGTGATGGTCAACAGAAGGCTAATATATATCAATATAAAACAATATTGAAGTAATGTCTTTACCCCCTGCAGAGTGTGGACGCGGTGCACACAATCACCTTATTCACTGTAGTAAACGTGCACCGCTAGCTCACGTGACTGACTGTCTCCATGGTTACATCGTATATTATTAGCTATGTAAACAGCTTCCAAAGATACCGCCATAGCTCTCTGCAGCTGTAACACTTTCACACTTTGCAAATCATTTCACGTTTTTGATAGTTATGAAGACAGAATATGTTTTTAAGGTCATGCTAGGCGGTTGCTATGGTGGTTGCTGTGGACTTGGCTGGACCGCGTCCGATTCCTGTTATTAGCTGTCCGCCGTAGGAAGGCTGCGTTCCATTTACAAGTAGTGACAGTCTGCCGCAACTCGAACTCAAACCCCGCTTTGTTCTTTAATTATAGGCCTTTTATAGCCGTTCATGACACGCACACACACACACATAAAGCACTTTGCCTCACCATGAGAATGCAAGTTTACCTAACCTAACCTTTAAAATATCTGATATAGTATAGAAAAATGAAGCAACCAGAGATTTAATGATGAAGACTCTGGGTTCTGTAGTTCACGTTTTACAGTCCTGAATGACTCTTTTCATATGATTTATTGAAGAGGACTTTAGAATGCACTTTACATTTAGACTGTTGCTGTTTCATTTTTTGCATTGTTGCCGTGTTATGTCATGAATAAGGTTCACCTGCTGGGGGTTTGATGGATCAGCTGGACAATACAGTCAAAGACAGACTTCATTCATCATATGCAAGAATCCTAGTTGGATTTTTGTTGTCACTCATGTTTTTGAACCAAATATTGAAAACAAATCTGACAGACTGGATACCTGGTCAGGTGTACATTACCTTGTACTCAAGCATCCCAGGACAGAGCCCTGCCCCACCATGAGCCTGGGTGGATGTGTGGTTATAATATAAAAGGACCAATACTGAATATGAATATTTCATGAAAATTGAATTATAATACAAATTAGTAATAAGGGTTTCTCTGCGCCCTTATCTACCCCATACTCAAAGAGCTGCGGGCAGAGAGGGTGACAGGAGAGGATGGCACTGAAGAGAAGATGCTCGGTTTCTGGAGTCTCCTGGTCCTGTCAGTATTAGTAGGATACATCTGCTGTGTCTTCTCGTGGATGCTCACCTACCTTGACTCGTTCCAGCCTGGTATGGATTTCCCAACACTGCGGACAGTGGCCCACGTCAGAGACGTTTAATATTTATTACATATGTCTGAATTGCTAACCCTAACCCTAACCCTAGCTCAACAGACCACAATGCCCTGGACTGTCAGTATTATTACATGCTGTGAACATAAGTAGCTTTGATCACAGTTTATGTTGTAAAAGAGAAGGAATATTGAAAAAAAGATCAACATTGTGATATTATTTCTTCCAAACTGACCAGAAACATGCTTGTCATACTCACAGCAAAGGATCAAACTCACTGTGCATGACGGCTCAGGCCAATGATGTCTGTTAGATTGTCAGTTGTTTAGTGCTTCTGTACAGTTAGGGTCACCGTCTCTATTTCAGAATAATTAATATGCGGAAAACACTAAAAGTTGATTGTCTTCCAATATTCTAGCATAATTAAAAAACTTTGACTTTGTAAGTACATATTATTAGTCCTAATGCCAGTATGATTCTTCATAACTCCTGCTTTGAAATACTGAACTTTAAAATTGACCTGATGAAAGATCATTTACAGTGGCACTCTGTCAGGATCATTCTGACTGTAAGATCACTGTATTAATCTGAATCCTTCCGAAATGTGCTGTGAATGAATGCTGATGCAACTCACTGTGGGAAAGCTGTTAATAAAATGAATCTGTGACACATGCAACACATTCACAGAGGAAGAGGACACAAAGGGAGGACACGCAGAGGCTGTGTTAAAGTCAGAAATCCAAATCTTTATTAACTCATTCACTGCCATTGACGTCTATAGACGTCAATTACGTTTTTCAATGGGAGGGGCTAGAATACAACCTCGGGCAGCTTGTCAGTGAACATCAGACTGCTTGAAATGTATTTTTCACAAAAAGCTCATTTTCTCCCTTTTTGTGGTCAAAACAGGCATTTTTGGTGGAACCCACCTCTCTTCTACAGCTGATTACTAAAGAATGGAAAATGGTAGAAACAAGCTTTTTTTTTTTGGATGGAAGAAGAGAGTCTGTTCTTCATTTTGGTAGGTTCAGCGTTTATATGATCATAACACACAGTTTTCTGTGGCTCTTCAAAAATGAGTAAAAATGCTCAAAAACCCTGGCAGTGAATGAGTTAAAAAACAGGTGGCGGTAACGAACAGGAAGACAAGCAGTCCATCAAACAGTCCACAGGGTCAAACATACAGAGAATTCAAACAGCAGTAAAAAATAACTGGACACTGAAAAACTTAAAGCAATGTGTGACGCAATAAAAGGAAGCAGCGCAGTATATTCACTGAATTATCATCAATTACAAAAGAGAAAAACGACGATTTCGAAGGATTATTTTCTTAAATGCAGTTAGAGTGTGGCTGGTAAAGATGGAAACATACAGAATGTAAACTGTGTGAGTTTGGTGAACTTTGTTAGTAACAAATGAGGTAAAAAAAACAACCCCAAAACAGACAAAACACAGAAAGAGGCTCTCAGTATTCATTAATAATTAGAAAGAAACATTCTGGTCGTGGATTTTTACAGTCTTAGTTCCGCTCGCTGTCATCATTATAATCATCATGATCAATGGGTCCTGAGGTGGGTGGGGCTGTCTCTGGTGATGTCACCATGAAGGAACAGCATCTGGCACGTGTTGGTGAAACATCTCAGTACACTGGTGTAGTTTCCTCTCCAGCTGTTTGACATGTGACACTTGAACATTAAGGGGAAGGAGAAGAAACAGTGTTAGGTCAGGTGACCACATGGTTTCTAAAGTAACTGACAGGAAGTAACCAGGCCGTTAGAAATGGATGGCATGTGTTTAGAGTTACTGTAGTTGGGTAACTCTACTTACCAAAAGCAGCAGCACACAGATGAAGGATCAGATGCTGAATGTTGCAGGAACATGCTCATGTGCGGTGGTCATTCAGTGCTGCTCCGGCAGGTTAGACAGTCCAAGACTGATATCCTGCCCATCTGAGAGTTTGAAAACACACATGCAAAGATTTATTTTGTATTACAGTCAAAGTTGGATGTTCATTTTTGTCCTTTAAAAATGTTTGTGTATTTGAAAGCACTAACATTTAAGGATGACTTGGATCGTCTCCTTTAAAGGGGAGACAAGTGTATCCACTGATCCACGTCACTTTACCTGGATGATGACTCCTCTCCCCCTCACTCAGAAACACTCCTAATATAACCAAGCAAATAAATAATATTGAAGATTTACTTACATCATTACAAAAACATCAAAAACATCTCCCTTTGATTCTATTTCTCCATTCCTGCTGAACATCAGGCAACAAATATCTCAATAAATCACAGTAAAATGTAAAGCACATGTTTTCTCTGCTTTGTCTAACCTCTGCAGAGCCTCTGTCAAGAAAAACATATCTGTAAGCATAAAACAAATATACATTTCATAACACGTCACTGGACAAACCTCGGTCAGTTGATTTCCTCTGTGCAGTGCAGACGAACATCAGTCAGCAAGTCAAGGTGGTGAGATGGACTGGTGTCCTTTGTGACTCTGCTGGTTCTTCTGAGGAAACACCACCGTCTCTCCACACCGTCACCATCTGTGAGCACAAACTGCTGCTCTGCTAGCATGTAGGAAATCACATATCACACACACAGGGGTGAAGAAACATTAGAGCTCAACTTTGGATACTTTAGATCTAAACAGATCAAAGTAGCTCTTAGTTTCAGCAATCAGTGAACAGACAAACAATGATACCAAACTGATTCTGTATGAATACAATATGGTATTTTCAATACAGGTGTCAAATTAATTTATTAAAACTAATACAGATATATGTATATATATATTTTTAATAAATTAGTTTGCTAAATTATAAGAATATATATATATATATATATATTTTCATTTAACAATTCCAACTGAAAGAAATTAAATATTGAACAAAAATATATTGTCACATTCTGAGCATGCTCAGCACGCTGACAAACTTGAAGCTGCTACAGATTTTAAGAAGTGATAATTATAGGGAAAAAACTTCTCTTTTTCATCCGTTTAATCAAACATTTGATGCCTCAGCTGTCTCAGTCTATAGCGTTCTGCAACTACAACTAAGCTGAAGCTTGGATTTGGCTGCAGGTGCCCCTGTACATCCTTCTCAACATGTGGGTACCATTTAATCCCACTTCTTCCTGAGCTTTGCTTCATCACAAGACCAAAGGTGGCATCCCGTGTCACGGTCATATCATCATCCAGAAGAAACATTTGAAGAAACATCATGGAGAAGAAACATTTACGCGCCTCCTGGTTTTGTTTTCTGATCCTGCGAAAAGACTGAGGACAACAAAGCCCAGAGAACACGAGATACACAACATCCAACATTCAGACTCAACAGCCTCCATAAATGAAAAGCACCAGGTTGGTTCAGTTATAGTAGATATAAGCATACTTCACATTACTGGGTATGAATAATAATGAGGAGGCAAACTTTGAAGATGCAGAGCATGATGTCCCATCATCAGACTGTAAACAAACATCCACCAGGCTTCTTTGCTGGCAAAATTGATGATTCTCCTATCAGGGATCAGTAGAGTGTATTAACCTGTGGTATAAGCAGCAGTCACTGAAATATTACTGTTTCAGATAAGAAATCTAGGACATAAAAGCCAGGGTGGGAGGGATCTCTGCAAACTGACTTACCTCTGCAAGTGTGAAGCTCAACAAAAATCTGACTCTCCAGTCACAGACAAACAAAAAACTCCAGCTGGGAGATAGAAAACGCTGTCTGGGTCTTGCTGGATATTGCTGGTCAGGGTCCACACATTAGCAGAGTGCTTCTTGGTCCCACTGACCCATGTGGACAGTGACTGTGAAGAACTGTTCTGGAAAACAGAAAAGAGAATTAAAATAACAAAAAGCCAAACAGGACCATGCGTCACACGTTTGACGAGTTGGGAGTGAGAACGTGTTGCCTTCTCACTTTAGCGCTTGCTAACGCAGAGAGTTTGCCCCTAGCTCTCCTTATCCCTAGCATCTTTCTCTGTCTCACAGATCTTCTGCATATCTTTCTTCACTACATTCATGAACCTGCTCTGTGGTCTTCCTCTTTTCCTTCTGCCCAGCAACTCCATTTTTAACATCAGTTGTCCAGTATATCCAATATTTGTCTTCCATACATGTCAAAACTAGGGCTGGGCGATATGACCCAAAATTCATATCTCGATATTTTTTAGCTGGATGGCGATATAAGATATATATCTCGATTTTTTTTTTAAAGCCATAAGTTAAGAACAAAAAGAGAGTTCTTAGTCACACTGTGTCCCAGATGTCACACGGGCACTTTTATTTACATACAGCGTAGATGTACATGAAGAAATTACTCAAAAATAAATTATCAGCATTTATTAAATAATCATGGTCCATAAATAAAAGAAAACAATGTTGTTTTTGTGCATAACAAAAAGCTCACAATTGTGCAGTGAAAATGTAAACTAATAGACGCTGAGCATAATAACAAAGAGACAGATTTCACAGCTGCACCACGTCTCTGAACAGGTGCCATTTGTGGTCCTTATACACACACAGTACGTATCACTCCGCGAGGCTCCTCCCCGGTAGCCGTAATCCTCCGACAATCCATCAAGCGGTGCAGCTCCGTAGCTTAGCAAAGTCATATTAAAACATTTTTTGACAGATTGCTGAGCACTGTGTACCACATAATATCGGTTCGCGGTCAGTAAGCACAACCAGAATTCATACATAAGGCGCACTGTCGATTTTTGAGAAAATGAAAGGATTTTAGGCCGTGCAGCCCCTCCTGGCTGCATGTCGTTAGCGCGGTTAGCTCGCTAAAACGTTGACACCGTCCAGCCCCACGCACGGTAACTCGCTAACGGAGATTTTCCGCTTTCATCTTGTCATTGCCTGCAGGTGAAGCTATGGGGGAGGCGGAGTTGTGTTCAGTGAAGGAGAGGCGAGGCCGAGTAACGTTGCGTAGAGACAAAAGTGGACGAAAGAGAGGCAAACCTGTGGCTCCACAAGTATAATCATAACGTAACATAGACTATATCGATATAAACGATATTGTCACATCTTATATCTCGTATGAAAATATATCGATATTTTTAAAAAACTCGATATATCGCCCAGCCCTAGTCAAAACCATTTCAGCCTGGCCTCTTTAACTTTGTCTCCAAACCACTCAACCTCAGCTACTTGTATACTTGTTTTGAACTCTTAACCAAATGTGACTGAAAAAGAAACAATGCATCATGGGAATGCCCCAGCAGATTAGAGGTATTGCAATGTATCTAAGGAATTATTTAAGGTCGACTAATTCAGCCCTAACTATGCTTTATCAAAAAGCATATAATTACTCCAACAGGGTAACAGGATTTGGTGGAAGCAATGTGATGGTGTGGGGTGGCTTCTCCCTCCATTGAAAAACAAAGCTGCAACCAGTGGCCAAATCTCCACAGTCTGGGACCAAACTCCATCCCCTAACAATTTTTGCCCCCAGAGAGTGGGTTTATCAGAGAGATTTATCAGACTATCTCCAGAATTTGGGAGGAAGAGGCTTGCCTCCAGTCCTGTCCTTAACCACAATGAACACATGTGAGATCACCTTGGGTTGCTGTTTGTGCCAGAGGGACCAACACAACCACACTGGCAGACTTGTAACAAATGCTGGTTGAGGAATGGGATGCCATTCCACAGCAGTGTGTGACAAAGCTGGTGACCAGTATGAGGGGGGAGGTGCAAGGCAGATTTATTTATATAGCACATTTTCATGCACAAGACAACTCAAGGTGCTTTATATAAACATTAAAAGGCATTACATTAAAAACAAAGAACATTAAACAACAGATAGCGAGAAACCATCAACGGAACACACAGTGAGTTATATACGACACAAACAGAGGTCAATGGCAAATACACCGTCATCGTAATGTTACACCCCGGCCTAGGCAACCGGGGTGCAACGCAGAAAAATAAAAAAAAAAGGAAAATAAAAATAATCCCAAAACGAGATTTAACGCAAAATACCACATTTATTTACATCACCAAACACCAGACGTCAAACTATTTACAACGGGGGGGAAGATCGCGACCATGACACACTGAAACACAAGGCTTAAATACATAGAAGGGCAATCAGGGAATGGACAACAGGAGGGAAACACAGCTGGGGCAAATTAGACCTGACGAGACAGGGAAACGTAAACTGAAAACACTAAGATAACACAGACTTTCAAAGTAAAACAGGAAACACATAACAGTCACGCCAAAAGCAACACACCGACAACACCAAAACGTAACAGTTCCCCCCACCCAAAAATCAAACATTTAACACCAAGTGAAAAGTTTGATCCAGACAGACGAAGCCGATGAAGGCTGGAGCGGTCCCACTGACCCTCCAGCAGACGACGAAGGCTGGAGCAGTCCCACGGACCCTCCAGCGAAGGCGGATGAAGGCTGGAGCGGTCCCACGGACCCTCCAGCGACGACAAAGGCTGGGGCGGTCCCACGGACCCTCCCCTCAGCGAAGGCAGACGAAGCTGATGAAGGCTGGAGCGGTCCCACTGACCCTCCAGCAGACGACGAAGGCTGGAGCGGTCCCACGGACCCTCCAGCGAAGGCGGATGAAGGCTGGAGCGGTCCCACGGACCCTCCAGCGACGACAAAGGCTGGGGCGGTCCCACGGACCCTCCCCCCAGCGAAGGCGGATGAAGGCAGACGAAGCTGATGGAGGCTGGAGCGGTCCCACGGACCCTCCAGCAGACGACGAAGGCTGGTGCGGTCCCCCGGACCCTCCAGCAGAGGCGGATGAAGGCTGGAGCGGTCCCTCGGACGCTCCAGCGAAGGCGGATGGCTGAAGCGAAGGCAGACGAAGCTGATGACGGCTGGAGCGGCCCCACCGACCCTCCAGCGGACGACGAAGGCTGGAGCGGTCCCACGGACCATCCAGCGAAGGCGGATGAAGGCTGGAGCGGTCCCTCGGACGCTCCAGCGAAGGCGGATGAGCAGCCCACCAGCTGCACACACGGACACGCAGCCCACCAGCTGCACACACGGACACGCAGCCCACCAGCTGCACACACGGACACGCAGCCCACCAGCTGCACACACGGACACGCAGCCCACCAGCTGCAGAAGGCTGGAGCGGTCCCTCGGATCCTCCAGCGAAGACAGAAGGCCGAAGCTGTCCCTCCTTCGGACCCTCCAGCGATCCCGGACGAGCCCCCATATGTTACACCCCGGCCTAGGCAACCGGGGTGCAACGCAGAAAAATAAAAAAAAAAGGAAAATAAAAATAATCCCAAAACGAGATTTAACGCAAAATACCACATTTATTTACATCACCAAACACCAGACGTCAAACTATTTACAACGGGGGGGAAGATCGCGACCATGACACACTGAAACACAAGGCTTAAATACATAGAAGGGCAATCAGGGAATGGACAACAGGAGGGAAACACAGCTGGGGCAAATTAGACCTGACGAGACAGGGAAACGTAAACTGAAAACACTAAGATAACACAGACTTTCAAAGTAAAACAGGAAACACATAACAGTCACGCCAAAAGCAACACACCGACAACACCAAAACGTAACAGTAACTATTATCATTTCCACCACAATCACCACCACAACCATCATCAGCTCTGCCATCATCATCATCATCATCGCCACCACTGTCAGTGTACATATGCATGAAAATATATTCAAAAGAGAAAAAAAAACCTGTACATATTATTTAAAAGTGATAACACAAAAAAGTTTCAAGACCTAATTTAAAGGACTTTTGAGCAGATTTTGATCAGAGTTCAGGTTTTCTGGTAGTTTGATATTATTTGACCAAATTAGTAGAGTTTAGTTCTGGACCAGAACCATTCAGCACCTGGCGGCAGTGTGACAAATACACTGGCAGCAACCTTTTAAAATGAGATGTTTGGGGCACAGGAAATCAGTGTAGAGATCTGTGAACTGAAGTAATGTGTTCCCTTTTATTGGTCTTTGTAAGGAAACATGCAGCTGTGTTCTGAATTAGTTGCAGTTGTCTTAATGATTTTTAAAAGAGACTTGAAAAAAACTCCATTATAGTAGTCAAGCCTACTGAAAACAAATGCATGAACAAAATTCTCTAAATCATTTTGGGCCATCAGTCCCCTTATTCTAGATATATTCTTTAGGTGATAAAAAGGATGATTTGTTTATTGCTTTGATATGACTTTTAAAATTTAGCTTAGATTCCAAAATATCACCAAGATTTCAGGCAGAATTTCAGCATTCTAGCAAGTGAAGGTGGGCATTGTACTTTGGACCCTCATCTGTTTTTATCCATCCATCCATCCATCCATCCTACTCTAAGCCCTTCCCGCATGGCCTAAGCCCTCACCCTATCTCTAACAGAGAGGACAGCCACCCTTCGGAGAAAGCTCATTTCTGCCGCTTGTATCCAAAATCTTGTTCTTTCGGTCACTACCCAAAGCTTGTGACCATAAGTGAGGGTAGGGACGCAGATCGACCAGTAAATTGAGAGCTTCGCTTTTACACTCAGCCCTCACTTCACCATGACATATTGGTACAACGTCCACATCACTGCAGCCGCAGCACCAATCCATCTGTTGAACTCCCGCTCCCTTTTCCCCTCACTCGCGAACAAGTACCCGAGTGAGGGGAGAAGGTGGCCGAGATGCTTAAACTACTCCACTTGGGGCAGGAACTCGTCCCTGACTCGGAGTGAGCACGCCACCCTTTTCCAGCTGAGGACCGTGGAATCAGAATTGGAAATGCTGTATTTCATTCCCACCGCTTCACACTTGTCTGTGAACTGCTCCAGTGTGAGCTGGAGGCGGTCACTTGATGAGGCCAACAGAATCACATTATCTGCAAAAAGCAGAGATGAGATTCTGAGACCATCCAAATGGAAGCCTTTAGCCAGTTGGCTATGCCTAGAAATTCTGTCCAGAAAAATTATGAACAGAATAGGTGACAAAGGGCAGCCGTGGCAGTGTCCAACACCCACTGGAAACAAGTCTGAATTATTGCCAGCTATGGGGACCAAGCTCTTGCAATGATTTTATAAGGATGAGCACAACGGTTAGGGGTATAAGACTGTGGAATTCACTTCATTATAATTTAAAGAATTGTATAAATTTACAATGTTTTAAAAAGTGTTATATGTTTAAAACGATAACTCAGTATGAAGAATGCGAATGAATGTGATGTTGGTTTGGGATTCGACCGGAGAGAAATGTCAATATTAGTTTGTTCCTGATTTTTGGTGCCCATCGGTGATATAAGTTCGATGGTAGATAGGGGGCAGGGTTTAATAAGAATATTTTCTTCTTCCTGCTCCTTTTCACACATGGTTGTTGTGTTTTGTTGACAGAAGATGTGGTTGTTTTGTTTGATTTGTAGTACCAAGTGTGAAATAAATAAAAATGAAATGAAATGAAATGAAATGAAGGATTGAATGGCCTGTAGCAATAGGCCAGACACCACATACTCCTGAAGCACCTCCCACAAGACACCCAGAAGGATAAGGTCGAATGTCTTGATAGCGGATATCAAGATTTGTTTCTCCATGGAGAAACTCACTTGAGTCTTTACTGTTGTTGGATGAATGCACTCCAAAACATCTGTAATTTTGAAACTGAACTCATCTACAAGCTTGTTAACTGTTAAGTGGACAAAGTCCACAAAGTGGAGGCAAAGAGGAGATAGTGTGGGAGAATAATTCCCTTGTCATTTCATTAATATATTACTTACTGATTACCTCAATTTTGCGTCTTTGTGCACTGGAGCATTTACATGAAAAAACACACAGTTATGGTCACGGAGAGCCACATCACTTCCTGTGATCTTAGAAATATTAAAACCCCTGGTTTTAATATTACATCCAGTCTACGCCCTGTGCGTTGGCACTGTAACATGTTGGATCAACTTATAATTAACCAGAATATTACACATGGGAAATGTCAACATGGATGTTATAATCACCAGTGATTACCAGATAATCAGATTAAGTGCAAATTATGGACAATAATTCAGCAAATTCATCAAAGAATATTGTATTTAGGTGGCTTATAAAATTTAGAAAAACTGAATATAGTAACCCTGATTGCAACATATTGAAAGGAAGTATATTCTCTGTAGTACATATGTTTGCACTGGATGGAATTATTGACTAGATTGGTCAATAGGCCCTCCTTTCTTTCCCTCTCTCTCGTGAACAAAACTGAAGTCAGGAGTGACTGATTCAGTAAGAATGATTGTAATTGTATCTTTATCTAGCCAAGTCTCCATTAAAAACATGAAATTAAGTTAATGTATGATAATAAAATCATTAATTAACAATGATTTACCTGACAACTAAATTAAAAGTGTTGCAAGTGTTATGTACCTTCTTAGGTCTTTTCCTGTTACTTTTTTTTTTTGTCCTGTTTGGATCTTTAGCCATCAGAATTGTTGTCTTAAGGCCAAGAAAGATGCCAAGCGGATTTATTTTACCAAGTGGATCATCATGGCCTTGCCTTATTGGTCCATTTGATTGACCTTTATTATAATTATGTAATTATTTTATTTTTGGTTGCTACAAACGGGACAGACATGACAGGGGGATAGGACAGGGAGAGAGAATGAAAGAAAGAGAGGGAGAGAAAGAAAACCAGAGGGGAGAAGAGACGGTGAGAAAGGGTGGAAGAAAGAAAGAAAAACAAACAAAACACCTGGATCACCTGTATGGAGAAAAAAAAAAACAGAAGAGAAAGCAAACAAAAAAAGAGCAACATAATAAATACAGCACCACCCCGATAAACTAGCTAGCAGTAGATAACAGTAGATACTAAATATTAAACGATATTGTGTAGCACGCAAGATAGACAGCACACAATGTGCTTTGAGGCAGCAGCCAAGAAAGGTGTAGTCCGCGTCTGTGAACACCCGTGTGTACACCTGTGTGCATACCTGTGTGGATCAGCATGCTTGTATTCCAAAGGTTTCTCCATATAACGATCTGCTAGGGAGTGTGGGGAGCCATAGCCCTGTTCCCCAGGGCATGAAGCAGGTATGGAGGAGATCCAGGCCCCAGGTCTTTTCCTGTTACTAATCAGCATGGGATCTTTTATTTTGAGGACTGAGTTCTCCCTGTACCAGTCTGTCATCCTACTCAACCTGCAAAGATTTATTTTTAAGTATTCTACGTTTGTTTGGGATCTTCACCTGGGCCCAGGTGAAGTAGGATTTAGAGGCTTCCTTGGAAGTGAGGGAGGGACAGGACATTTTAGACACGAGGGAATGGCAGTAGGGCAGGGAGTTAGTTTATTACGTGCAGTGACCAATCATTCAAAACTTTCAAAATTTTGGACAGTTTCAGTGCTGTGGCATGAACCTGTGTTTCACACAAGTCTTTATAAGCTCTGAGCAGAAAAATCTCCACAGACATGCACATCTATGCATAGTGTTAATTTTGTATTGGACCATATGATATTATTTATAATTGAGATTTCCCTCAAAACTATCTTTGATTTCTTTTAGAAATAGGCAATGAAATACGTAAGTTAACCCCGCTAAACAATCTGACAAATCACAACAGTACAGCACCTAATCACAGCAGCGATCACTCTGGAGAAACATGGCGTGGCAGGATCAATACGAGGTATCTATACAGCAACAAAATTAAATGTTCTTTGTATTGGGGACGTTAGAAAAGATACAAAATACCAAGTCATACTAAACAAACAAACTGCTACTAAACAAAAAAGCTTTCACTAGCACAATTATTATTATAATGAACTCATTTTTGTTATTACTGGTCCACCATTGCCACTGTGTGTAACATGTGGAAGATGTACAGCAAGAAGTATTCAGCTTTCTAAATGCTGTGCATGTTGTTTACTGTCCCACAAAATAAATGGATGGCCAGGTCATTACTACAGTGACCACAGAGGTTGCATGGAGCTTAGATTAGCTGGAAACTCAAGTCCTTGATTTAATTTAATGTTATTTGATTTTAGGGGCTCGTAAAGAGGATCTACATCATTTGGATAACTGTTACACTGAATCTTCTGTCTGTGTACATTCCCATAGCTACTGACTGCAGAAACTATGTCATCCTTTGCTGGTAATGTAACTGCTGATGCACTTCTGACAGAGCAGCCACACTGATAATAATACTAACAGACAGTTCTTAGAAGAAGGCCTTCTAGTAGACAGAGCTATGGCTCACAACTCACCTTGTGTTTGATTATCACATCATCATTTGATATTGGTTAATGTTAGCTAACTGGAGCCTACATTTTCCTTTCATGTTGCTCTGTAACTATCCCAAATAGTGTAACAAAATGTTACCTATCAAAATGTAAAGGATTTACACTTTTTCATACTGGTATTTTAGCTTTTCAAAGTATAGAACTCAAGACCGCAGTAAAGTTTTCAAAGCAACAGTGCAGCCGCTTTTTCCTGCGGAACTCCTTTCCAAGGGGCACAACTTCCAGGGAAAACATGACCACTTTGTTTGATTTGAGCATAATTCATTGTAAGAGACTGAAAGCCCTTAAACAATATATGAAAATTGCAAGACTAAACTAAGTTTAGATGAGAAATTTAAATTAGTCATTGACAGGGGATGTTAGGTTTTGTATTGTTGATTGTCATTTATGCTTAGAAATATTTAACCATATATGCTTAGAGGTGTATAATCAATTGTGTAGTGATAGGATGTGTGATCTTTAGCAGGAATGCACACCTACATCCTGGGAGCATGGGAAGAGGTCGTACCTTGTCTTATTGTTTTATGGTAGGATAAACGTGGCTATATCTGTTTTAGGCTAAGTGCCTTTTGTTTAGATGAACTGTTGGACTTCCAGACCAGCAGGTTTAGGGAAGTCATTTATGGGGTCACACTCTGACACCCCCCCCCCCCCCCCCCCCCCCCACACACACACACACACACACACACACAGGCAAGGTACTTTTTGTTTGTATGTAGACGTCATATGTTAATGAACCTCTATGCATATTCATATAACCTCAATAAAAGAGCAGTGTTATGGGGGAGCAGATGAGAGTAACTGGGGTCAAGCGAAGGAACGGCGTTTGTCCGGTTCTCTCCCGTGCACGAGAAACATGAAGAACTTTGCCTACTTCGTGTCTTGCTTGCTGTGTAAATATATTGTCTTCAACGTTCCAGCGAATAGGTTCAAGCTACAAACCTATCATTAATTGGTCCTTCGAGAGCCGGAGCCCTGCAGTCGACATTCACCAAGGGGAGAAGAGACACGCTGAAAGACTGACGTCAGCCAGGAAGTTCCTGTAGTAAAGTCCCGAGACGTGAGAATTTGTCATTGGGCCAGTGGATTAGCTGTCTGTTGTCTCTCCTTGATGAATGACGATCGGCGGGATCCGAGGCTATACTACACGCTAAGCAACACCGAGTAAGTTTAGAGTCCAACTCTATAACTGTACGTCTTCGCCGCTCAGTGGGGAGTTGTCCGTGGCCGCTCAGTGGGGCTAAAATTCGCCGTTTGTACGTCTTCGCCGCTCAGTGGGGCGTTGTCCGTGGCCGCTTAGTGGGGCTAAAATTCGCCGTCTTAGTGGGGCGATGTACAAAGCCGTTCAGTGGGGTTTTTTTTGTACAGAAGCATTAAGTCGCAGAGTTGCGCAGTTCGAACTTTTTTGGTTCGCCGTCTTAGTGGAGAGAAATGTAGACCGCTTTGTGGGATCCGCCGCTTTGTGGGGAATTGAGAAGTTCAGCGGGGTCCAGATTGTGCTGGACAATAGGCCTATTTTGTGTTGTTGTTGTTGTGTTTGAGTGTGTTTGTGTGAGTGGGTGTGGAGCAGAACACGTGGTCTGTGACACCCGCTGTTGTTGTTATCATGGGTTCCTAAGCAACCAAGAGTGTGTCAGAGGGTGACAGACGTTTATGCTGGACTTTAAATAAAAGAGAGCGACAGCTCCTTAGCTGCGCGGGTTCACGCGGACCTGAGCCGTGCGGTTAATCGCAGGTTTATAAATGGAAGAGATTCAAATGTTAGAAGTTTTTAGAAAACACACCAGCCTTGAAGAGCGTGCGGAGAAGGCCAGTCCACATCAGCAGCACTTGAGATATGCTCTGGTGAATGGCTTTCCCCCACCCCTTGCTGACACAAAATGTTTATTCTTTAGCTTGCCCTGTTCGACAACAGCCTGTGTGCCAGACCATAGATTTAATTGAGGTGGATAATTGTTAAAAGTAATCTGCATTAAGCTTAGGGTTTCTCAAATTCAGTACAATGACATATGAGGTGAAGTGATATAGGTAAATATTTTAACTAATGATGTGCATAGAGGCACTTGACCGGTTTGAAAGACTGTCGTCTTATTATGAGCCATGGTTGAGATGTAGAGCACACCTGTGAAAACAACTAATATGCTGAATCCTGTATGAAACATCTAAAAGTACATGATGGAGAAGCTGAATTGAATATGAAAGTGCAAGTCTTTGCCACTGTGTGGCAAAGCAACCACTGTGTGAGGTTGCGTTGTGGTCTCTTCTGAGCTGATGAGCAAGCTACACATTATCAGATCGAGAGCTGGCTGAGAACTCCTCAAAGAGAGGGAAACAGAACTATGATAACTGTGATAACTGGAGTGTGCAGCGTTTCCGTGAGCAGTTTTCCTGCATCTTGACTCATGTGTGTAGAGTGTTCATAGCATCAGCATCATGTTTTTGTTTATTTGTTTTGTTGGGTTGAAAAATAAATAAACTTGTGATCATACCTATGGATCACCATGGCACATATCACCAGCCATATGATTTATTTATGCAGATGAAAAAGTGAGTGTGAATGTGTCTGACGTCACAGTGTTTTTGTGCGCTGTGTAAAAGTAATTGCCTCCAATTGTGAGAGTGGTGGTTCTGCAGGTCACCAGCTATTGTAAAGAGAAAAAAAAGAGTGAGAAAGAGACAAAATTTACATTGTAGATGAAAAATAATCATAGGAAAAAGGTTTTGTGTTGATCAGCCAAGAACAACTACAATCTCATTTTCTGCTTTTAAGAAAGGACTGTGCTCAAAAACAGAGAGAGATGTGTTGATTAAGCAGTTATAATAATAATGAACATGTCTTAGTTTGTCACTTTCAGGTGAAAAGCAGACCTGAATCAATTTTCCACATGCAGCGGTCGGAAGAAAGTCAAGTTCCTGGCTAACTTATTTACAGCACCATGTGTCTCTCAAACTCACAAGCAGCTCTCACTCCTCCCTGAAGACAAGGAATGCAGCTCCAAAGAGCAATAACATGGCAGATAAAGAGACAGCAGCAAAGTCCTGAGCAAAGAGTCCCAGCAAGCAGCAGCAGCGGTGTGGACAAACAGGAGGAGAACTGAGGAGACTGTTGGAGTTTGACATTTGCCACCTTTGGAGTAAAATGGCAAGAAGAGACAGTGGAACACAGGACGAAGCTGAAGGAGAACTGCCTGCTTTTGGACTGTTGAAGTGGGAGAGGACAACAGAGTGAGAGGACAACAGAGTGAGAGGAGTGGTGAGAACACATAGGAATTTTGTTATTTAATGTGGGAAATCAAAATTTGGGTTAGCAAACCAGGGGAAAAGAAAACTGACTGTTTAAATTGGAAAATTGAGAAGGGGTCTGAAACACTGCGAAAATAGAAACATATACAAAATCACACACACAAGCAGAACATGCATTAACCCTACTAACACAAACACAAGAGAGCTCATGAAGATTAGACAACATCTTAAGCATGTGAGTCTGTTTATCATCTTTTCCAAGTCACTTAGTGTGATGCAAAGACCAGTGGACTCATAGCACATTACTTAAGAAATGATCAAATAATAGCAGAGAAATGTGTAGGAAAGGCAGCTTTAAGAACATGCCCTGCTGGAGATGCAGCTCCACAGATATGCATTAAACCTGCCTAATGACACAAACACACATGCAATGAAGATCAGCTTGTTATCTCTCATCAGTGTTAAAATAGTGTCAATTTAGCAGACACTTGTTATCAAATACTGAATTTATCCAATGCTGACAATTAACTCTCTAGGTTGCAGGACAACAGTTTAACTTTGTGGGAAAAAAGATTCTGGTTTGACCAACTAGTGATCAGACAATAAATTTAGTCGGTGATATAGTAAATTGGGAGATGCTTCCTGCTTGATTGATGCAGCACAAGTAATTTACTGTATGAGGGAAATTCTCTTTTAGTGATAACATTTTCAACATGCATTTCTGTTGTCCTGTCATCTTAGTGGGTTAATAGCTGATATGCAAATTAGCTGATCGTTCTTAGATTATGATTGAATTCTAGCACAAGTGAATGGGATGTGTTGGAGTTTGTTAGAGTGGAGACTAAAACACTGAGTTTCCTGTTTTGATGTGCGAGTGAATCCTGTACCTAGATACACAACTCTGAATACGTCAGAACAAACTTCTTTTGTGAAGTGCATGACAACATGTCACATGTTTTGTGATGACGGGGAAAAAGGAAAACTGAATAAAATCTGTGGCCTAAATGAGTGAAGAGCACAGACCTGGGGATTAAACTCATAGCTAATAAGACATTAGGCTTGTGTTGTGTGTTGTGCAGCTGATGGTTGGTTTGGAGTGAATCTAGCTGATGATTTTTCTTTTGTTGTGAAGTTGAGCCTGCCAATTAGTATGATGGTATGATAAATCATGCTAATGGTATGATTTACCCTCCTGAGATGAGGAGCTTGTGTCATGACTTAACAAGGCCTTTTTATTTTGATACTTTCACAGTGCACTGAAAGTTTTGTTTGATAATCTCTGTCGTTTGAGCAGATCTGCACGATTAGAACAGAAAGCGCTGTACGACACGTCGTCGAGAAAATTGTTACAAGTGAGTTTCTCCACATTAAAATGCGACAATCGATTCCACTATCGGCAAAGAAATAAAGAATGAATGTATGAATAAATGAGTGAAAGAGAAAAAAAAACTGTCTGACTGGTAAAAGCTGACAAAAGCTGACGAGACTTTACTGATGTAACACGACTGTGCGAAGTTAACCCCCACCTGACAAAGGTGCAGATGAATCTATGTGTGTTTCCTTTTACAGGAGCAGAAAGATGACAGCAACATTGGAGGTTGCGTGATGATTTAACCTTTTATCAGGGGATTTCTAAGAACCACCCCGCAATTCTTCAGCTTGAGACACCTGAGTTAGAAAACACAAACACTGCAGTTGTCTTTCACTCGCAAGGGCAGTCATGGACGCACGACCTGCGTCTCATCACTGTCTGCATGCTTTATTTATACTTTTCTGTGTGTCTGTGTGTGTGTGTGTGTGTATGTACAAATAAAACAGAGTTATTCTAAGAACTCTGAGCTGAGGTTCCCCTTTTTCTAGATCTGTATGTTCTTACAGAAAGAGGGAGCTGTTAGTTGTTTATCACACAAGAGTTTCATGTCAAAAGTCACGTAGACATTTGCTTAGTGATAAATAAAGGAATACATTTCATGTAGCTGATCACATATACACAATTTTCCTTTGACAGTGTTAAAATCTCCCAATTCTTTTAATCTTTGGGCTGAAGGAAGGACAATACTCGGTGTATAAATGCTCAATCAACAATTCTTTTATTTCCATACAATTCAACACTTATGAGCATAAGCCATCATGATGGGGAGACATGCATGAAGAGGGTCACAACAAATCTCAAACTGGTGGAGGGTTACTCAAGCTCTTATAGCCTTTAGTGGCCCCCCACCTAGTCGTAAAAGCCTAAACATTCACATTATTTCTCTGTTACGGCGCCTAAGTTATGACCTCGGCTCCCTGTCTTTCTGCTCTCTGTAAAGGTGGGGGTATGGAATGTGGTCTGTCTCTTCTATTATCGGCACAAGGTCCTCTGCACACAACATTCTCTTCATGATTCAGCAGTATGAAATGTCAAGAAACAGTGTAACACATTCACAGCAGATCAAGGGTACAGGGTAATGCACACCTGTCTAACAAATCCAAAAATGGTCACATTCTTTTAACCCAAAAATATAAAGGAAACTAAGCTACATACACAGCACACAATCTAGACTAAAGGAAATTATATGACCTACAGCAGTTAACATAATTCAACTACTTTAACTACAGATATAAGATAACATATGATAACAGAATAATCTCACAACAGTCATGTTGGATATACAAGTTTCTTATATTCAAATACGACAACTGCCCCATAGCATTTTCTTAGTGTTGTCTGGCTCCATGAAAGCAACATATAAAGAAATGAGGGGTGGCTCACATTAATATGTATTTATATGTATTGCATTTATTAAAATGCTAAAATTGGCCTACCATAATTTTCTACTTATTACAGTATGATTATAATTGGTAGAGGATTATGATAGTTTATGGAGATAGAACCATAACCTACTACAGCTGTACACAGTTTAAAAAGCTATGGATTCTAATATTCAGCTTGACATTAGACTAGGATAAACGGTGGTTGGCCTTTACAAGTAAAAGGTTTGCTTTTGCAAGGTCATTGACCATTTCAGGTCACTGGCCGTTTCAGGTCACTTACCTTCTAACAAAACAATCCAATCCCCTGTTCCAACAAATGCATAATCTGTTCAATAACAGCACGCAAAGAGCTGCCAAGGTATTCAGTGTTTCAACTTCTTCGCAAGTGGCAAGCTGTGACAATCACCAGGGATTAAACAGCTTCATGTTAGGATACTGGACTGCCAATTTAATCTGACTTGGATTTATGATACACCTCAATCAAGGATAAATAGGATAACAGATTTGTAAGATATTCTTTGTGCAAAAAAACAAACAAAAAAAGCACTCTGGTACTAGTGGGATTTCAATTTTGTTTTCCTTTTCTTTTCCTAGATGACTCAACATGCCAACAGGATCTGTGAAACTGCAAAGCATAAAACAACTAGGACAGGAAAACCACAGCTATGAGGTTTCAGATGAAGGTAACGTGCTATTTTTTAATGTAGAGAACTTATTAAGAAAACTGAGATATAATCAACAATGAAAATTATGTTAAACTTCATTTTATAAAAATTAGTTTCAATGACAGATATAAATAATGTATCTGTTGTCTTACAGAACCAACTGGCTCATATATGTAAGTTTAATGTTTTATTTATTGATCATGAGAAATTTTAGAATATCTGAATTTTCTAAGTAAAATGTCATTATCAGTCTTATTATTTTTTTCTGGATCAACTAATAATTTAATGCATTTTAAAAAGACTGTGTCAGTAGTTTCTGTTCTTTTTGCTCAACACATCACTGTCTTTAGATTCAACTCAATCACTTGATAGTTTGGTATATCGCAACCTTGTTAATACAAGTTTGAAAGGATAGAAAAGTACTCTGTTTTACATAATAATCTAATCTGATTTTTCCTTAAATGACACTTCTTATGAAGTCTTGATCTTCCTGAATATTTAATAGATCATTTAATATCAAATTTACTTTAAATGTTAAGCTTAAATATTCAATTCAATTCAATTTTATTTATACAGCACCAAATCACAACAACAGTCGCCTCAAGGCGCTTTATATTGTACAGTAGATTGTACAATAAATATAGAGAGAGTTGATAAGCAATCATCAATTGATGACCCATTAGGTATAAAGATATGACTTGTTCATTTCTTGATAAATACATTAGACTCATGAATTCGTCATATGCCCTGCATGAATGTGTTTCTCAAGTATCTGTTTGTCTAATTACTCACTGTCCTGTTTTCCATGCAGAACAATTACACATTCCAAGAAGGATGAAAAGTAAGTAGCAAGGAGCAGGCTCTGAATACTTTGTCACATTTGAGTAAATAATCAACTCATTGGACTTTTATGTCAAATAGAGCTCAGAAAAATGAAGAGCAACCAGCCATTAGAGTCGGCTTCTTTGAGCTGGTAAAAATGCCTTACACTGTTTGCAACGTCCCCTCCTTTATCAATTTGGATCCACCTAATCTAGTGTGTGCTTTGTGTTGATGCACCTGCCCAGTTCCGCTTTGCCACGTGCAAAGACATACTGATGATGGTGGTGGGTTGCTTGTGCGCATTGCTGCATGGCTCAGCCCAGCCTCTCATGCTGCTGGTGTTCGGCCTGCTCACTGATGCCTTCATCGAGTACGACATTGAGCTACAAGAACTGAGTGACGACCGCAAGGAGTGCGTGAACAACACCATCCAGTGGAAAAAGAACTACACTGCAGCGTACAACCTGTCAGCGCCCATAAACCAGTCAGATATCGGCCTTCTCAATTCAACTCTCGAGATGTTCGTACCACTGGAGAACAGAACATGTGGGTAAGTGGGTTATGAGAAATACAATATTTCATTTGTCAAAACGAAACATAGTTCAAGCTGTGGCTTCTGTATTGTAATCTCTATGTGTTTTATAGTCCTATAGTATGTCTTTGCACGTGGCAAAGCGGAACTGTGACTTTTGAATAATATGTGTGACTTAACTTACAGGCTTCTTGACATTGAATATGAAATGATGATGTTTGCCTTCTATTACGCTGGGATTGGAGCAGCTGTGTTTTTGCTAGGATACCTTCAGGTTAGTCACGGAATATTTTAATATAAACAAACTTGTGTTATAAGTCATCCTTTACTCATTAAAAACACCCATCAACTGCACTGTGACTCAGATCAGCTCATCCATCATCAGCTCGAAAAATTTTTCTTTTAATGAAATTGATATTTTTAATGCTAAATTATGATCCCTGTATTTTACTATTTTACAAAAAGCTGAAAAAGAGTAAAACACTTTTTTTTTTATAAATGCCACAGTAGTTATTTATTTGTATTGTTCTTTTCATTTCCAGTTTTTTTTTTGTTTAGTTTTTTTTACCACAACACACAGGTAATGATTGATTGTAATTTGCAGCACAGGTTGTGATAATTCTAACCACAAAGAAGTGAAGATGTAAGTTGAAAGCGAACAATGCAATCTTCCAAAGCAGGGGGGGGGGGGAAATCCAGGTGTCCTGCAGGTTTTAGATATCACTCTGGGTCAACACACTTGAATCAAATGATTAATTCATTACCAGGCCTCTGGAGAACTTCAAGACATGTTGAGGAGGTCATTTAGCCATTTAAATCAGCTGTGCTGGACACATCCAAAACCTGCAGGACAAGAGCCCTTGAGGCCAGGAGTTGGACACCCCTGCCCTAGAGTCACAATCAGGAAAACCTGATGAGCCTAGGTCTAATCTATTAACGTGGCTTTCCACTATCTCTCCTTGCTCTGTGCTGCTGTTTCTTTATTCTTATGCTTTTTCATTGTACATGTACAATGACAGTAAGAGGCTATTCTATTACTGCTATTTTATGTCCAGTTAACCGCAAGTAACAACCTGGACTTGTGGCATTTTCTGTTTTAGAAGTGTAGGTGTTAGTGGAGGGATGTCTAACCTCACTGCCAAAAGGACATTTGGAACAATACTAGGGAAATGTGAATTCGTGGAAGAAAAGTAAATAAAAAATGGCATGACCTAAAGAGAAGTTGTATTGGGAGGCTACGTAGCACTGAAATTTGAGCAACAGTCTATGGTTTCTAGGTTATTTATCATGATCAGGCTAAACTGAATCTGAAGATCGCTGTAAGTGATGATAGAACCTAAAAACCCTGGGTAAATTGAGAGTTTACTAAAAGCCTCATTCTACCTTTTGAAAAGCTGCACAGGATAAAAAGTGAAGGATTTCAAATAGGTCTGGTGCAGGACTTGAGCAGCTTCTTCTAGTAAAAGATTCCAGGTCATCTTTGATTTCCTCCAGCAATTAAGAAATAAGATGGCTTGAAAATCATTAGTCACTGTTCTACTAATGCCTTCTTTATTTCCTTACTTTATTTATTTATTTTTTCATAAATGTCACTGCTGACAGGGTAACACTTCTGACACACCAACCAAATGAGAGCAAATGTAAATATTCCAGTCCTTTTTAAATCCCAAATATGCCCTTGGTTTCTGCTCAGGAAATATCACATGACTCTGTTGGCTAGTAAAAAATAAAAAGAAATTTTGCACAACATTGCAAAATAACCATCTGGATTATTTTCTCAGCAATGCTCTTCCTGAGCATCAGAAGACTATGTGGAATGTGCATATATCTTCAAATGCTTAGTGTTAACCTACCTCTTAAGCAATGAGTGCCCTTTCATGTGTTAAGTGCCCCTTTAGCTGTTCCACAGGTGTAATTTGTCTTTTTATAAATCAAAAACAAGGTCAGGAGGAAGAGTGCAGGTCCTGATGACACCCTGCTGCCCTGCTTGCTTTTATATTTGCTAATTAACAAAAGTGAACATAACCTCTCTTCAACAACTGACAGATCTCCCTGTGGGTGACTGCTGCTGCCAAGCAGATTCAGCTCATCAGGAAATTGTACTTCAGCAAAGTGATGAGGATGGAGATCGGCTGGTTCGACTGCACCTCTGTCGGGGAGCTCAACACTCGCATGTCAGAGTGAGTAGAACGTGATGATATGGACTACTATGGTTTATCTGTATTACAATTGTTATATCTCTATTCTAGTGACATAAACAAGATCAATGATGCCATTGCGGATCAAGTTTCCATATTTGTGCAGCGTTTCACCACCTTTGTGTGTGGTTTTTGCGTTGGCTTTGTCAAAGGATGGAAGTTAACACTTGTCATAATCGCAGCAAGTCCGCTGATTGGTGTCGGAGCAGGTCTTATGGCTCTGGTGAGACTTGTTTGATATTAAGATTCCAGCTTGATTTTATGACAAAACAGCTTTTTGACTATTCTTGTTGGGGTTGATTACTTTGACCTCAGGGGGTAAATCGTCAAATTCATTTCTCCTGTTTTGTTGAACAAACCTCTCTTGACTTGTCAAGACTTGATTTAACTTTACATTTCAGCTTCACTTCTCCTCTCCATTAACTTGGCATCACTTTGTTGTAACTAGTTTGTGTCTAAGCTAACCGGGATGGAGCTGCAGGCCTATGCTAAAGCTGGGTCTGTAGCTGATGAGGTCCTGTCCTCTATCAGAACTGTGGCTGCTTTTGGAGGAGAGAAAAAGGAAGTGCAAAGGTGAGGTATACAAGAAAGGTACAGCATGTTTACTATTTTCTTTGTACTTCTAAGGGTAGCTCAAATGAACTCTTCTTTTCTTCTAAAGGTACGACAGGAACCTGGTCTCCGCTCAGCGCTGGGGCATTAGAAAGGGTTTGATTGTGGGGTTTTTCACTGGCTTTATGTGGCTAGTTATCTTCCTTTGTTATGGTCTGGCCTTCTGGTATGGCTCCTCACTGGTTGTGGACACTAAAGAATACACACCAGGAACACTGCTGCAGGTATCACATATATTATGCCAAAATATGAATTGCAGCCTATAATAACGGGTAAATCCTGCTTATCTAAATTTGTAACTTTTTGACTTTTCTGCCCTATTTATTTTGCTTTATACGTGTTTATTAGTGCAAGATAAAACAACAAAGTGGCACTTTAAAATAACCTTTCATCGCTCTTGATAAAATCCAGATTTGTTACACTGAAGAGTATAATATACTGACTTTTATATGTTATTTCAGGTGTTCTTTGGGGTTCTGATAGCAGCCATGAATTTGGGGCAAGCCTCTCCGTGTCTGGAGGCTTTTGCGTCAGGTCGTGGAGCTGCGACTATAATCTTTGAGACTATAGACAGAGTGAGAAGACTTGACTTGATATCTTTTAAGCCTTTCCACAGAAAACCATTGACCTTTTTTTAACATTGCACCTTTTAAAATGATACCAGGAGCCAGAGATTGACTGCTTATCTGAAGCTGGATATAAGCTCGACAGGGTCAAAGGGGACATTGAATTTCACAATGTCACCTTCCACTACCCATCCAGACCTGAAGTAAAGGTACTTACAGACATCTACACACATATGCATAGTTGAGATGGTTCTGGTTTCAGGATCTTGTCACAAAGTGTCCTGTCTTTGCTAAGATCCTGGACCAGCTCAATGTTGTAGTGAAGTCGGGGGAGACCACAGCCTTTGTGGGGTCAAGCGGAGCTGGGAAGAGCACCGCCATTCAACTCATCCAGCGTTTTTATGACCCTAAAGAGGGGATGGTAGGTGTGAAGCTCCAAATGGTCACGTTCATCATTCATCAGACTCTTTCATCAGAGTGTGATGATTACCTGGATACACACCTCCATCCTTTGAAGCTTTATTCTAGCTATTTTTAAAATAACCATCCCCTAAAGCTGATGGAAGTACACGATAATCCGTTTCATTATTCAGCAAATGGATCCTAACAGCCTCATTTTTCACTTTTACTGGAATTACAGGCCCATACACCCCACACTGTCTTATTTCTTTAAGCTTCTTGAGTAGAAAATAGCCTGTTATTGCCCGATGAAGGGCATCCATAAGACTAACAACCCTATGATTTGAAACTAGGATTGTTGCAAAGACAGAAAGAAACAAGGAAATGCATTATAGCAGCAAAGTGCTGTAATAGCATCATCCATCAATTTTAGCACAAGCACCTGCTCTCTGTGGCCTCCATCTCAGGTGACCCTGGATGGTCATGACATCAGAGGGCTGAACATCCAGTGGCTGCGTTCTCTGATCGGTATAGTGGAGCAGGAGCCTGTGCTGTTTGCCACGACCATTGCAGAGAACATACGCTACGGTCGCCCTGGTGTCTCTGACAAGGACATCATCACTGCTGCAAAGGAGGCCAACGCGTACAACTTCATCATGGACCTGCCACAGGTGCAGATGAGCAATAGGCTTTTAAGCTTTATAGGTGATCACAACGTTTAAGCACTGGCTGACAACTTTTTTCCTTTCTTGATAGAAATTTGACACCTTGGTCGGGGAGGGTGGAGGCCAGATGAGCGGCGGGCAGAAACAGAGGATTGCTATAGCACGAGCGCTGGTCAGGAACCCTCGTATCCTGCTGCTGGACATGGCTACCTCAGCTCTTGATAACGAGAGTGAAGCTGTAGTTCAAGCAGCTTTGGATAAAGTATGTCTGGCTCATCTACGACTAAATTAGATATTTAATGACGAAAGGTTCAAAATTTGTAAGACTTCTTAAAAAAATGGCTGCCACCGTCACTACAAGGGCCAAATACTGACAAAACTAAAATTTTCAGCCTCTGTTTTGGGAATGAAGAAGAAATGATCAAATATAAGTAAGTATTTAAGTATTTTAAACTTCCTCACAGGTACGAATGGGCCGCACAACTATCTCTATTGCTCATCGTCTGTCCACCATAAAGAACGCTGATGTGATTGTGGGCTTTGAGCACGGCCAGGCCGTAGAGAGGGGAAAACACAATGAACTTCTGGAGAGGAAGGGTGTCTACTTCACTCTTGTCACCCTGCAGAGCCAAGGAGACAAGGCTCTGAATGAAAAGGCTCGGCAAAGTAGGTCCAGCCCTTTGGGAATGACGAAATCCACTCTGCTTCAATCTAAATGTTTTGAAAGACTTATGCATGTAGATATTACAAGAATCTAGTGAATGTGACCATCTCCTTCTATTGATTTTCTTATTTCTTAGTGGCCGACCATGAAGACGAGCCCGAGAGACTAAAGCTATCTAGAGCAGGCAGTTACCGTGACAGTTTGAGGTATTACACAAACTCGTGCCCAATCACTCCTTCTCTTCATCACATTTGCTCATTTTCTTGGTTGAGTTTTTATCCATTTTCTTGGGCCTGACTGTGCATCTAAATAGGATTATTATAGTAGTAATTTTGTAGCTGAAATTGACTTTTGTCAGTGCATAAACTGGCACCTTAATTTTCTTAATCACCCTTTTGCATTTAATCTGACATTTGGAACATTTAGCTGACACTATCATCCAGAGCCACTATACAACAGGTACGACAGTAGAGGAGGCTAGAGGTACTCTGTCACCCCAGTACAAGCATCCAGTAATCAGTGCCACAATAGCAGCACCACTCACAAACTCGAGTACCTACAATATTCAGTAACCTATAATGTGCATTACTCTTTTTTTTCTGTAATTAACTGATTAATTCTTTGCAGAGCCTCCATCCGCAGGCGGTCCAGGTCCCAGTTGTCAAACCTGATCCCAGAAGCCTCCGTTCCAACTGGAGACATTTCTATATCTCGACCAGATAACGACAAGGTGTGTATGTGTGGGTGTGAGTGGGTTTGTGTTTCTTTTATGTATGAAACGTTTGCCAACAAACAGCCAACAAAAGTTACAAACCAGTGGAGTATAAAACTACTTGTTTGTATTTGTAGTTTTTTTTAATCCATGCTTAAACATTATATTATTATAATGCTCCTGCGTAATATAACTTTATATATTTATGCTCAGAATGCATTCCTAGAAGAGGACGATGAACTTGTGGAACCTGCTTCAGCTGCCAGGATCCTAAAGTACAACACACCTGAGTGGCCATATATGCTTTTTGGATCCATTGGGGCTGCAATAAATGGAGGGGTCAACCCCGTCTACTCTCTGCTGTTCAGTCAAATCCTGGCGGTGAGGTTCAAGTCTCATGTTTTGAATCTGAATCTAAAAGCTTGTAGAATGTAGGCATTAAGTTTTGGACCAAACCAGATGTACAAATCAAACGAGGGGCAAAAGCAGCAGTCAACATATAGTCGCACCAGAAGCTGAAAATGCAGTGTTCCCTTCATATTGTTCAGCATACAGTTTATGTCAGGAAAGCATTTATGTCAACCTCATATAATTCACTCAACAATATTGTGAATTTCTAGTACTGACATTTTCCACAGGAAGAACAGAACAGAAGTGGCAAAATGGTTGCACAATCACCAAGCTAGCAGTTAGATGTAATTCAGTTAAATCTATTATTGCCAAACTGTGTTCTTCATCTCTTATGGTTTGGAGGTGCACTAGTGCTGCTGGAAAGGAATGTATGCTCCCATGCACGAAACAACTAAGTGCATAGACTTCAGTGCATTAAAAAAAAAACAATGTAATTATATTTACATACAAATAATTAACGTTAGGTACAATAGAATAAACAACATTTTTTTTTAAAATTTTAATTGTTAAATAACAATTTTTAAAAATTGTTATTTAATATTCATTATGTTGATGTGAATGATAATTTTTTTTAATTATTCAGTTGCCCTTTTTTTAAATCCTATAATATAGTTAAAATTCCTTCCTATATAATGTGTTTCTCTTTTCCTGTAAAATACCCAGAAGTCCCCAGGAAACCACTGTTTATTCGGGGCAGGGCTAGACCGGCCATTGGGCATACCGGGCATTTGCCTGGTGCTGCTCGTGATTTTTCGTTTTTATGGGCCGATGGGGTTTTATTTCTTGTCCTTTTTTAACGGTATAAATGAACGGTGGTGGATTGGCCAGTTGGTCATGATCGACTCTGGGCTGGACCAATTACAGCCCAGAGTTTACACTAACTCACACATATCCACACATGTCCAGCTGTAAATGACAGCTGGACATGTGTGAGTTAGTGTATTAAGCACTTTTAGATTTGTGTGTCTCTTATCTTTTTTATGACACTGACATATGCACATGAAATATGGCTATAAAGTCATGTAAAACTGTACATGAGACTCAAGCTCTTACCTCAAATCAGAAGACTTTGACAAACGACTGGTTTAGTTTGACAGTGAACTGTGATATTCATTTTGCAAATTTCCTTCTAATTAGCAGCAGTGACCAATACATTATCTGTGTAAATGATATGTTAGCTGGCTAGTATAATGGAATGGCTTTTATATAGCATTTTCCTAGTCTTACTAATCACTCAAACCCCAATATTCAAACAGCCCTTTATTCTATGACTCTGAGTTTAATCACATGACAGTTTTAAAAACTCTAGCCCTGTCAGTTTGGTTTGCCGTTAGTTTGCTGACTTATTAAAATGAATTTTAATACCCACTAAATATTTTCCAGTGTAAATGTTTCGTGCTATCCCACCCTTGAGGTCCTGTTAAACCATCATCAGATTCTTTTAAGTACAGTGACACTGTGAGCTGAAATAAAATAAAATCAAATAAGTCAATGAAATTCTTCATTTATTTGAAAGCACTTTTTAAATGCCTATATGTGTTTTAGACTTTCTCAGTACAAGATCCTGTGGCTCAGAGGAAGGAGATCAACAGCATCTGCCTGTTCTTTGTTGTGGTTGGCATTGTCTCTTTCTTCACCCAGTTGCTGCAGGTAGAGTAGTTCACTTGCAATACTGATTTCTTTAGTGCTTCTTTGCAGCCTTAACACCTGCTGGTGGTCAAGGTTGAAGGAAGGTCATAAGAGACCTGTTTATTTTGGTAAATAAATGCCTTCTGCTGAAGGAAAACATTTCCTTACATCCTGCAAAGCAAAGGCTTTATACTCAATTTATGAGTGGGAAACCTTTTTTTTTTTAGGTTACTCATTCAGTAGATCACATTCGGTATGAAATCACTGTGGAAGTGTTTTGGATTTAATATTTTGGGTGTGCGTGTGTCTCCAGGGTTACGCCTTCTCTAAGTCTGGAGAACTGCTGACCCGCAGGTTACGTCGGCTTGGCTTCCAAGCCATGCTGGGCCAAGAGGTTGGATGGTTTGATGATCACAGGAACAGTCCAGGAGCTCTGACCACACGTCTGGCCACTGATGCCTCACAAGTGCAAGGAGTGAGTTATAGCTTTAATGAAAAAAACAAAACAAAAAAATAAAGTACATCTTCATGTATATTGGGCTATAAAGTTATGCTTATAATTAAATCAGCTACTTGGATGCTGAAACTAAACACAGTATAAAAAATGGATATGCTGTGATGTCACACATTGTTTCTGATAAGATTATTTATAGTTTTAGCTTTAGTTTAGCCTAACCTGGGCTATCAGCTAGCCATTCCTTGATATCACTGGTATCACTGGAACTCTTGCTTAAGCTGCTGAGCTTTCTGTTTCTTTTTACACGTTTCAATAAATTCTAAAAAGTCATATTCAGCTTAGAATGTAATTTCTATCATTTATGTAGTTTATGTCTTTTCTTTTTAAATCACAATTTTAGCCTAAATTGCACGTTTCTTAATTCTAGCAAGTTTGAGAATAAACAACTGAAATAATTGTGTAATAGCTTGTTTGTTGTTTATAGAATCTTATATGTATTAAAATTTTGTTCAGTCCATGTCGACAATCACCAGAAGTCTGAGTCAAGTGACATCATTGCTCTCTTCCTCCAAGGCTACGGGCTCACAGATCGGCATGATCGTCAACTCTCTGGCAAACATTGGCGTTGCACTTATCATTTCCTTCTACTTCAGCTGGAAGCTCACACTGCTGATCCTTTGCTTTCTGCCGTTCATTGCTCTGTCAAGTGGCTTCCAGGCTTCAATGCTCACAGGTTTCGCCAAACAGGACAAGGAGGCCATGGAAGCGGCTGGACAGGTCAGATATGATTCCTATTTTACTTGCATTTCATATCAGTTTACGTCATCCTCCAGTCTGAAAATAGTACAAGTGCATTATTCAGATATAGAATGACAAGTAAAATGCATCATTACAGTCCTGAACTACAGTTTTAGGCTGCAGGTTTCATCCCTGCAAAAACCTGCAGCTGAACATTTATCAGGGTCCAGGGTTCAATTTAATAATTTTTTTGTTCCTGTAATTTGGGGAGTGAAGTATTCAGTTAATACTATCAGGCTCCAATGGTGTAGGGGCCAGCCATGTTCAAAATGCAGTCAGGATGCTACTGATAAAATTTTAGGAGAATACAGTGGGCTGAAAAGTTCACAGTAAAAAGTGGACTACAAACTTTCTTTATGCTATGTGAATTATCCTAATGCAGTAAGCCCAACCCATTTAAGTAAAGTGGATTAGATGTAAATTTAATAATACCTAAGGGCGGAAACTAGATAACTGTAGCTGCAAAAAACAGGACATAGATAAGAAAGAGCAGCTACGTTATCTACATCCTTTTCTCCTTTGCACATTAAAGCACACAACAACTAGGCTTGCTTTAGACTTTACTCTAGTCCTTTATGCCCAGATTTCTGGTGAAGCTCTGAACAACATTCGCACCATCGCTGGCTTGGGGAAGGAGAAGACCTTTGTGGAGATGTATGAGGCCCAGCTGGACGCGCCATATCAAGCAGCCCTGAAGAAGGCGAATGTATATGGAGCTTGCTATGGTTTTTCCCAGTGCATAATTTTCTTGACAAACTCAGGCTCCTACAGGTTTGGAGGTTATTTGGTGCAAAAGGAGGGGCTCCATTTCAGTTTGGTGTTCAGGTGAGAGTCAAGTCAATGTATATGATGTATATGTCTAATACTAGTCTGCATCATCCTAAAAAGATAACTTCAGTAAAGGGTTAAAAATTATTTGTAATAAGGACATCTTTTTTTAAAGGTCCCCCAAAACACATACTCGAGACAACTTTGTAGATTTTTCTTCTTGTAAATTGTGCATAAACTTGTTGATGGCTCCCAAAAGCATTTGGTCAAAGTGAAACTTGCTAATGTACATTTAGCCTACAATTAGTGGGAGTGTAAGTATAAATTTGAGCCTGTATGTATAATTTCAAACTTGTATATAATTGTGAACAACAATTGAGTTGTTAAAAAAAACAGCAAAAAAGATTGTTTCGTTAAAGTCATGAAAAATGCATCTTGGAGGAAGAACAATTCAAAGGGTTAATTTAAGTCCAAAGTTACCATAATGTTACTGCCCACGATGAGTGAAAAAGTCTGACCACACTTAACCAATGTGTATCGTGTGCATATGTGTGTAGGTGGTATTTCCACGTTCCCAAATCATGGTGCAGTACAGTGGGCTTTCATTGTTGCTGGGGTCTATTTGTGCTTTTGTTATCTCTTACAGGGTAATTTCAGCCATTGTCACCAGTGGCACAGCCCTCGGCAGAGCCTCCTCTTACACACCTGACTATGCCAAAGCCAAGATCTCAGCAGCACGTTTTTTCCAGCTACTAGACCGCGTGCCTCAGATCAGTGTCTACAATGACAAGGGAGAAAAATGGGTAAGGTGGTGCATAAGTTATGTGTGAAGTACCATGCACTTTGAAGGTGTAAGAAATGTGGGTGAATGTCTTTTTTATTTATGTGTTTTTATCCTCTCTGACCCTCACTCTGCTTTGTTTTCAGGATAACTTCCAAGGGAACATTGACTTCATTGACTGCAAGTTCACCTACCCCTCTAGGCCAGACATCCAAGTCCTGAATGGGCTGAATGTTTCAGTGAAACCTGGCCAGACACTGGCCTTTGTGGGCAGCAGTGGCTGTGGGAAGAGCACTAGTGTACAGCTGCTCGAGAGGTTTTATGATCCCAACCACGGCAAAGTGGTAAGAGAGACAAAATACAACAGGCTTAATACGCAACAGGCTCAATATGTAAACCAAATGAGTATGTTATGAATGGCTCATATTGTAAAAAATGGAGATACCAATAGTGTCTTAGAGCTTTTATTTTATTATTGAGGTGGCTGTAGCTCAGCATGTAGAGTAGGTCATCTACTAATTGGAAGGATGGTGGTTTGATACCTGGCTGCTCCAGTCTGCTTGACTGGGCAAGATACTGAACCCCAAGTTGCTCTCTGATGCGTTCATCGAAGTGTAAATGTTTGCGGCAGACAAATGCTAGTGAAAGATACAGTGGGGCAAAAAAGTATTTAGTCAGCCACCGATTGTGCAAGTTCCCCCACCTAAAATGATGACAGAGGTCAGTAATTTGCACCAGAGGTACACTTCAACTGTGAGAGACAGAATGTGAAAAAAAAATCCATGAATCCACATGGTAGGATTTGTAGAGAATTTATTCGTAAATCAGGGTGGAAAATAAGTCAATAACAAAAATACAACTCAATACTTTGTAACATAACCTTTGTTGGCAATAACAGAGGTCAAACGTTTACTATAGGTCTTTACCAGGTTTGCACACACAGTAGCTGGTATTTTGGCCCGTTCCTCCATGCAGATCTTCTCGAGAGCAGTGATGTTTTGGGGCTGTCGCCGAGCAACACGGACTTTCAACTCCCGCCACAGATTTTCTATGGGGTTGAGGTCTGGAGACTGGCTAGGCCACTCCAGGACTTTCAAATGCTTCTTACGGAGCCACTCCTTTGTTGCCCGGGCGGTGTGTTTTGGATCATTGTCATGTTGGAAGACCCAGCCTCGTTTCATCTTCAAAGTTCTCACTGATGGAAGGAGGTTTTGGCTCAAAATCTCACGATACATGGCCCCATTCATTCTGTCCTTAACACGGATCAGTCGTCCTGTCCCCTTGGCAGAAAAACAGCCCCATAGCATGATGTTTCCACCCCCATGCTTCACAGTAGGTATGGTGTTCTTGGGATGCAACTCAGTATTCTTCTTCCTCCAAACATGACGAGTTGAGTTTATACCAAAAAGTTCTACTTTGGTTTCATCTGACCACATGACATTCTCCCAATCCTCTGCTGTATCATCCATGTGCTCTCTGGCAAACTTCAGACGGGCCTGGACATGCACTGGCTTCAGCAGCGGAACACGTCTGGCACTGCGGGATTTGATTCCCTGCCGTTGTAGTGTGTTACTGATGGTGACCTTTGTTACTTTGGTCCCAGCTCTCTGCAGGTCATTCACCAGGTCCCCCCGTGTGGTCCTGGGATCTTTGCTCACCGTTCTCATGATCATTTTGACCCCACGGGATGAGATCTTGCGTGGAGCCCCAGATCGAGGGAGATTATCAGTGGTCTTGTATGTCTTCCATTTTCTGATGATTGCTCCCACAGTTGATTTTTTCACACCAAGCTGCTTGCCTATTGTAGATTCACTCTTCCCAGTCTGGTGCAGGTCTACAATACTTTTCCTGGTGTCCTTCGAAAGCTCTTTGGTCTTGGCCATGGCGGAGTTTGGAGTCTGACTGTTTGAGGCTGTGGACAGGTGTCTTTTATACAGATGATGAGTTCAAACAAGTGCCATTCATACAGGTAACGAGTGGGGGACAGAAAAGCTTCTTACAGAAGACGTTACAGGTCTGTGAGAGCCAGAGATTTTCCTTGTTTGAGGTGACCAAATACTTATTTTCCACCCTAATTTACAAATAAATTCTTTACAAATCCTACCATATGAATTCATGGATTTTTTTTTCACATTCTGTCTCTCACAGTTGAAGTGTACCTCTGGTGCAAATTACTGACCTATGTCATCATTTTAAGTGGGGGAACTTGCACAATCGGTGGCTGACTAAATACTTTTTTGCCACACTGTAGATAGAAAGCACTAAGGTAGAAATTCTCTTAAAATTTGCATCTACTGAGATCTGCTAAGCTAGCTACCTTTAGTGAAAGTCTGCTTTACCTGCTTCTTTTTCATGAACTGAATTAGTTCCTGTCTTTTTAAGGATGCAGAAAATTATTTACTAAAGTATAATAAACCATATGCTAAAGTATAGAATTTTCATTTGACTTTCTGTTGTAATTACAGTATTACAGTGTTTTTGCAGCATTTTTCTTTTTGTTGTTTTGCTTTGCATTTTACCACAACTCTTTCTTTTTGATGAATTATTACCATATGTAGTTTCATTGTAGAGTAGCAATCCTTTAAAAAGTGACACTAGTCCACTCTATGCTACTTTAACTTAAAAAATATGTGCTGTTACAAGTTACTTTTTAAATTTTCATTTGATATAAAACCATGTACTTAAGTTTTAAAGTGTAACTTTATCTAATTAAAGTAACCAACAATCTACAAAATGGAACAATTGAATTGAATTGAAATTGAAATTCAGTTTTTCATGCGTACAAGTACTGCTCTTCATTTGAAAATAACTGTATGTTCAATACAAGATTAAAAAAAACGTGTACTGTAGCCTTAAAAAAAAATCTGACTCTGCACAAAATGGAGAGTTCTGACTTAAAACTGCCAATATTATACTGTCACAGCAGTTGCTGACCTTTTTGGAAATGTCAGATATCTCATTTTGGAATGAATGAGTCACACTGTGTGTATAGTCTCTGCTTTCATCTTTTTATCTCATGAGGCTCATTTATACTTTGATGTCACTATGAAAGTGAAACGTGTAATTTGTCTCAGTCAAAGAATAATTGCTGGACATTCAGTGAGCACGGCGGTGGAAGTATTTCATGTCACTTCATCTTTCAGTCAGACATTCTTGCTGACTCTGTGCTGTATTTTATAAAATGGAGCACTCTACCCAGGATGATCGTTTTGATTTTATGCCAGGAAGATATTCATGCCAGGATTCAAATGGCCCTAATTGAGCTGGAAGTGGTTTGGAAACACATAGTCCTGATTCTCTGTCTGAGATTTAAAAAGGACACGATCACCTCTGCATAGTTATGAGAGAAATTACAGTCCAGAGTGTAGTCTGATGGCTCATTAACTGGATTGTATTTCTAGTCTTTTGATTCTTACATTGCTTTGTACTAATGGAAAAATCAATTACTTCCTGCAGCTGATTGATGGCCATGACACCACTCGCGTCAACGTGTCTTTCCTGCGTTCCAAGATTGGCATCGTGTCCCAGGAGCCCATCCTGTTTGACTGCAGCATCGCAGAGAACATTAAGTATGGCGACAACTTGCGAGAAATCAGCATGAATGAGGTCATCTCTGCCGCAAAGAAGGCCCAGCTTCATGACTTTGTCATGGCCCTTCCTGAGGTACGATAAATAGTTTGTATATGATGCTTGTGGCTGGGATTCAAAAAGAGACAAAATTAAATAAAGTTTACTGTTTGAGCAGTAAACAGGCTGGCAACATGTAGTCAATCAGGAAAGGTAAACAACAGGGAAAAAGGACTCTATGCACTGAGTGACGATCAAGTGCACAGGTTGCAGTGTCCTCCTATTTTCTTCTTCATTATAATACTTGTTCTAACATGTTGATTAGGCATGTTGAAATGTGATTAGTCCACATTAATATGGACATTCACTTGTGCTTTTAGTAGAGATGAACAATGGGCAGCTTGGGTTTGATTACAGCCAGTCAGTCATCAGCTATTACTTATCTAAATGATTGTTTTAAATACCTTCTCAGCCCTGAATTTTACCATTATGCATCCCTAACTTTTGCCTACTCTTTAGATGCCAAATGTCAAAGTTCCTTGTAAAATCCATTAGTTTTCACATTATAAGGCTTAGGTTCAATAATTTATTCTGTAAGCCATTAATGTGTCATTTATACCCCATTCTTCCAAGACTAGACGAAGAAGCTTCACCATTAATTGCTGACTTTTATAGAAAGGCAAACAGAGACAGGTATAAATCATATGTTTGTAGTGACTGTCCTGTGTGGACCACCTTATCTCTGAAAACAAACAGTTGTTCATGAGCTCAGAATCCAACCCGTATCAAGGCAAAGTGAGTAATAGACACGTCAGCACACCATGTGAAATGGACATGCATGCAAAAGTTGCAGTAAGTTGCATTAAGCTGCAGGACCAGCAGAGGGAGATGTTTTATTATAAGGCAACATGAAAAAAAACCCCCAGACATTATGAACACAGCCACCTAACTTCATTGTTTCTGGCGATTAAGGACTCTTTGGGTGTTTTGTGGGATTTACCAACAACAGTAAAGTAAACAATTCGTATTAAAAATCCAACATGCAGCTGCTCCCTTGTTACAGATAGTCAACACATTTGATAACATCAACTTTGATTTTGGATGTTTATAACAGACGCCCTTCCAGCTTGAACTGAACCAACAATCTTTCATTTCTTAAGCAAATATGTAAATCACAGTTCAATTCAGCTTTATTTATATAGTGCCAATTCACAACAATAGTCGTGTCATTTATATTATAAGGTAAATAATATTAGAAAGAATCCCAAAAATCAAATGACTCCCTGTGAGCAAGCACTTGGAGACAGTGGAGTGAAAAACCCTCCAGCGGAACCAGGTTCAGGGCGATGTGGCCATCCACCATGACTGCTTGAGGTTGATGTTAAAGAGAAGAGAGCACAGAGATACGGGGCAAAAAGCAAACTATAATTGCCAATAATTTAATAAAGTAGCGTATAGACACACAGAGAGTGAAAAGAGATGAGGAAAGCCCCCCGGCAGTCTAAGGTCATTGCACGATGACTAAGGGATGGTTCAGAGTTACCTGATCCAGCCCGAACTACAGTAGCCTAATCTTAAAAGTAGTGCCTGTCTTCCAAATCCAGACTGGGAGCTGGTCCCACAGTAGAGAGGCATGAAAGGAATGAAAGTGCTCTGTAAGGATAATAAGGTACTATGGAGCCTGATTACTCAAGATTTTGTATGTGAGGAGAAGTATTGTAAGTTCCACTCTCAATTTAACAGGAAGCTGTTAATAGTCAAGTCTGGGATGTTCCAATGTGATGCCAATGTCCTTTACGTTTCTGGACGTAACTGACACAACTTCAAGTTAACAATGACAATTGCTTTGCTAAATGCCCACACACCCTCACAAATCCCAGTTTTAATGAAGACACACTATTGAAACAGGTACAGGTAGAAATGGTGGCTACAATGCTACAAAAGCCTGACTACTCATCAGTGTTTTTGTTAGTTGTTGAAATGGAAAATGTGGCTTCCTGGCTGAGTTCCACATACACTCAGCTTTAACAGCACTCTGGGTTCGGGGATCTTTCACTAATAGAACTCTTGGAAAGAGCTCATATTGTGTTATCAGCAGTAGCTGTTTCTGCGATTGCACAAAAATCATTTTTATGGAAGATGGAAGTTTGCAATCAAGTGTTACGTACATGACATAACAGCTGAGCTATGTTTGGAGAATTTAAAAAAAGCATCACTAACTACTGATGTTTTCTGCTTACTCTCATTGTTTGTTTATGTCGTTTTCAGTGTCTACTTATTTTTTAAGTACTGTATTGAAAAATTGCCTATAGACACAAATTTTGTTCTCTCCCCGTGCTTCAGAAATACGACACCAACGTGGGCTCTCAGGGGTCTCAGTTATCTCGTGGCCAGAAGCAGCGCATTGCCATCGCCAGGGCAATCATACGTGACCCTAAGATCCTGCTCCTTGACGAGGCTACCTCCGCCCTGGACACCGAGAGCGAGAAGGTATGCTTCGCTGAACTCTGAACAGCTTCCATTTGCTGAGTCCACAAACTCAACATCACAGCGTAGTGCAGCTGCTTGATATTCTCCGGGCACACAGAGCAAAGAGAGCAGGCACTTAATTATTATTATCATTAACATCACTACCATTCATCATCCCTATTATTATCACCAACAGCTTACAGTTCATACCAACCCTCCAGTACAGCCTTTTTAAGATGAATACAGTCAGTTTGGTCTGTGCTGTAGCTTTTACAGCTCCAATAGCTGAACCACGCTGAGGAGCAGAGGCCTCTGCAGTGTACTGAGCCTCTGGAACATTCTAATGATAGTAATCAGCCCATGATTGTGAAATTGCTATAATTGTGAGGCTTGTGTGTCTGCTACGTGAGAGAATTGATCATGGCTCCTGACTATGTATGTGTGTGTGTCTTTGTGAGCACTAATTCATGTGTCCCGTGACAGACTGTGCAAGAAGCCCTGGACAAAGCCAGACAGGGACGGACCTGCATCGTCATTGCCCATCGCCTCTCTACCATCCAGAACTCTGACATCATTGCCGTCATGTCCAGAGGCATTGTGATCGAGAAAGGAGCACACGACCAGCTCATGGCCCTGAAGGGAGCCTATTACAAGCTGGTTACAACAGGAGCACCGATCAGCTAACCGCTCAGGGAAACATTGTTACTGCTGTAATGTCAAGTGAGGACTTGATGCCATACTTTAAATAATAAAGTATGTAGAAAAGACCTAAGAAGTGGTTGACTTAGCTGTTTACTTCTACAGTATTTATTTTTGTGAAAGGAGTCTTTTAAGAGGTAAAAAAGTATTTGCCCGGATTTCTTATTTGTCACAGTTTGGTTTTTTTTTCCAATTTAAACAAATGTTATTATTAGACAAAGGTCAGACTAATCAGTGTAATCAGAGTAAATACAAAATTCAGTTTTTAAATCATTTTATTTATAAAGAGAAAAAAAAGGCAATGCAAACCCAACTGGGCCTAAATGAGATTAACCTCATTTTTTTGTACAACTGAGTTCATTATCACGAACCCCACCCAGGCCAGGTCTGTTGAAACAAGATATTCAACAGGACTTATTAAATACATTCAAATAGATAAATAGAATAGACTTTAACCTTAAACAGGCTGTTCATGCTTGTAAAGCCTCCAAAGACACATTGCCAGTTATTGCAGTTCCACACAGGGACAGGTAGGATTGGATAACCTTTTTCCCCCTAAATTAAATCATCATTGAAAAACTGCTTTACTTGATTTTTCTTTGTCTAATTATAACATTTCTTTAATGATCTGAAACATTTAACGGTGACAAATATGCAGAAAACTAAGAAATCAGTAAGGAGGCAAATACTGTATGTGATTCACACATCTTGTATGGTGGTATTTTAAGCTAGCCAATCAGTGTCTTTCTTTTATTTACTCTGTTTTTTAATCTCGTTGATACTGGCTTTGTCTCATTGCCTACACCTTCACTCTTAGCAGCCAAATATTCTTTTTATACATCAGAAAAACTGAAAAAAGTCCACAGCTGACCATTGCAATACAGTTTTTAATGGAAAATGGCTTGTAAGCTGGTTTTATATTCAACCAGTGATGTTGAGCAACTGAACACATTGATAACAGCATAGACTTGTTTACTTCTGTGTTATCATTTTGAAATTGTATTTTTTTTCTTTTACTTGTTCAAGTTTCACCATAGTTATTATATGTTTATTACTGACTTGTAATTTTGCAAATTAAAATTTCAAACAAAAGACAACATCAGATTATTTGTTTTAAATTCCCCCAAACAATTTAAGAGGACCAATGCAACTAAAAATATGCTACATCACCAATGGGCACATTAAAAATGCTATTTTGGTATATTAATCCAGTAATACTTTTGTACTTGAGTAAAAAAATGAAGAGGATTTAGTTTTATAGGCAATATAGTGTTACCAGAGAAGCTCTTTCCAAGGATGAATTAGACTACCAGCTTCTGTAAAGCTTACAATTTAATTTTTATATTTATCTTCTTGTTGTTTTGGGGGGTTTACCTAAAATTGTCATTGCTAGGTTAAGCTAATCACCTGGTGCCTTTAGATCCATATTTAGACTCCCATATAATTGTTTTATAAGATGCAGTTTTATTTCCAGTTGTAGTGCTCCTCAATGAAATTGTTTCTTTAATAGATTGATAACACATTGTTTTCAACCCATTAACGAGTTTTATATTTGTGAAATATTTAATAATGCAGTTATGGAATACGTTTTATGGGACAGTAATTACAAAAACCTATCATGAGAATGAGATCAAATTCTGCCAGTATGTCTGCTTTAATACACGCTCTTTTCAGTCAGATATCTGTGGTCCTTTACTCAAATATGAATCTGTTTAAGAGTGTTGCAAATTGGCAATATTGACAATAACAATAACATTTAAAAAAACTCAATATTGCATTAAATTAATAATTACCCCCTTAATTCCTAGTGAAGCATTAAGGCTGTACTTAGTTTTTGTTAAATAAGCATGACACTCTGTTTTCTTTTTACCATGAATGCATAAGCTTCATAAACTGCACCACTAAATGAAAGCAAATAGCTTCTGCTTTCAGCTGTATTACAAAATAATAATTGCAAAATAACTGACAAGAAACAAGGGCAGGAAAATGGTCAGTATGATGGATTACATATAAAGTGAGTTTCAGACTCAGCACCCAGCTGAAACTAATAAAGTCACATGCTGCCCAGTCGGTGCTGTAGGAAGATATGCTTGGAGCATTTGTATTTAATACACTAAAATACTGAAATTGAAATTTCTGTTTCTAGCTGTCTGTAATTTGTCCGAACGCGATATGTTTGCATTAGTGTCATCACTATTACTCAGTAACAATGCACAGCATGAATGCATTAAAACCTGCTGCTCTAAAATGCATTCCACTGAGACACATGTAGGGATAATGCACGACAGGGCTTCATGGTATAAGAAGATAAGCTGAAAGTCAGTATTTCAATGCTGAGATAAGCAGAGAGCGTCTTTTAGAACTTTAGGTAAACTATGGCAAAATAAATAAAAATAAATAAATATGCAGATGGATAGAATAACACAGCTACTTAAGAAATCTGTGACTGAATATAATTCCAAGCTGTGAGAGGAATATTGAACACCACAGAAACACCCTGCTCTCTCCTCCACCGGTGCTGATGCTGCCACTTGTGACAGGCATACCATCAGAGACACTCCATCAGTTAGCGGTAATATGTGATCACACCACACTGACCTCTGGGAAATTGAGTCTTTAATCATGACATCCCCAGACCCAGACTCCTGCAAAATTAGCATTCCTCAGATGCAATCTAATCTAGCAGCTTCTCCTGCCAATTCATCCAGAGAGAGGACACTGTTTGACTTTGTGCCATGTAATGTCAGTGCAATTCTGATTGATGAAAACAGCCGTGGGAGGCTGAGAGATGTGTCTCGGTTGGGTGTGAGAGTGATAAGCAAGGTCCTCTGTGTGGTTTGTATGATCCTAGTAAATATTCACACCGAAAAGCAAGAATTAAGAATAAGCAATTGAAGCAGCTCTGATCTGAAATGTACATAACAATTCCTCATCTTAATAATACACTTAATGTATGTAAGAAAATGTTAATATTTAAATGTGCAGTGATTTTTACACATGCTGCTACGGTCCCTGAATCTGTGGCTCAAAGGTGCTCGAAATATGGGATGACACAACGCTGCTGCCATTCATCAAGCTTTCAATAAAGGGAATGTAGTAACTCACAAAAGGACAGACAGAAACAAAAAGAGATGGGAGCCCCAGCTAAAACAAACAAAATATGAAGAAAACCATGACCCAGCCACATAATTCCGGCATCTCCCCTAACGTAATCCAGAAAAACAAAACTAATAGCAACCAGGACCAAAAACAGTATTGACTGCAACTCCAACACAGCCTATGATACTTGATAAACAAAGCTAAAGCACTGGCAAAAGGAGGAAGCTGGTACTGATGAAGATCAGGTAGGGGTGGGGGTCATACTTGTTATTAATCTCTGGCTCTCTTCCACAGCATGTCTTTTGTCCCATCTTCTATCTCTCACCCCAGCCGGATGCAGCAGATGGCCCCGCCCCTCCCTGAGCCTGTTTCTGTTGGAGGTTTCTTCCTGTTAAAAGGGAGTTTTTCCTTCCCACTGTCGCCAAAGTGCTTGCTCATAGGGGTCATATGATTGTTGGTTTTTTCTCTGTATGTATTATTGTAGGGTCTACCTTGAGGCGACTGTTGTTGTGATTTGGCGCTGTATAAATAAAACTGAATTGAACTGAATAGTGTGGTGTGGGTGGACATGGGAGGGAGGGGCAGGTAACGCAAAAAAGAAAAAATCTGGAAGGGGTCAAATACATTTCCATAGCACTGTATTTATTTGTGATCCATGCCAATTACCACGACAGTACGCCAGTTATGTTGTTTTTTCATCTTTCTGTCACCTAATTATGTTGCAAACAAATTATTTCATATCCAGATGCTCATTATTGTAATGAAGCTCGTGACGATAAAGACGATGTACAAGCCAAACAGCAGACGATCGATCACTGTTCCAATCATCTCCCACTCCTGTGCAGCTTTGGTCCCTTGAAAGCATTAGTCCATCTGAAGTCGGATGGCTGTGAGATCTCTGCTTAATCTCCTCAGTTCATCCAGAACCATCTCGGAAGCTGGCACTGGTTTTACTGGAAGTGTAACACTGTAGATGCTCTGATTGTCCGAGAGGTTTGTGGCACTGGTGTTCATTGATAGTGCTGTCAAAAATAAACAGCCAGTGAAATGCTATGATAAATTGAAAAGTTAAGCATGACCTTGTTGAAGCTGAAGAGGTCCACTGTGATGAGGAAACAGCTGGGGATCAGCAGGTTCACCACATAGAGAACCGGTCTCCGTCTTAGCACGATCTTGGGACGAGACGCAGGTACAAACCTTTGAGATTTTAAAGGTTTTCTCCTCCACAGTGATGTGAGACATTGATACATTCACACAGATTAGTGGCTAAAGGTGGTTCTAACTACTGAAAACAAATTTTTGTATATGTCACGGCTGGCGGAGAGCCGTGTGGAGTGGAGGAAAAGGAGGACCCAAAATGCAGCAAACTGATAATACGAGTGACGTTTATTTACAGGGTGGTAGTGGCAAAAACAGGCAATGAAGCATGAGTAATTACAAACGGAAACCTAAACTGGGAGAAACTAAGTGACAAACCTGGGACCATACAAAAGGGGTGCGGGGCAGAGAGACGCAGAGACAGGAACACCATAGAACGCAGACGAGCCGACAAAGAACACAGACCGACACCCACTAAATATACACACACAAGGTAATCAGGTAATCACACACAAGAGGGAAGAACAGCTGAACCTAATACACATGAGGACCGGAGGAGACAAGCTGAACACAATGACAACAGACACAGACTTTCAGAACAAGACAGGAAATCTAGACCCGAACCGGACACAAGGGGGGAGGACACAGAATAGCTAGAACAGAGGAAAATAATCACAAAACACAAAACGCTGGGTCAAAATGACCCAGGACCATGACAGTATAATAAATAATGACAGGAAGATAATGAAGATGCCATGCAGTCTTGTTCATTTGAGATTGTATAAACCTAATTTAAGAATGTGGTGAAACTGAAGTATTTCCAAAAGGGCAGTGCTGCACCACCAGAAAGTGTTACTATAGGGAAGCCCAAAGCTGTCCATAAGTTTGTTGTCATTCCTCAGTGATTAAGAACTAGCACAAAGGAAGTTTTTCAGTGCATGAAAAAGCACTGTTGTGAGCAGCTTTAACAGTTCAAAAATACATAATTAAATAAAAGCATGTAAAAAAAAATAAAGCTTACATAGTACGTGATCTCTGAGTAGCTTCCCACAACTAATTCCAGGGTGGAATCAGCTATACTGATATCGTGAGCTCCCACTCTCCATTGGTCACCATCATGTCTCTGGACTCATTCAGGACCTGTTTGGAAGTTGTGCCTTGAATCATCCTAATATCAGTAGCTAGGTTGATATTTAAGAGCATGGTTTTATTTGGAAATATTAGCAAACAGCTTTGTGTTCAGATATGGATTTCAAATTTGTCGAGTGTGAAGTTCACACTTTCAATAATTTATTTTTAGTTTTTTAAGTTTCAGAAAGCCTTATCAAAGTGTATATCTGCTCCAAACATCAATGAGCAGTTCTGGATATCAAAGGGGAAAGCATAGAACTGACCACTCTGATGGGCTTATCATCATACACATGACCTGTGTTGTACAAGTAGACATAAGGAGTTTTGGTGGAGCTGACTTCATCCAGGCTGGAATAGAATAGAAAAGGATAACAAAACATTTTTAATAATTAATAATAGCAATTTATTTAAAAAAAAAAAAAAACTTTTAGTAGCAAAAATATGAAATGACAAGTCTTTCAAGAGAGCAGGGCTGAAATTACATATTGCTGTCTCTCCAGTAAGCCGTGATTAGGGTTACCCATGTTAATTAACAGTCTGTTCAGTGACCTCCACCACTATAACTTCAAAACTGTCCAGCTTGTAGCCAATCAAAATGTGGAAAACTTACAACTCTGCTATTTGAACATCTGGGACATAAAGTTTTTCCCGAGGGACAGAGACTCGTTCAGCGCCACAATCCTTCTCATCCCAGTTCAGTCCCTCAATATCCCACTCCTACATTAAGCAGAAGAAAAGTAAAACTGGTATACAGCCTGCAAATGCCAGTTTAACTGCTGAAATAGAGGGAAATACAACATCTACTACTATACATTTTGTGTAGAGCAGGGTCATGTTAGCAACCCATTAACATTTGTCTTAGGTCTGGCAAAGTTTACTATAGGGCGGGAAAATGTTGCTGTTAATTTCAGCATGTTTCCGTTTACAAACGGAGTCCCATAGTCTACAAAGTCCATCCATCCATCTTCATCCGCTTTGTCCGGGGCTGGGTCGCGGGGGCAGCAGCCTAAGCAAAGAGGCCCAGACCTCCCTCTCCCCAGCCACCTCCTCCAGCTTATCCGGGGGAATACCAAGGCGTTCCCAGGCCAGCCGAGAGATATAATCTCTGCAGCGTGTCCTGGGTCTGCCCCGGGGCCTCCTCCCGGTGGGACATGCCTGGAACACCTCACCCAGGAGGCGCCCAGGGGGCATCCTTGTCAGATGCCCGAACCACCTCAACTGGCTCCTTTCGATGTGGAGCAGCAGCTGCTCTACTCTGAGCCCCTCCCGGATGGCCGAACTTCTCACCCTATCTCTAAGGGAGAGGCCAGCCACCCTTCGGAGGAAGCTCATTTCTGCCGCTTGTATCCGCGATCTCGTTCTTTCGGTCACTACCCACAGCTCGTGGCCATAGGTGAGGGTAGGGACGTAGATCGACCAGTAAATTGAGAGCTTCGCTTTTACACTCAGCTCCCTCTTCACCACGACGGACCGGTGCAGCGTCCGCATTACTGCAGCTGCAGCCCCAATCCGTCTGTCGATCTCCGGCTCCCTTCTCCCATCACTCGCGAACAAGACCCCGAGATACTTGAACTCCTCCACTTGGGGCAGGAACTCATCCCCGACCCGGAGTGGGGTCTACAAAGTCAACTTTATGATTTACTGGTTGAAATTTTTTTTAAAAGCCTTATAACTTAGAATCTATACGTGGTTTCTATTGTCAACATACAGAGAGCACATAGTTAGAACAATAGGCTAGAGCCATTTAAATAGATAACAATTTGAATACATGTACATACACGTACAATGTTCTTGAATAAGTATAATTTAGTGATTTTGTAAGATCTTTTCAAAACATACCAGGACATAAGACATAAGACAGGGTTTGGGCTTTTTCATCCTAAAGACGAGACATATGAATTAGTATATTAGAATCATAAACATTAAGATTACCAAAATGATGACTTTTAATATCTAGTGTGTGAACTGTGTAGACTTACCACTCCTAAAATTCCCACCACGGTGATACTGATGCTTATGTTAAGTGGATTTGAAAAGCTTTTGACAGGACGAATCAGCTTTTTTAGAGAACAAATCTTTGTCAAGCTCTTCGAATAGGGCGACAGGAGTTGGACTGGTGCAGTTAAAAGAAACCACAAAGTCTGAGATCTAGAAAATAAAGAGTAAAGAAAACATAATTATCTTAACTTCCTGCTAATGAAAATAGGCCAGTTCTTTTATTTTTATTGGTATTTTACTCCTGCATAGACAGTAGAGAATGAATATGATCACAACAGTTAAAATCTTGAGATCACAAGTCTGCTGACTTATTCTTTTGGTGTGTACTGAGACATTATGAAAAAAAAAAAAACAGGATCTGCTGGTGCCACACATTAGGATGAATAAAACTGATTCTGTATAACATAATGTTCTTGGTGAACCTTCTTTTTTGGAAAAGGAAATAAAAGTTATGAAGCAGTATTTACTGTTTAGCAATTTCACTATTGTAACTCTATCAAAGTACAACAGATAATATATGTTAATTTGCATACATAAAAGTTAAGGTGATACTTATTAAGGCGACCGTCTTTCAAAGACTTTGTTGTCCTTGCAGCATGAAACTGAATGTAAGTAAAACATTCTCTTGTCTTACCATGAAGCAGCATGAAGCTGATGATGAGTAGCTCAGCAGCCCTCACCCCTGACATCTTCTGTCTCAGCATTAATTAGCCCTTATTAACATGACAAGTGTCTGATATTATAGATTAAAAAAGCTTAGCCATTGTGCGGATGTCCAAGTGAAATCTGTAAACCACCTGCAGAGACTAATATTGACTTTGCAGTGTGATGCATCTACCATGACACACATGTTCATCCACACACTGTGAGTGTTTGGTTTTAAAACAGGTTTTTAAATCATCTGCACAGCATCCAGAGTTCGGTCTGTTTATCTTAGCTCAGGCGGTAGAGCAGGTCATCTACTGATCGGAAGGTTGGTGGTTCGATTCCTGGCTTCCCCTAGTCTGCGTGCCAAATATCCTTGGGCAAGATACTAACCCCAAGTTGCTCTCCGATGCATCCATCGGAGTATGAGTGTGTGTGAATGTTACTTAGAAAGCACTTAGAAAAATGTGCTGGTGTGAATGGGTGAATGCACAAGTTGTGTAAAGCGCTTTGAGTGCTCAGAACAGTAGAAAAGCACTATATAAGAACCAGTCCATTTACTTAACACTGACCTTTTAATAGAAATTTAATTTATTTGTAGCCTTTCAGAGATCCCCTTTGCTGTCTTTTCTGTAAAATGTGAGTAATGTAAGCAAAATGTTCTCTTGTCTTGTCATGAAGCAGCATGAAACCGATGACGATTAGCTCAGCAGCCCTCACCCCTGACATTTTCTGTCTCAGCATTAATTAGCCCTTATTAACATGACAAGTGTCTGATTTATAAAATAAAACAGCTTAAGCACCATTATATGCAGATAAAGTTGTGTGGATGTCCAAGTGAAACCTATAACCACCTTCAGAGACTAATATTGTTAGGAGTTGGGTTCTGGTTATGTGGTGTTTTTGTCTGTATGTGTTTTTTGGTGCCTCCCTTTTTGTATAGGTAGGCGGGGCAGTGAGTCACTGAACCTGGCACACCTGTTACTCATCAGATGCTTTCCTCAGAAGTGGTCTTTAGGAGCTACCTGACAGAAGACTAGTGTTGGAGTATTGGCGTTTTTTTGGAGCGTCTGAAATTCTGCCCCTGCCTGCTGGAGCCCTTGGATTATTTTGGTGACTGTAAGGAGTTTTGTTTCCTCCCTAGGATTTTGCCTCGACTGGTTTGTTTTCCGTCTGGAGGTTTTGGCATCAAACAGTACCAAATCGAGTGCACTACCTGTGTGTGTTTTCGTCACCTGCATGTCCTGGCTCCGAGTCCCCATTCATACACTGTATATATTTTATCCTTGTAAATACCTCCCCCTCACTGTAAATAAACTGTCTTCACCACAACTCTGCCTCCGTGCGTTCTGCTTTAGTGTGATGCATCTACCATGACTTGATGGTACACACATGTTCATCCACACACTGTGAGTGTTTGGACTTCAAACAGGTTTTTAAATCATCTGCACTTGGGTTTGTATGAGTCAAATACCTGTAGAAAAGCAAATGTAAGAACATGATGACTGGTGTCACAGCTTTTTCAGTTTCAAATAACATAACAACACAGCTGCACAGTTATATTTTGTGCTTTTGTGGTTTGATATTGGGATATTGGTGAGGGTGTAAAGGGCTTGTTTATTTTTGGAACATTTCCATTGACAAGCAATTTTTTTCACAATTTGGGTTAATTCAGTTCTATTTAGTTTTATTTATACAGCACCAAATCACAATAACAGTCGCTTCAAGGTGCTTCATATTGTAAGGTAGATCCTACAATGAGACATACAGAGAAAAACCCAACAAACATATAACCCCAATCATATGGTTAAGGCTGGTTTGATGGAAATAAACCAAAATTGCATATGTATGTCTTGATTTATGGGCCTTTAAAAAAGAACAAACTATCCAGATACAATAGATCTTTTTAAAACAAAAGCAGGAAGCAGTTAAGTTTAAGGTGCTTACATACAGTATATGGACAAGTTGGGTCCCCTACACATTATACCTACAGCAGTTGGTCAGGCATGGATGGTAATATAAAGGAAGGTTTGAGGATTGCAGATCTTTGTCAGAAGAGCATAATTTTGCAGAGAAACAAACTAATTTTACAAAATACAAAAACTACCAGGGTTAAAATTATTAGCCTCCCTGATGCTAATAGCCATTTGTGTATACTTTGGCTGGATAACAGTTTAAGTTGTTTATTGTACTTTTTAATAAGTATAAACTCAATTCAATTTTATTTATACGGCGCCAAATCACAACAATAGTCATCTCAAGGCGCTTTATATTGGAAGGTAAACCCTACCATGCATACAGAGAAAAACCCAACAATCATATATGGGGCGCCGTTTGTAAACTGAAACATGCCGAAATTAACAGCAACATTTTTCCACATTTAGCTCTAAATCTTACAAAAACATGTTTTTTCGAGTCATTTTTTTACAACATTTAGTAAAATATTTGTAACTTTTCATATTTAAAACAGGATTTTAAATGTTAAATCTAAATGCTAAATGTTAAATCTAAATGTTAAATGTTAAATCTAAATGCTAAATGTTAAATGTAAATATTATATTTAAATGTAAATGTTAAATGTAAATATTATATATAAATCTAAATGTTAAATGTTAAATCTAAATGTTATATATAAATCTAAATGTTAAATCTAAATGTTATATATAAATCTAAATGTTAAATGTTAAATCTAAATGTTATATATAAATCTAAATGTTAAATCTAAATGTTACGGGAAACTAAATATTTAGCTAATATGCAAATTTATTGTACGGGTCAACGGTAATACCAAAATAAAAGCTTCAAGAAAACCTCCCGCGCTAAAGTGTGCCGGTTGCGGTCAGGTTCTGTGTTTGCGCTCCTCTTACGGTCACTTTTGACTGCCATGAGCTGCTTCGACTATTCCCTACCAGCATGTCCAGCGATTTAGCTGAAAACATTGGAAGAGCCATTTTGTCGGCCATCCAACGATTCAGTGGTAATGCACCCTCGACCTCACAAACGCCGCAGCACTTGGTAAGTTTATTGTATAGCATTTTGGACGGGTTGATAGCAGTGTTAGCAAAACTAGCAAAGCTAAATTACTTAGCTAGTCCTCAATTATTTCATTTGGTAGGCAGCAGACAGAGATCGAACATCATACAACTCTATTTATTTATTTATTTGGTAGGTAGGTAACAGTCGTTCTTGATGTAAATGTTTCCTTAGGAATCCAGCAATGCACCTGGACCAAGTAGACCTGCCGTCTCCACTGGGATACCATACTGCTCGGTAGGCCTTCTTACACATATCATTTAGCTGACTAATTTTTGTTTTTTCTTTGGTGTAATATGTCACCTTAAATTAAATCCTGTCAAAGTAATGATTCTGATTCTACATACATTTCATCTTCTTAGGGGTCCATTACTAGCAGTGTCACATCACCACCAACAACATTCACAAGTTTTACGTCATATTTTATTACTGTTTTTGCTGTGAGTGTCTTTTGATTGCTCACTTTCATATTTTAAAACTATTGATAAAATATTACTCTAGCTAATCTGTCACAGTACAATTGCCTCAAATTACCCATCTTTTGTTATAGAATTGTGCTCATTGAGATTTTCTGTGCCGTGTTCTAGGATGGTTACCAAGGAAGGCTTCAGATTTCCAAAGAGGAATTGGAAAATGTTCTTTCCCTGAAAACATCTTTTACTGAAGCTGCATCTATCCTTTCCATCTCCAGGCCCATTCTGTATAAGTTACTGCAAGACTATAATATCTCAGAGTCAAAATTCAATGTAATCAGTGACCATGAGTTAGATCAGATAGTGTCCCAGATAAAAACTGAACATCCAAATGTTGGAGAAGTGATGCTGATGGGTCATCTGCGTTCCAAAAACATAGTGGTTCAAAGATGGCGCGTAAGAAAGTCACTGCGGAGGGTGGACTCAGCTGGTGTTCTATCCAGGAGAAGAACTGCAGTTGCTCTGTGCCTCATCCAAATTTCATATGGCACATAGATGGAAATCACAAACTGATTCGTTGGAAGTTTGTTGTTCATGGTGCAATAGATGGATACAGCAGGATGTTGATGTTTCTTCAGTGCTCCAGCAATAATCGAGCTGAGACTGTGAAAGCCCTCTTTACTGCAGCTGTTGGACAATTTGGCAGACCCCTGCATATCAGGACTGATCACGGAGGAGAGAATGCTCAGATTTGGGAGGACATGCAAGCAAGCAGGGGTGAAAGCTCTGTCTTAATGGGAAGTTCTGTGCACAACCAGAGGATTGAGCGTTTCAACCGAGACTTAAACAACAACTGTAGCCGCATTTATGCACCTATATTTTATGAATTGGAATCACTTGGTATCCTAGACTTAGAAAATGCAACAGACCTATTTTGCCTTCATTATGTGTTTCTACCACGAATCAACCGCACTTTGAAGGAATTCAAAGCTGGATATAACAATCACTCTGTTTCCACTGAAGGTAATAGAACTCCCATCCAGCTTTTTGCCTGCGGAACTCATGTGTCTCATCGTCACAACCCAGAACTTTCTACAGCAGAGGTCTCCATACCCTCCTTGTCAAACTCTGAAAGTAGGTTTGTCCCATTAAATGACAGCGATTTACAAGAGCTATATACAAGCATTCACCCTTTTGAAGAAGACAACAATAATGGTAAAACATTGTTTCAACGAACACAGCAGTATATTTTTAACAAACTTGTAAATGTGTGACCTCAACCACAGGATACCAGTGATGTTCTAAAGAGTGATGACACTTAATATTCTTAAATGCTGTACAGCAAATGCAGTTTTTGTACTACTGCAGAAGCCCCTCCCCTCTAGCAGTGATGCCTCCTGCCACATAAGGACTCAGAGTTAATGACTGACAGTGACTCATAGGCTATTCAGAAGGCTACAACCACTTTTAGTTTATGGGTAAAACCAGTTATTCAGATTGAAGTAAAGATCAAATTCACACTGTAATACAGTATAACAGTGAAAATTATCAACACGGAACAGTCAGTCTTTAAATCAATTCACAAGATTATCTACAGTATTGTTTTAATCATTGTAAAGTTGCAATAGTCTTAATAAATGTTGCTGTTAGATGTCTAAGTAATCCTGGCTTGTTCTACAAAGCATGTTTAGTATACTCTGTGCATAAACTGTTTTGAAGTGTCCTTGTTTAAAAAAGAAAAGCTTAATAAAATTATTGTATTACACCAGTGACTTTATTGATTTGTCGTTGAAAATACAGAGTTAGCATTTTTATAAATCTATTGAAGCTTTGAAAATTATTACATTTCAACATTAAATGCAGTCAGAATTTATTTCAACTATCTTGTATGAAGCAAAGTTACTTGAAACTACAATTAATGAACAGGATTAGAGTTAACAAACCCACCATTTTAATTTCACTTTTTTGGAACATGTTTAGATGGTGCTGAATAAAGCTCCATTCATGAGTGCTACTAAGAAGCAGTAATGAAAAGCATCATCATCAGCCATTGTTGTTTCATTCACAAAAAGCTGAAGCTTATTTGCACATGTGTGTGCAATCGGGAGATGTTTGCTTTCATCGTGAATGAATGTTATTTTAGGAGCTGGTTGAAAACCTATGGCTGGAACCTTGCTGCTCCCGGTGGCAAAAGCCAAGATGTGACCAGGCCTCAAAGCCTTCACAAATGCCTCTTCATCCTTGGTAAGAGTCCTTTCTCCAAGTGAGTCTCTCAGCTCTTCATCTAAAAACAAAGAAAAACTACCGTTAACCTGGGGACACTAAAATAGTTAAAGCTTGAGCTAACAACTAAATGATGGCTAATGTTTTTATAAAAAATACAGAGGTTCTGTCTTTGCCTTGCTTGTCAGTTGTAAGCTATCATACATCTTTATTCCTGTTTTGTGTGTGCGCATGTGACATAAAAAGACAAAGTTTTACTTTAGTGTCCCGAATTGTTTCATGGCCAGACTACATTATGTGAATTTCTGCTTACTTTCGACACACTGGAGAAATTCCCGAAATTTGACCACCATCAGCTCCTCTCTAACTATTCTGTTGCTCCCAAGGACAGAATAGCTTGGCCTGAGAACCCCAGCAATTAAACTGGCTGTCAGATCTTTGTCCTCCCCCGATAGGTCAAGCAGAACACGCAAACTGGGGTTCTCTCTCAGGAGTGATAAAATCTAGACAGAAAAGTTTAAATAATGGTTAAATTCCAGTTTTAAATATAAAAAGTAGCTCACTCTAAATGATTATAAAATAATGACCAATTGATACAGAAAAAATATAACTCTCACTCCATAGTAGGACAAGCCATCAGTTAGTTGATCGAAACAGCTTTGCCGTTGCAGAACTGCAAGGTATAGAGCTGCATTTTTCACAAACAGATCTTTATTGGCCATGGTGACTGTGAGTGGAAGACCTTCAACTTGATATCGCCATGAGTTGCAGCAGCTGACTGCTTCCTCCAAATCATGTTGAGTTGTTGCATTTACAACCTAAATATTTAAGAAAAACACTTTAAATGTTTGTTTTTTACCAGTGTACACAAATACTGCAGATGGTTCATTTTAATTGGACTCGAAACGTTTTTGTTTTGGTTTATTTGGCTGTATTTCACCAATATTTTTTTTTTTAACAAAAAGGAAACAAATTGAAAATATAATACATGGAATTGCCTCTAATAACCAAAAGTGTATTTATTATATATTATAAAAGAAGACCAGAAGACTTGTGAATATAGGAAATATTACAATATTCTTGTTATAATATTGCAATTCACCTTTTTCAGATTCTCTCTTAACTCAGGGTCACCTATATCATCCGGTGTTAGGTGTACTTGAAGAATGTCTCCTGACACAATGTAGTCTACTACATGTGGAGAGAGAAAGGCAGGTGCTTCTCCACCTTGCACTATTATCGTGGACAACATCCTGCTAATGGTTCGATATACTCCATTTTGCAAGTGTAGGATGTTAAATTTCAGTGTGCATCCATTTGGTGTAGCTGAAAAATAACACACAAAAAAGTATATTCTGTACAGACCCCAAACTGATATCTTGAGATTGACAGACAAAAATGTATTACTTTTTTTTTTTTTACTGTTTCAGACACACAGAACATAACAGATTTATTATCTGTAGTCATTTATTAACTTGTTAATGTTCTGTCAAACAATGTTCAGATCAGGTGGTTGTTGCGTTTGTAACATTATAAAAACGAGTGTCGTCAACAAGCCTTTAGGCCTTGAGTAAGTAAGTTAGTTAGTTTGACTGCGAAATCCTATTACCTTCAAAAGCACCACTGTCCTGAAAGATGGCCTTCACCAGTAAACGGAAAAACTCCCGCCTTGGCCCCCCAAGGTCAGCAGCATCTTCCTCTGTATCATGTTCATCGCTTGCAAATGTGACATAAAGCATCTCACAGCTTTCTGCAAACTTGGGTCTCTTGAACTGACGCAAAGCAGTCGACCACACATTGGCTCGACTGATATGGAGTTGTCTTGTTCCTGGTGTAATGACTTTCTCACTATGAGCTCTAAGAAGACCTTCAATTTCTTCTTTGCTGAGCTTCTTAAAAGACCTATATAAAAAAGGGACAATGACAAACAGATCTTGGGGAAAAATGGAAATTTGCTGTACATTTGACTCAAGTGCACAGAGTTACAACATATAATTATGTTGTGATAGTCCATATTAAATTAGTCAGAAATGAGCAATTACCTTTGTAATTGTGTAACTGCAAAAAATGATGCAAGTAAAGATGCAAATAAAATATTCAATTATCAAAGGTTACTTTCAAATCTTACCTTGAAATATGGTAAGTCTATCAGACTCTTCTAGGAGGCTACGCTGAATTGCCTCTTCAAGAGCTTCATCTTCCTCCAGAAAAATAGGGCTAAGTAGATAAGAGATATTAGAAATCATAAAACATGTCAGCCTTGAAGAATTTCTCACACTACATCATTAAAAAAAAAAAAAAAAATTAAATGTAAATCCTAAAGTTGCAGTCATTCAGCAAAAAAAACCCCAAACATGCAAATTGGAAACTTGCATCAAAACAATATCCTAAACAACATCTAAAATGAAGGATTTCTTTAACCCCTAGACAACAGCTTACACAAATTCTGCCACATTATATGGAAACATCTGCTGTCCCTCTGCCTGTCCCTCATTTTCACTCTCTTGAATGCAGCTCTCTGTTTCCTGATGCTTGGCCTCACTTTCACCTGGTGTTGTAGACAACGCATGATGCACTGAACAAAGGAAAGAAGGTCAGCATGACTTGCTTCATAATGTTAACAGCCTTTATATATCCTTATATTAGTTTAAGTGAAAGTTGGGCACATATTCCTCCTTGGCTGTAATCACCTGTGATAATTCGTAAACATTAAAATGGTAAATGGCCTGTATTTGTATAGCGCTTTTACTAGTCCCCCCTAAGGACCCCAAAGCGCTTTACACACCCAGTCATCCACCCATTCACACACTGGTGAAGGCAAGCTACAGTTGTAGCCACAGCTGCCCTGGGGCAGACTGACAGAGGCGAGGCTGCCATATCGCGCCATCGGCCCTTCTGGCCAACACCAGTAGGCGGTAGGTGAAGTGTCTTGCCCAAGGACACAACGACCGAGACTGTCCGAGCCGGGGCTCGAACCGGCAACCTTCCGATTACAAGGCAAACTCCCAACTCTTGAGCCACGATCGCCCCAATCGGACAAATTAACGATGCTCTCATCAAACAAACCCCCCAGGAATTATTACGCACTGCAGTAACAAAATCTAACTGGTCATCGAGCTTAGAACCTCACTAGGTTTTCATTCACGTCACATACCTCGTCTTCTCCGGCAGACTGGACTTTCAAAGTCACTATCAGACAGCTCTTCTGGTTCCTCCTGAGGGAAAAGAAAGCATGTTCTACATAAAATCAAATACAGTTGCACCAAATCACTGGTAACACAGAGGCACATGGCTGCACTAAAAACTGTTTACACCTGCTGAAACTGCAATATTAATTAATACAATTAATAAAATTATATTAAGGGAACAGACTCACTTTTTAGACAATAAATATTTCTGCACTGCAATATAAAATGTTTACCTGTGCAGGTTTTTGTATCCCTGCCATTATATAGAGGCAGGTGGTGGAACAAATCGAGCCAACTTCTTTCTTGCTAGAAACATTTGGTTTCATTAGTCGTTTACATCCTCTAATTGTACTCAAATACTCAAAAGGGAATGTCTGGCCAGTTGACAGTGCAAATGTTCTTCTGAAGATTGCTGTTATTTCTTCTCTAAGTTGTGCTTCAGACCAGTCAGATGTAAAGGAGATCTTCCCAATAAGGCCATCTTGTGCTAGTTTTGCTCGTGAATCTCCTCTCGGTATGAGAAACGTTGATGCTGAAGACAAGGGCAAGCACACAACATCTTTTGTATAGTGTTTGCAGGTCTTGTTTTTTCTCACAAAATGTGAGCGCGTAGCATGAGCTTGAGGAATCAGAATCAGAATCATATCAGAATCAGAATACTTTATTGATCCCTGGGGGAAATTATTTTTTGTTACAGTGCTCCATTTTAAACCAACATTAAGACAAGACAGACAATACGCTAACTAAGAATAGTACAATATATACATATATATACATACATACATACATAAGTCACTTATAAATAAATATTTGGAAAAGAAACATGTGTAGTTGTAGCAGCAAACAGTGTGTTAAGTGGATGCGTTGTACAGGGAGATGGCCACAGGCAGGAAAGATTTCCTGTGTCGTTCAGTGGTGCTTTTCGGTAATCTCAGTCTCTCACTGAACGAGCTCCTGTGACTGACCAGCATGTCATGGAGTGGGTGGGAGGTGTTATCCAACATTGTCTTTATCTTGGACAGCATCCGCCTCTCCGACACCACCTTGAGGGAGTCCAGCTCCATCCCCACAACATTGCTGGCCTTACGGATCAGTTTATTAAGTCTGTTGGCATCTGCGACCCTCAGCCTGCTCCCCCAGCATGCAACAGCATAGAGGATCGCACTGGCCACAACAGACTCGTAGAAAATCCTCAGCATTTTCTGGCAGATGTTGAAGGACCTCAGTCGCCTCAAAAAATAGAGACGACTCTGGCCCTTCCTGTAAAGTGCTGTGGTGTTTTTAGCCCAGTCCAGTTTATTGTCAATGTGTACTCCAAGGTATTTATAGTCCTCCACAATGTCAACACTGACCCCCTGGATTGAAACAGGGGTCAAGTGTTTCCTGGTCTTCCTGAAGTCCACGATCAGTTCCTTGGTCTTTGCCACGTTGAGCTGCAGATGATTCTGCTCACACCACGTGACAAAGGAGTCGATCACAGCCCGGTACTCTGTCTCATCATCCCAGCTGATGCATCCAACCACCGCAGAGTCATCAGAAAACTTCTGAAGATGGCAGGTCTCTGTGCAGTGGCTGAAGTCTGTGGTGTAGAGGGTGAAGAGGAAGGGGGAGAGGACAGTCCCCTGTGGTGCCCCTGTGTTGCTGATCACCTTGTCAGACACACACTGTGGGAGACGTACATATTGTGGTCTTCCTGTCAGGTAATCAACAATCCAGGACACCAGAGAAGCATCCACCTGCATCGCTGCTAACTTATCACCCAGGAGGGTCGGCCTGATGGTGTTGAAAGCACTGGAAAAGTCAAAAAACATGACCCTCACAGTGCTCGCCGGCTGGTCCAGATGGGTGTAGACACGATTGAGCAGGTAGATGATGGCGTCCTCTGTTCCGAGACGAGGCTGATAAGCGAACTGAAGGGGATCCAGATGTGGTCTTACTATGGGTCGCAGCTGGTCCAGGATGAGCCTTTCCAGGGTCTTCATGATGTGGGAGGTCAATGCCACGGGCCTGTAATCCTGGGGGCCACTGGGACGAGGCGTCTTTGGTACAGGGACGAGGCATGATGTCTTCCACATCACCGGGACCCTCTGCAGACTCAGACTCAGCATAAACAGTTTATGAAAGACTCCACACAGCTGGGGGGCACAGGTCTTGAGGACAAGGGGACTCACTCCGTCTGGTCCAGCAGACTTGCCTGAGTGAAGTCTCCTCATTTGCATCTCAACCTGGTATTGAGTGAAGGTGATGGGTGGGGGAGGGGTGTCAGGAATCTCACAGGAGGCAACATGTGAAGAGAGAGGCTGGCACAGTGGTGTGGCTCTGGATTCCAGGCTGACTGCAGGTGAGGTTGTGGGGGTGGGAGCAGACACTGTGGTGTCGAATCTATTGAAAAACAGATTCAACTCGTCGGCTCTATTCTCACCTCCCTCAGCTCCCCTGCTGTTGGTTGGCCTGAATCCAGTGATGGTCTTCATGCCCCTCCACACCTCTCTCATGCTGTTCTGCTGGAGTTTCCACTCCAGCTTCCTCCTGTAATTGTCCTTAGCCTCTCTGATCTTGTCCTTTAGTAACACCTGGACCTTCCTCACCTCCTCTTTGTTGCCCCCTCTGAAAGCCCTCTTCTTGTTGTTGAGGAGGGCTTTGATGTCCTTAGTCACCCACGGCTTGTTATTTGGGTAACAATGAACAGTCTGAGCTGGAACAATGGAGTCGGTGCAGAAAGTTATGTAGTCTGTGATACACTCAGTAAGCCCATTGATGTCCTCGGCGTGAGGCTCACAGAGTGTTTCCCAGTCGGTCACCTCGAAACAGCCCTGTAGTTCCGCTATTGCCTCCTCTGACCACCTCCTAACAGTCCTGGTGGTCACAGGTTCCCTCCTCACAATTGGCACATAGCGGGGGGTGAGGTGAATCAGGTTATGATCTGACCTACCAAGTGGGGGGAGGGAGGAGGAGCTGTATGCATCCTTGACGTTAGCATACAGTAAGTCTAAAGTTTTCTCTCCCCTGGTGGGACAGTCCACATATTGTTTGAATGTGGACTGTTTGAATGTGGAATGAGGAACTGATGGAAGAGGAACCTGAAATGAATTCAAACACAGATACAGATAGATACCTATGCATTACAATACATCCGTAAGGTTTCTGTTATCTGTTCATTAAAAACAAACAAACAAACAAACTGTAGACTCAGACCATCTTACTATTGTCTACCCATTACACAGAAAACTGAACCTTTTGTATCTTGTAGATTAGCATTTGGTGATTGTTGGTCAAGTTGGTGATTCAGTTCCCAGGTGCTCTAATCTAGAGCTCCCAATGAGTTTATCCGACTATGACTGTGTGCGAATGTTGGACAGAAAAAGTGCTTGTATTAATCTGTGCATGTGAATGGGTAAATGAGATCTGTTGTATAAAGTTCTTTGAGCACTCAATTAGAGTAGCAAAGGCCTGCAATTAGGTCAGTGTGTATTTGGACCCTAACAAGTTTTATTTTGTTGCCCGTTTACTGAAACATATTCCAATCAAAATTATATCATGGACATGATGTGCAGACTCAGCTTTAATTTAGGGTATCCATATTAAAATGATGATGTCATTACCAATTAAGCAGATAAAAGGCCTGGAATTGATTTGAGACGCATTTTGAAAATTTTACTGTGAACAGACAACATGCGGTCAAAGAGAACATAACAGAAAAAAGAAAATTAAGAAATTAATACAGCCACTACAGTGACCATCAAAACGATGAAAAATATTGACGTAAAATTTATTTTGTGACACCACAGAACAAATGATAGCGTATAATATGAAATGATAGATGTTTTCATATTGTCATATCGAACAGCCCTAATACAGAGGGTTCACTGCAAGGTGCAAGCCACTCATAAGCCTCAAGAATAGAAAGGCTAGAATGGACTTAACAAAAAAAAAAAAAAAAAAAAAAACATCTAGTAAAAGCCAGCTAAATTTTGGAAAAACATTCTTTGGACAGATAAAACCAAGATCAACCTCTACCAGAATGATGGCAAGAAAAAAGTATGGAGAAGGGTGGAACGACTCATGATCCAAAGCATACCACATCATCTGTAAAACATGGCAGAGGCAGTGTGATGGTTTGGGCGTGCATGGCTGCCAGTGGCACTGGTAGTGTTTACTGAATATGTGACACAGGACTGAAGCAGCTGAATGTGTTCAGAGACATACTTGTCTGCTTAAGTCCAGCTAAAAGTAGTCACATTGATTGGGCAGCATTTAATAATAAAGATGGAAGTTGACCCAAAACATACAGTCCAAGCACCCCATGACTTTAATAAAGTAAAGAAATAGAATATTCTTGAATGGCCAAGTCAGTCACTGGATTTTAACCCAATTGAGCACACATTTCAGTTGTTGAAGACTAAATTTAGGACAGAAAGGCCCACAAACAAACAGCAACTGAAAGCCAATGCAGTAAAGGCCTGGCAGAGCCTTAGTAAGGAGGAATGCCAGCACCTGGTGGTGTCCATGACTTCAAGACTTCAGGCTGTCATTGCCAACAAAGGGTTTTGAATAAAGTAATAGAAATTATCATTTTATTTTCAGTTATTTAATTTGTCTAATTACTTTAGAGCCTCTGAAATGATAGGATTGTGTTTACAAATTAATTTTTCCCTCTCACATTTTTATGCATTCATTTAGTCCAACCCACTGAATTAAAACTTAAAGTCTGCACTTCAACTGCATTGGAGTAGTTTCATTTTTAATTCATTCTGGTAATGTACAGAAGCAACATTAGAAAATGTGTCTGTATCCAACTACTTATGAACCTGACTGTATATCAAAACCAGTCAGCTAAGATAAGATAACATACCTTTATTAGTCCCACAAGGGGAAATTTCATGATAAATGAATTAAATGATATGTGTAAGAAGGCCTACCGAGCAGTATGGTATCCCAGTGGAGACGGCAGGTCTACTTGGTCCAGGTGCATTGCTGGATTCCTAAGGAAACATTTACATCAAGAACGACTGTTACCTACCTACCAAATAAATAAATAGAGTTGTATGATGTTCGATCTCTGTCTGCTGCCTACCAAATGAAATAATTGAGGACTAGCTAAGTAATTTAGCTTTGCTAGTTTTGCTAACACTGCTATCAACCCGTCCAAAATGCTATAAAATAAACTTACCAAGTGCTGCGGCGTTTGTGAGGTCGAGGGTGCATTACCGCTGAATCGTTGGATGGCCGACAAAACGGCTCTTCCAATGTTTTCAGCTAAATCGCTGGACATGCTGGTAGGGAATAGTCGAAGCAGCTCATGGCAGTCAAAAGTGACCGTAAGAGGAGCACAAACACAGAACCTGACCGCGACCGGCACACTTTAGCGCGGGAGGTTTTCTTGAAGCTTTTATTTTGGTATTTCCGTTGACCCGTACAATAAATTTGCATATTAGCTAAATATTTAGTTTCCCGTAACATTTAGATTTAACATTTAACATTTAGATTTATATATAACATTTAGATTTAACATTTAACATTTAGATTTATATATAACATTTAGATTTAACATTTAACATTTAGATTTATATATAATATTTACATTTAACATTTAACATTTACATTTAAATATAATATTTACATTTAACATTTACATTTAAATATAATATTTACATTTAGAATAGAATTAGAATAGAATAGAATTCAACTTTATTGTCATTGCACATGCACAGGTACAGGGCAACGAAATGCAGTTTGCATCCATCCAGAAGTGCTTTAGTGATATAGATATATTACAATATATATTAGCAATAATATAGATATGTAAGTATATTACAGAAATGGGTCTATTATGGTATGTTATAATGTACACGGTATGAAGTATGTTGTGAATATTCTATAACTATAAGTATGTACAGGCTGTAGTGAGTACAAGCTATGTACAGGATATGAACAGGATATAAATATGAAAAACTATACAGAATATGAAATAAATAACTTTACAGAATCTGGGATATACAGCTATACAGAAATGGGAACTATGCAAGTTGTAAACAGTTGTAGGATTAAAAATTATCGAATGTACAGAATGATTATTTACACAGAGCTATACAGTAGTGCAGTTAAGATAAGTGAGGGTGTAGATAGTTTCTACAGAGGCTATATAAAGTGCTAGTGGTTGTGAGTGGTGGTTCAGTCCATGTTATTATTGTGTTTGAGGGTACAGTTGTCCATTGTGGGTGTGTGTATGTTCAGTCCATGAGTTTAACGTGGGTCAGATGTCAGGAGGCAGAGTTCAGGAGTCTGACAGCTGTGGGGAAGAAGCTGTTCCGGTACCTGGTGGTCTTAGTCCGGAGGCTCCTGTGGCGCCTCCCAGAGGGCAGGAGGGTGAAGAGTCCATGTGATGGGTGACTGGGGTCTTTGATGATTTTCCCAGCCCTTTTCAGACACCGCTTCCTGTAGATGTCTTTTATGGCAGGAAGTGGTGCTCCGGCGATGCGCTGGGCAGTTTTCACGACCCTCTGCAACGCCTTCCGGTCCGAGGCAGAGCAGTTCCCGTACCAGACTGTTATACAGTTGGTCAGGATGCTCTCGATGGTGCAGCGATAGAAGTTCACCAGGATGTCTGAGGACAGGTGGTTCTTCCTCAGAGTCCTCAAGAAGAAGAGGCACTGGTGAGCCTTCTTGACCAGCTTGGAGCAGTTGGTCGCCCAGGTGAGATCCTCGGAGATGTGGACTCCCAGGAACTTGAAGCTGCTCACACGCTCCACAGCCGTCCCCTTAATGTGGATGGGTGGATGTGGGTCAGCATTCCTCCTGTAGTCCACGATGAGCTCCTTGGTCTTCTCGGTGTTAAGCAGCAGGTTGTTTCTGTCGCACCACTCAGCCAGACGATCCACCTCCTCCCTGTAGGCGGCCTCATCGTTGTCACTGATGAGGCCAATCACCGTGGTGTCATCTGCAAACTTAATGATGGTGTTGGAACCATTAACATTTAGCATTTAGATTTAACATTTAACATTTAGATTTATATATAACATTTAGATTTAACATTTAACATTTAGATTTATATATAATATTTACATTTAACATTTACATTTAAATATAATATTTACATTTAACATTTAGCATTTAGATTTAACATTTAACATTTAGATTTAACATTTAGCATTTAGATTTAACATTTAAAATCCTGTTTTAAATATGAAAAGTTACAAATATTTTACTAAATGTTGTAAAAAATGACTCGAAAAAACATGTTTTTGTAAGATTTAGAGCTAAATGTGGAAAAATGTTGCTGTTAATTTCGGCATGTTTCAGTTTACAAACGGCGCCCCATAATCATATGACCCCCTATGAGCAAGCACTTTGGTGACAGTGGGAAGGAAAAACTCCCTTTTAACAGGAAGAAATCTCCAGCAGAACCAGGCTCAGGGAGGGGCGGGACCATCTGCTGTGACCGGTTGGGGTGAGAGAAGGAAGACAGGATAAAGGACATGCTGTGGAAGAGAGCCAGAGATTAATATCACACATCTCGTGAGCAATCTCAGCCCATTCTTCTTTGGCAAGCTCCTCTAGATTTGATGGTCTTCTGGTATGGACCTTGGTCTTTACTCTTTATATTTTCAATGGGATCAAAGTCAGGGCTTTGCACATTACACTCAGTAACATTCACTTTGGTCTTCTGGAGGTAGTTCTTCATCAGAAGCAATGCATGTTTTGGGTTGTCTTGTTGGAAGACAAAGTGATGACCGAGACCCAGTTTTGCTGCCAACTTCTTAAGGTTTACTTTCAAAACCTTAACATGTCCTTCTTTCTTCATGATTCCTTTTACCGAGTCCAGATGTACTGAAAGAACCCCAGGGCATAATTCTCCCACCACCATGTTTCAACGTGGGGAAAGGGTTCTTTTATACACCTGTCCCTTGTTTCTCCAAACATAAACAACATTTTTATGAACAAATAGCTTTAGTTTTGTTTCATTTGACCAAAGCACCTCATTCCAGTTTGAATAATCTTTCTCCAGTTGTTCTTAGCTTACTTCAGTCTGAGCTGAGGATGTCTCTTCTGCAAAAGTCGAGATTTTCTTTAACCTCACGGTTATTTGCTTTGAGGCCACAATTGCTCAGTTGGCTAAGTCATTCATTAGTATCTTGGCAGTTGTCCTGGGGTCTTTAGGCACATCTCTCTTTAGTTTTCTTTTTCAGTGTTTTGCTTCCTAGCTTTTCCAGGCTTGTTCTGTACTGTGTGACTCTCTTTGAATTTTTTTGATGATACTTCTAACTCCAGTTCTTGACGCTCGGAAACTCTGTGATAACTTTGAATATCCATGTCCCAAGCACCAACAAAACAACAGGCACATAATCCTGGTTCATAACAAATGATCTCCCCAAGGTAATCAGCATCTTAGACTATCTGATTCATACCATTCATACCACAAAAAGGAATGAACCGAAATAATTAAGTAATTAATTAAAGACATTTTAGATTTAACAAGACAAGTTTTTACTGCTTTAAAAAGCAAACAAATAAAAAAAAAAAGTAGATTCATGCAGAGACAGTATCTTCGGGAATGGCTCAGGAGCTCACTGTAAATAATGTTTGGTCTTTTTCTACACACACACGCGCCAGCTGTTAGATTTCAGGTTTAAGATCGAGTCGTTTGTAATGACGCAGCTAGCCTCTGGATAAATTGTGCACTCCATCTGAATCTGAAACAGTTCCCAGCAATTTCTAACAGAAGACTTCACCATTATAGGAAACCACGATGAATTTTCTTCAGCTTCTTCTGATTTATCTTAACTGCCGTTCTGTTTCCAGAAAGAATCAGGCGTAAAACCTGCGCTTACACTGCATTATTTTCATACAGCTGCTCCCTCACACTGCATATCCCTCTCATGGGTTGTGCTCCTTTCCAAGCCTCCAGTTTGTATTGCTCTTGGCAGGTAATTGATGAAATGAACTGATTGCATCTTTGTATATAAATTAACTTTAACTTTTCATCCCCATGGGTGCATTTTTGCAATACATCAAATTAATTTGCCTGGTGGCTTTCAGTCATAAAACTGACACCAGGCCTCTGTGATAAACCTAATCAATAGCTTTTTGATGTCAAAAGAGGGTTTTGCACTGGTGCAGCCCACGAATCTGAATCTGGCTCTAGACGTCATGACAACAGCTTTGATTACTCATTTTGTTTTTAACTTTGAGCTAACTAAATATTTTTATTTCCTCTCCTGGTGAAAAAACAGTGGCGGAACATCGCTGTGACTGTGGAAAGACTACACCTCTGATGAGGACAGTTTGTTTTACTGTCCTCCTACCTTGGCCTCATCTACTGCCAGACTGTGGGTCTCTGAAGGATTTAAAACGCTGACAGCCAAGAAGCCATTACAGCTCACTGAGAGGATAGCCAGCAAATTGGTTGGCTCACAGGAGCAGTAAATAAGCTGGAGGAGACCCTTGTTTTTCACCTTGTCAATAGGGCCTTAAGGCAGTGATGTCTTCAGTCAGAATTTAAATTTGTTCACAAGTCAGGGGAAAAAGAAAGAAGAAAGTTAAATTAGACTTGGCTTCAGGTTAGAGAGAGCATAAAGATGCCGGCTCCGAGGTCGCAGTTGGAGGTTATATTCTCATTATGAGCTCACGGGGTGTCTTCACTCAAACACTCACTCTTACTAAAAGTTTGTTATGCTTTCAACAGATCTGTTGAAGTATCATCTTCACTTGAATTATTAAATCAATTTTAAACATACAAGCCTGACCTTTAAAAGGCAAAAGGCAGCTGGTGAAAACTGAGCTACATGACATTTGTTTGGTGATTACTTTAGTTTTCTGAAGAGTTGTACAGTGACTCTGTACTTTGTGTCTTGAAAAAACTGTAATGGGACAGGATCATATAAAAAACTGCTTAGGTTACACACCTTTTTTTTCTCTGTCTTGATCAAGCACTGGGAGAGCCATAAAAGTGAAATTACAGCAGTCACTGTAAAATAAATTCTTACTTGAAAATGTATCATTAACCCAAGGGGAAGTGAAAAGGAGTTACACTATTACATGTGCCTAATTTAATCTTTTAATGATGGCAGTCATTACTGTTAAAGCTTTTCATTATCATAATCATTATTACAGCAGCAATAACAGAGTGACTGTGGCTACAGGGACGGCAAAGGGCCTGAAATAGAGCAGACAGGATGTAATGACCTAAATTTGTTAGCCATTAATAAGAGTGTGAGAAGCACAACACATCAAAAGGCATGAAAATTTGGTCCAGTCACAGGTAAAAATTGATGACGCACAGAGCAGAGAGGCAGGTGTGGAGAAGTGCCAATGCCCAAAAAAAATGCCTGGAGATTTAAAAAACTGAGTGGGCTGGGCTCCAAAACTTTTTTTTATTTATTTTTTTACATATTTAGTATAGTTCATATTTAAAGTTGATGTTGAGTTACACTTTGTTTATAATGAATATCAGTTTCCAATTTCTATGTTTATTTAATAAATCTATCAAGCAAACAAAAACATTCTGGACCAATAACACATCAATGTCCATCTTAGTATGGAAAATCATTATTTGATCCATTACAAACTAGCAAGAATTTGGCTTAAGCAAACAATCTAGCAACTTACGGATAAACAGTTACCAAGCCAGCTTTCACAGTTAATTGCACCACTTTGTTGAAGGGTATTTAATTACACTCCTAACATGTCTACATCATTAACATCACCACCACAGAAAGACCAAAGAGCTGTCTAAGGATGCCAGGGAAAAGATTGGTGACTTTCAAAAGGTTGGAATGGGCTGCAAGAACATCAGCAAGCAGCTGGTTGAGAAAATGACAGCTGTTATAGTACAACTGTTCACAAATGGAAGACAAAATTACTGTCAGTCACTCTCATTCTGAGGCCCCACAAAAATTCCAATAGCTTTCCTGACTAACATAATTTTCTTAACTTTACTTGGAAATGTACCTACCGAGAATGCACCAAGTGATTATCTCTTATCTCTCAGTTGGTGTGTTAAAAGTAGAACTGTTGAGCTAGTTAATAGGTATGCCCTCATTGTCATCTGTTGTGATTTTATTTTGAAAGGATGCTTCCTGTTATGCTGCAGAGTATACACAGAGTTCAGTAAACAAAGTCACCTTTTGGTGTGAATGTTCCGGTAAAAGCCGATGCTCCACGTGTGATTATTCCTCCGTCTAGATAATAAGTATCTTCAAAATTCATGCAGATTCTGCTGGAAGACCCATCTCTGCTAACAGGTTATGGGCCCAGGAAAATATTGAAGCTACGCCAGGGGAAAGTGTCACGGTCCCCGTGTCTCTCTGGTTGGCCCACGCTGGCTACAGGTTTTGTTGTTGTTAGTTTTAGTTTTTTGTCTCTCCTCCTCCTCTCTGCCTGGGTGGAGCTCATTACGGGCTCTCACTCTTGGCCCACGCACCCCTGTGGATGGTGTCCACCTGCGGCTGATCTGGCTGATTTCCCCAGCTGCTATTTAAGGCAGTGGCACAGAGCAGCTCACCGCTGGAACGTCGAACCACCTGAGTTCGTGCTCGCGGCATATTCAAAGAAGAATCGCTTACACGTGTTTTATGTTGTGGAACTAACGTTGACCTTCTGTCTGTAGATTCTGGACCGAATCACCGGACCTGTCCAAGTGGGGCAGTGTGTGGAGTGTTGGGGCGAGTGCGGCTGAAGAGGAGAAAGTTTACCACCAGAAAAGTCGCAAAGTACAGCGTGTTCGGTGAGGCTTAGCCAGAGCATGCTGCTATAAACAGAGGTGCGGTTACTGTAGAAGCAATACTCATCGAGAGTCGACTTGCAGGAGACGACAACGGAATGATGAAGCGCGCACAGCCTCGGAGGAGGGCGGCAACGCAGAGAGCGACGACACCTATGTCTTCCGGATGAGCAATGACTACGCGGAACCTCAACAGCAACAGGACATCAGGACCAAAGGCCTGATGGTGGATACTGCCGCAACATCACACATCCTGAATGATAAAACAGCGTTCAAGAAATTTAATGACGACTTCCAACCGGGAACACACTGTGTGGAATTAGCTGATGGCACCAGGTGTAAAGGAGTAGCTGAAGGCAGAGGAGAAGCAGAGGTGTGCTTGATTGACAGCCGAGGGAGACAGTGTAAAACAACACTGAAAGACGCTCTATACATTCCCTCATTTCCACAGAATATCTTCTCTGTGAGAGCAGCCACCGTGAATGGAGCTACTATCATCTTTAAGAAAGGAAGGAACGTCCTTCAACACAGAGACGGTACATAGTTCTACATCCATGAGCACAACAGACTTTATTACCTTGAAACTGTAAGTGAGTATGATGAGAAGTGTAATAATTGTCTTAATGTGCAGACATGGCACGAAATTTTGGGACATTGCAATCATAGTGACATTCTGAAGTTACAAAATGTGGTTGAAGGTATGAAAATCAAGGGGAAAACAGACAACCAAAGTTTGAACTGTGAGGTGTGTATCCAGGGAAAATTTGTCCAGTCTAGGAATAGAAACCCTGACAGAAGAGCCGAGAAACCTCTCGAGCTGGTACATACGGATCTAGCAGGGCCGATAGATCCAGAATCATGAGATGGACACAGATATGCATTATTGTTTACAACAAAAGTGAAACAATGCAAGCAACTGAAATCTTTTTGGCCGATACAGCCCCACACGGGAAGGTAAAGTGTATCAGGTCAGACAACGGCACAGAGTTCATGGCAAAGAGTTACCAGGCATTGTTAAACAAACATGGAATAAGACATGAAACTTAATAAGTATCTTCATATTCATGCAGATTCTGCTGGAAGACCCGTCTCTGCAAACAAGAACAAATGGGCAAGTGGATGAATTGATTTGAGTAAGTCTGACAAGGGCCAAATTGAAATGGCTACACAACTGGGTCATAGCGTCTCCAAAACTGTTAGGATGCCTGGGTCTTTGACCCAGAGGTTTGAGTTTATTATATCATTTATCATTTCTAGTCTTTGGTCTCTTTGTCTGTGTTCTGTCTTATGGTTTACGTCTCGGTTCCTTCTGTTGCAGTGCCTGCGTGTGAGTCTGTGTCTTTAGTTCAATCTGTGTTGTTTCCTGTTTTATTTTGAAGGCCCATGTCTGATGTTAATGTATCTGGTTTTGCTTCCCCTATTTCGTTAGGCCTGATTTGCCCCAGCTATGTTTCCCCCCTGTTACTCATTCCCTGATTGCTCCCTCTGTGTATTTAAGCCTTGTGTTTCAGCTTGTTGGTGTCGTGATCTACCCCAATCTAGCTGTGTGTTCTGTCTGCGTAAGTGCATTTTATAGTCCTAGTTTTGTTGCCCTTTGAGTTCAGCATTAAAGCTGTTTTGAGTTCATGTTCTGCCTCTGAGTGTCTGCACATTGGGTCCTCCTACTACCACTCCTGCCTGCACACAGCCCGCACATTAGTGATGGGCAGATGAAGCTTCATGAAGCACTGAAGCTTTTCATCCAATTGGTTCACTCCAGCGCAAAGCTTCTTGAAGCTTCATTTGCTCTAGTAGGACACCTACTGGACGTAAAAATATTAGTTGGCATGAATTTGAAGAGTGTGGACTTTTGCACACAGCCTGTAAATGTCAACAACAAAAGGAGTGTGTAAAACATGTATATTGTAGTGGTGGCAGTATACTGTGTATATTTATACTGGCAGTATGGAAAATGATTATTTGGAAATGCTTAAAATGGAAATGATCATTTACTGTGAGGTGTGGTTGGAGTGTGGACAGTGGTTGTGCTTTTGTAACGTTGAGGTATGGACAGCTACACACTGAGCCTCAGTCCTGCCTGTTCACATTTTATTCTGTAAAAACTACATTTTCACTGCTTTTATGACCTTTTTAGTGGGGAAAACATAGCTAGGATTTAATGATTTAGCAAATCTTTTAAATCCTTTGTCTTCCACAATGCTAAATGGCTGGGAGTCCTCGATCACCATGCTAACCAGGTCTTCATCTATTTGAGATTATTGTCTTTCCTCAGGAGAACAAAGACAAAGCACAAATATAAATATCACACACATAACTTATAACAGCTGTATAATATTGTTATATCATTTAGTAACATTACTGCATGCTATATTATCATGGCATTTGATGGCTCACCTGGTCTTGCTCCACAATCGGTGTTCCCCTTATTCTCATGCAAAGCTCTGTAGTGCCTAAGCATGGATGAGGTGTTGTTGTTATATCCCAGCTCCCTGGCACATAGCAAAGACTTCACCTTGTACAAAAGTAAAGCCGCTTAACATAAATTGTATTGCACCATCAGCATTATGAAAATACATCTTCTGTAGAAATTTACATACCTTGTTGGGAGGAATAAAATCAAAATGTTCCCACACAGGGGAGGACATCCTCCTCTTCTTAGCTGGCTCCATTCTCTCCTGACCTTCTCTCCTCACTCTCATAAACCTCCAAACTGTCTCCAAACTGTCTCCAAACTCTCACTAACCGCAACTCTCCATCAAACACCCACATTTTTGAATGAAGTCTGGGGGGTTTATATCTGTCATAGCTCGCGGCAAAGTTCGAACCCCTTCATGAACCAGTCACGTGGTACAGCCGGGCAGCGAGGCTTCGGACGTCATCATTTTCAGGTCCTCCCATAAATGAAGCAAGCCTCGATACGCGCATTGCGGAAACGCCCCCTCAATTACTCGACACAAGCTTCGAAGCCTCGATACAGAACGTCACATCACTACCGCACATAACAAAAACTGCGGCTCTTCTGTGGTGTATCTAGCAAAAGTTGTCCATGGAAGAAATGACGGTGAACCAGCAATGGGATCATGGGTGGCCAACCCTCACTGATGCAGGTGAGGAGTGAAGGCTGGCCCGTGTGGTCCAGTCCAACAGACGAGCTACTTTAGCTCAAATTGCAGAGAAAGTCAATCAGTGCATCACAGTTTGTGGGATAAAGGGATTCATAGACACAGTTGGCATATGTGAATCTCCTGCTGTTTGCCTCCAGCAACACAGCAGGAGATTCACATTTACAACATCCATTTTTTAATGCACAACAAATTATGAACATTGAAAGCCCTGTTCTGGAAATCATTAGCATGCGTCTCCTGTAGTTTAATGTACAAGTGCAACAGAAAACAGAAATTATAGTTTATGTCAGTGCGAAACCCAGTGAAAGGTAGAACTATATGTGCAATCATAAAAAGAAGAGCTTTTATTTCCTTAGAAATGTCATGGGCATAAACTCATTATGTATTTGACTGAAGGTGCGGAGGAACTGGGAGAGCTGCCAATTTCAGCGTAAAACATACATCTTATTAAAATTACTACACTCAGAACTTGCAGATATTTTATTGTGTATTTAATTTTGTGGAAAGCACAAAACAGAGCTCTTAAACTTTTATTTGTATTTATTAATTCAATTATTTATTTTACATTGAATTAGATTGCACTGACGAATTCTAGTGTTTGGTCACCTTCGCTACATCTACATCTAAATATTTGTTATACATGTTAATTTACTGCAGAGGGTTGCTGTCTAATGGTCCTCATGTCCAAACAAATATAGCTGTGTGTGATGGCTGCACTTACAGCCACACAGTGGTAATACCCACCATGTTAGTGTAGAGGCTTATAAGTAACATTGCATTCACATTTCTTTCTTTAAATATAGGAATTTATTTACAGGACAATAAATAACTGGTTTTAGTTTAGAGTTAATTCATATATCCACATAACGCTGCATTCTAAAATAAGTGCGCACATTTTAGTTTACACTGTTATGATTAATCTTTTGTTTTCTGAGTTACCTTAGTTGCAGCTGTTCCAGTCCCTTGATTAAGGAGCCAAGAGGTGGAAAAGGGGCGGAGCGAGCTTTAAAGGAAGGCTACAAATTGGTTCACGCCATAACTCAGGACCATGGGGGGGAATTGGAGTTCATTATGTTTGGTTTAGTTAGGTTTTGTGTGTTTTACCCCTTTTCCTGTTTTTGTGGGCTGATAAGCCACTATTTAAGTTTCCCCTTTGTCTCATTAAGTTAGGTCAGTTTGTGTGAGTTATCAGTTGTGTTGTTAACTTTGAGTAGAGTTTTGTTAGTTTGACCTCTTTTATGGGCCCAAGATTTTGATTCTTTTTGCATGAGTTAACCAATTATGTTTTTTGGGTTAAATAAAAAAAATCATTTTTTGGACTTTAACCTGTGCCTAAGTTTCCTTCACTGCTCGGTCCATCACACTGTGAAATGTAAATGGACTGGTTCTTATAGCCTTTCTACTCTACGTTATACTACAAGCCTCATTTACACAAGCACTTTTTTTCTGTGCTCAAATGCTTTCTATCTAACAGTCACACTCGGGAGCAACTTAAAGTTCAGTATGGTAAATTGTAAATGGCCTGTATTTGTATAGCGCTTTACTTAGTCCCTAAGGACCCCAAAGCGCTTTACACTACATTCAGTCATTCACCTATTCACACACACATTCACACACTGGTGATGGCAAGCTACATTGTAGCGCACTGACAGTATCTTGCCCAAGGATTCTTTTCCATGCAGACTGGAGCAGCCAGCGACTGAACCACCAACCTTCTGATTAATAGAACCTGCACTACCTCCTGGGCTACAGCCACTCCAAATTTAAGCATTAGCCGCTGGTTTTCTAAAATCTGATCAACTTGCACTACCATAAAATGATCCAGGGAAGTAACGTTATCTATTTTGTTATTGAATTCAGGGTCACAGGGGGATGTCATAAAGCTAGAAAAATAATCGAGGAAGACTGATTCAGGAAAACAAAGCGGTTAAAATAGGGAGAAACAGCTTTTCCTACAAGAGCAAAATCATCGCAGCAAAATGACTTTCTAAAGCTAAACAGGAGAACACAACCACTCACCAGAAGCTTTCAGCACCAGACAACTGACCCACTGACCAAATCTTCTTACCATCGTTTTTACACTTTGTGACTGCTGAGCAGAGTCTCCAGCACACTGTCTCCACAGGAGACAAAGGGTGGGCCTTAAGGGGAGAGAGCAATGGCACACACGTGTTTCTTATTTCTCTAATTTATGCCTCTTTGTCTCCTCTGTCCTCTCTAATCCTGCCGGTGACCTGGAAATCAATCTCAGTATGTTATACTTTAAGGAGACTAACAATGAGAACGTCTCACTTTGTCCAAAGACCATTTCCTTTCGCACCTTCCCATCTATGTCCTGTTGGACATCAGTGAGGAGAGACTTCACTATAAAATGTCTACCGTGCAAGTTCCAGTGCCACGACAAGACCACCTCAAGTAGTATACTTGGTGACCTCAGTAGTTCTCATGATGGCCCTTAACCCACACCTTAGCTCATAAGTCTTCACAAACTTAAAGTAGTCCTGTTGCCTTCATTTTCAAGCTCTCAATACCTAATATTTATTTCTTTACATTTTTACAATAATTCTGTTACTACAGATGATATGATGTCATGAGTGCATGCGAACACACAAAGATCTTATCTTTTAATTTCACTTTTTAAGTAAAAAACAAAAACTAGAATATTTATAAACATTTAAGCTTCACTTTATTCTAATTCTTACAATTATGCATACAGTTATTTGTATCTAGCAAGATTAACAGTCTCTGCATCTTTCATAGAGACCTGAAAAATGACAAAGGAAGAGAGTAAAATATCAATCTAAATTATAATAGAGGCAAAACAAGTAAAAAATATTGCTGAAAGACATTCGTGATTGTTAATATTTTATTTCCTGTTTTTGTAATTGAGCACTGAAACAAATAGCATGCCAACACCTCACTTAAAGTGAAATGATAATAGCTATCCTTCTGAATGAATCACACAACTATAAGAGCCTAATTTTATATATGTATAACAATAAAGATACAGAAAAAAAGGTGCAGCAAATTAAACTTTACAAATTGTGTTTTCAGACGTGTCTTATTAGGAGGAGCCAAGCTGCCCCTGGCTGCTCTGTATTTCACATGCAGTTGGCATTGTATGTGCCCATGTGATAAACAACCTTTTGTTTTCTGGTGATAATGAATAATAATCACCTGCTAGCTAAAGTACAGCAATTCTCCATTCATTCTTTTTCCAATGCTTATCCAGTTCTAGTTTCCAGATGCAGTAGTCTATGCAGAGATGCACAGACCTCCCTCTCCTCAGTCCCCTCCTCCAGCTCTTCTAGGAGGACACGGAAACATTCCCCAGCCACCTGAGAGGCATAACCTCTCTAGCATGTTGTCAGTCAAGTTTTCTAGGCCAGACATGCTTCATCTGCAAGTTGTCCAGGAGGCAGTCTTGTCAGATGCATGGGCCTGCTTGGATGGCGACAGGTAGAAATTGAAGCAGTTCATGTCCAATGAAAAGCTTGAAATGTACATGTAAATGTAAAGTTCAAGTATATATATATATATATATATACATATATATATATATACATATATATATATATATATATATATATATATATGTATATATATATATATATATATACATATATATATATATATATATATATATATATATATATATATATATATATATATATATATATATATATATATATATATATACATATATAAAAAGGTTATATATATAAAAAGGCCTTTTCTATGGAACAGGAAAGGTTAACAACTTAAAGCGGTTCTGCAGCAATAGAGGTTGATCAAGCCTTGAAAGGTGGTGCTATCAATTCCTACAGGTGTCCCAACTTTTCTGTATTATTTAAAACCCCCTCTGTCTGCATAAAGCAGTGTTGGAACACAATGTGGCACCATACCTTCGTGAGCATTATTTGAACAGTGCTGTATTGCAAAAAGTACTGTGTTGTTATAAAAATGGCAAGAAAAAGGCAATTAACAATAGAAGAGGGAAAGAGTATCATAGTACCTAAAAGACCACAGCTTTTATAGTGGTTGTTGCAAACAGGTTTTAGTGTGAAATGTAAAGAGAAAACTTTGAGTTGCAGCAAGGAGGCCATTAGTGAGACGCCACAATAGGAAAAAGAGGCTTGCCTGGAACTTGAAACACAGTCAGACTACTGAAATTTGGAATCTTGCAGGATTTTTGCACGCTGTCGAGTAGGCGAAAGGATTCTTTCACAGTGTGTGATATCAACTGTCAAACATGGAGGAGGAAGAGTGATGGCCTGGGGCTGTTTTGCGGGATCCAGGATTTGGTGACTCGTACAAAGTGAGAGGCACCATGAACCAAAACAGATGAAAAATCACACAAGTTCAAACTATGCCAGAACTACCATGGGGAAAAAGGTAGAAGAGTGAAAGCAAAGCAACCTACAAGTGAAGAACTTTCTTAAGAATATTTGGTTTCCATTGTGTGGAAAAGGTGACTTTGATGAGTCAAAAATTTGTAAAACACTTTGGTTTATAAAAAGATTCCTGATTTATTTTTGTTTTGCTTGGTTGTTTCTTCTATGCTTTCATTTCACAGTACAATGAGACATTGACCTAAAAATAACCCGCGATAGTAGTCAGCTTTATTTTTTACAGTTATTATAGATGTTTTAAGGCTGTAAAACCCCTCACTACACACTTTATACACTTTTCTCAGACAGGCATGAACACTTTCACACTTTTCTCTCTTGTTTAAACACTCTCAAAGTTCAAACCTTCGTAGAAAAATAAGTCCAGTATTATAGAATGAAACCAAAGGCACACGCGGTTGCCCTCGACAGTGCAAAACGTTTCATTGACATTGCTGTGTTTGTTGGGGAGAAAACTTACAAACATACAGCACTGCTAGCGATCGAAGATTTATGTAAATTTGACAAGCTGAATGCATTCAGTACTGTACAGGAGCAGTGTTGGGACTAACGCGTTATTAAGTAACGCGTTACAGTAACTACGTTATTATTGTGGTAACGAGCACGGTAACTAGTTATTATGCCAGTGGATAAACAACAACAGCACTTTTAAGCTTGATCAGCTGTTTGTAGAATTTATTTAATATTAATTTCTAGTATCAGCTGATGTTGGCTGGAGCCACAGCTGTAAACCTGCTGGTCATGATATCGGTTTGGTTATGTGATGAGAGGGAAACATGAAGATGAAACCAGGAGATGTCCATCAGAGCTGTGATGGAGAAACAGGTTTACCTTTTAGTTAACATGAATGAGTTGAAGGGAAGTTATGAATTGTTTCCGAGAGACAAATAACACCAGGATCCTTTTCTAAGTAGCTGACAGCTGGTAACTGTGCAGGGGCGGGTCTAGCAAAGTGTTGCCAGGGGTCCATGTAGGGCATTAAAAGGGAAAGGGGGGCACAAGGAAATACTTTCTTATTCTCATTTAAAATGTCTCACTTTTAAAAAAATAATTATCTGAGTCTTGCAACAAACAATTGATAGATTGATACATATATCCCATCAGAACAGTGTACATCACTGTCACAACAGCGTTTATTTTCATTCAAAGGCTTTATGATTTTTCCTATAATGGTGGGCCGGTCTCTAGTCAAAATGCCCGGGATGATTTTTTTGTCCCAGTCCAGCTCTGTATGCAGCTCATCTTCAGTCTGGTGTTACCTACATCTTCCTATTAAGAAGGCAGAATTTCCGAGTTCTGAGTACAATCGAAAGCACCACGACTGCAGTTTTTGTGTTGGATGTAAAAAGCAGGCTAGGATAGAATCAGGCGTGGGATTTCTCTCGTGGAAATGTGCACATTATTTTTTCCTTTCTATTGGTAGGTGGCACAGTGCACTTGTGGCAAGTAAGCAAGCTAGAAGACTGGCAATCTTGCTGGGTATCCAGTTACGGAAGCAACACATTAACAAGAGAATTCTGAGTAAAACCAAAGTTACTTTCCCTAGTAACTAGTTACTCTGAAAGTAATGAGTAACTTGAAGTAACTGAGTTACTTTTGATAGAAGTAACTAGTAATGTAACTAAGTTACTAATTTAAAGTAACTTACCCAACACTGTACAGGAGACACGGAACGAGACAGACTGACAGTGGTCTGCAGCCACTCAGCATGCAGAACACAATGCGCTATAAAAAAAAAAAAGAAGTGTGTGTACGTACATATATACATACACACACACGCACACACACACACAGTGGTCCCTTCTTTTTAGTGACACTACAAGTCAACATTCTGTGGGGGACTGTCACCAGCATAGACCAGCAGCATGCCAACATCAAAGAAAAGCACATATTCATCTGTGATTTGTGAGTGAGAGCATCCATAAGTGTGCATATTGTAGTCATGAATGAATACGCTACACTTCTATTAAAACTCAATTCAATTTCTTCCTTATCTTGGCAGTCACATTCTTTCTGAATACACCTGATAAAAATCACAATTATCAAAGCAAGCCACAAATCATTACCAGTGGGAATTGTTAAGTTCCAAGCACAGCAGCTGAGCTGAGGTGAATTTCCGAGGTATTCAAGTGCTAATTTAAGTTTCTGCTGGCAAGTTGTGGCTCAGCTTGCATTAAGCATAGACCCGTGTCACACTAAATAACAGATAAAACATTATTAGAACCAAGGAGATTGTTTTCTATAATGGTTTTCCTGCTATTTGTACTCACTTTAGTGCAGAGAAGAAAAGATTGCATCATTTTCAGCTGTCTGTTTAAATACGCGAGTCAGTTGAAACAATCTCAGCATGAAACTGGGGAAGAAAGTCCAGTAGGATGTAAATATTCAGGACACGTTTGATTTTCATTCTTAACTAGAGTCATGTTCTGTTCTCTGTTGCTCAATATTAGAGCACATGTTCTGCTTGTATCAAGTCTTGCTTCTGATCTTCTGACTCATTAGAAAGCAAACTGATAGTCAGTTATGAGACTTTATCATCAAACCAGAAGGACTGGGTTATGAGGCCTTGGGGATTTTGGCTGTGCTGACCCCAGTGCTAGGAAAATATCCCCGTGACTAAAAACAGAGTGTGGACTGCCATTGTTGATTTGGCTGGTGCTCCATAGCAACCACCTTCCCATAACCTCATGTGATTAACTGCACCTCCAACCCGGTTGATTTCTCCTTTCAGCTCACCTTCCCAAGAGATCCTGTTCACTCCCTTTGAAATAACCCAAGATAACATTAATGATCCTTGGTCTAAAGAGTATGCTGTCTGAGAGCAAATTCTCAATCAGATATGGCCTCAGAAGAGGCCCAATAGTGAGATTAGCAAATAGCTTTTCAGTAAATGAGGAAATAATTGACCTTGCAGTGACACTGGGCTGAACAACCTGTGAGATCAGCCTTGATGCAGTATGCAGTTGTGACATGCCGTTGAGTGCAGGACTGATTTGCAAGTATGACTAAACTGAGACGTCTGTTTCACAGACTTTGATAACAAAACATGAACTCAGCAGAAATCCCTTCTCCATGGAGAAGAAATTCTGAGTAAGCATGCTTACTCAGAATTTCCACATAACAGGTTGGTTGGATTACTTTTGTAGCACCTGCTTACATCTTACCCTGAAAGGAAAGCCTTAAGATTTTAATCAAGGGTAGCTTTATTTTGCCAGGCTTCAAGAAGCCAAATCAAGCTGTTTCAGAACAAATACTGAGGAAATACTGCCCAGTACGTTTGCAGCTACAGGTAAGATGAGACAAACAGTTCATCCATCTTTATGTTCTTTAGGCTTATTTGGACTTTTTTCTTGATGGTTTTTTAGTTTTTATGATATTTATTCTTTTGTTTTTCTTTTTTACCAGAAACAGAAGTAAAATCTCTGCGAAGCACTTCTGTACTGCCATGACACATAAGGAAAGCAAGTCATTAAAAGAAGTGGTGGCATTCAGTTCAAACACTCAGTCAAGCATTATGAATCTACAAAGTTAGTGGTCATACCTGATGCAAGAAAACCTAAACTTAAACTCCAGAAGAAGAAGAAGAAACTCAACACAGGGACTTGGCATCATCAGGTTAATCTGAATTTCAGATCAGGTGAGGCAGTCATGGTCCTGGCAGGCCTCAGGGTTGCTCCTCCTTGAAAAGAGAAAGTGGGTGAATGCACAAGTCTGCAAGATCACCTTAACCTCACCTTGGCCACTGCTAACCGCTTCTTTCGTCTCGCCAGTATTACTTACCTACTCATAAATTACACCTTTTACCCATGCAATAAAATCTGTGAAACTGCAGTCAGCTTCTGATTCCTGCCTCTTGAGTCCAATTCTTGGTTAATTATGGCATTATGACATGTGAGGGAGGAGATCGCTGTTCTCAGATACTAACTCTATGACTCCCAGCACAGACAGCACCTGTCTCTTGCCAGACTGGCAATTGCAAATAACAGAACTTTAGACTATTAGACTCAGTTGGATCAGTTTTGTGTGCTAAAACACTGCAGAACAAATAGAGAACTTTGAAAAAAGAGGACATTCTCAAATCTGAACTGAGTGACGATTGAATAGAATAGAACGCTGCTAATCATTGTTACATTCACTTAAAAACTGGACCATCAGGAATCTGCATGAACAGAGCATCCACCCAACTGCAGAGCTGCTTGTAGATTCTTCAACCTAAACCACTGAGGCTTCCTACTCAGACTGCAGTCCAGGAAACAGCAGGAACAGACTGAGCAGTTCCTGAAAGCTCAAAGACACTGAGAGTAGAAGCCTGCTAAACAAAGGGGTGCAGGGACACCAACAGAGATTCCATTGTGAAATTTAGAATTTTAAAGCCAAGCACTGCAACAGTGAGGACTTTTATGGGAAAACAAATTATTTGAAGGCCCTGAGCTTGGAGCAGGAGCTGCAGAAAATCAACTCTTCCTACCTTTAAAAAAGAGGAGAATAGTAACATCACTGATTATGCTGCAAGAAGTTCTTCCCTGCCTGTTTTTTAGAATAGAATAGAATAGAATTCAACTTTATTGTCATTGCACATGCACAGGTACAGGGCAACGAAATGCAGTTTGCATCCATCCAGAAGTGCTTTAGTGATATAGATATATTACAATATATATTAGCAATAATATAGATATGTAAGTATATTACAGAAATGGGTCTATTATGGTATGTTATAATGTACATGGTATGAAGTATGTTGTGAATATTCTATAACTATAGGTATGTACAGGCTGTAGTGAGTACAAGCTATGTACAGGATATGAACAGGATATAAATATGAAAAACTATACAGAATATGAAATAAATAACTTTACAGAAATCTGAGATATACAGTTATACAGAAATGGGAACTATGCAAGTTGTAAACAGTTGTAGGGTTAAAAATTATCGTATTTACAGAATGATTATTTACAGAGGTATACAGTAGTGCAGTTAAGATAAGTGAGATATGTGGATAATTTCTACAGAGGCTATATAAAGTGCTAGTGGTTGTGAGTGGTGGTTCAGTCCATGTTATTATTGTGTGTTTGAGGGTACAGTTGTCCATTGTGGGTGTGTGTATGTTCAGTCCATGTGTTAACGTGGGTCAGATGTCAGGAGGCAGAGTTCAGGAGTCTGACAGCTGTGGGGAAGAAGCTGTTCCGGTAGCACCTCCCAGAGGGCAGGAGGGTGAAGAGTCCATGTGATGGGTGACTGGGGTCTCTGATGATTTTCCCAGCCCTTTTCAGACACCGCTTCCTGTAGATGTCTTTTATGGCAGGAAGTGGTGCTCCGGCGATGCGCTGGGCAGTTTTCACGACCCTCTGCAATGCCTTCCGGTCTGAGGTAGAGCAGTTCCCGTACCAGACTGTTATACAGTTGGTCAGGATGCTCTCGATGGTGCAACGATAGAAGTTCACCAGGATGTCTGAGGACAAGTGGTTCTTCCTCAGAGTCCTCAAGAAGAAGAGGCGCTGGTGAGCCTTCTTGACCAGCTTGGAGCAGTTGGTCGTCCAAGTGAGATCCTCGGAGATGTGGACTCCCAGGAACTTGAAGCTGCTCACACGCTCCACAGCCGTCCCCTTAATGTGGATGGGTGGATGTGGGTCAGCATTCCTCCTGTAGTCCACGATGAGCTCCTTGGTCTTCTCGGTGTTAAGCAGCAGGTTGTTTCTGTCGCACCACTCAGCCAGACGATCCACCTCCTCCCTGTAGGCGGCCTCATCGTTGTCACTGATGAGGCCAATCACCGTGGTGTCATCTGCAAACTTAATGATGGTGTTGGAACCATCAGCAGGTCTGCAGTCGTGGGTGAAGAGGGAGTAGAGGAAAGGGCTCATCACACAGCCTTGTGGTACACCGGTGTTCATTGTGATGGTAGATGAGCAGTGGTTATCCAGCCGGACATGTTGGGGGCGGTTGGTCAGGAAGTCCAGTAACCATTTGCAGATGAGGGAACTGATGCCCAGGTCTGTCAGTTTCCTGATGAGTTGTGAGGGGTGGATTGTATTGAATGCTGAACTGAAGTCTATAAACAGCATTCTGGCGTAGGTGTTGTTGTTGTCCAGGTGTGAGAGGACAGAGTGCAGTGCGATGGAGACTGCATCCTCTGTGCTCCTGTTCTGGCAGTATGCGAATTGGTGGGGGTCCAGGGTGGGGGGGAGACAGGATTTGAAGTTTGCTAGGACCAGCTGCACTAAGCACTTAGTGATGATGGGGGTGAGTGCTACTGGGCGGTAGTCATTGAGGCAAGATGGGTTGGAGTTTTTGGGTATCGGGACGATGGAGGTGGATTTGAAGCAGGCCGGTACCACAGCGTGGGCCAAGGACAGATTGAATATGTCTGTGAGCACTCCTGCAAGCTCCCTGCCCTTAAAATGCCTTTCTGCTTGCTGCAGGTGAACCAGCTGGACCATAACTACTTTTCATTTATTCATGACTTATGTGAAAAATTGATCTGTGGTCTTAAATGGTCTTTTCATTGTGTAAATGACAGTTTAAATAATTATGATAGCTTTGTTTTCAAGGATGAACGCCACTGTAGCCACACAGTGTGTGTTTATGTGTGTTGGTAAGTTGTAATTACTGTGCTGGGCTTATTTGCATAAGTAATTATCACTGACAGACACTGGTCTTTTCCTGTGTTTAGTCTGCCAGCTGAATCCCAACAAAAGGAGGAAAATGCTGTAAAGTGAATGTAATTCACGATGAACATGCACGGGGGTGGAGGTGAAAAACATGTCAAAATATTCAAATTTAACGTCACAAATTGTGTGATTAAACTGCATCAAACTGCTCACTCGGCACAGCTGCCTTGCCCATTGAGTCAAAAGAAAACAGATCAACTGTGAGATGAAAACAAGCCAGATTAAAGTCATTTCTGGGGAAACTTCATTCAGCTACAGTCACCCCGATAAAACTCTAGAGTGTAATGAAATAAAGCAGACCAATAACATGAAAGTAAAAGCACTCACAAGAATCAGTGGTTCTGTGTGGGAGAGATGCCTCTTTCCTCATCTGAGCTGACACTATTGTTACAACCCCCTAAGGTGGAGCAGCCAGTGGAAAGGCTGATTTGTCATGACTGGGTAAATGTACACTCATTCTGTGTGTATGGGTGTGGGTGTGCATGTGGAGTGTGGGTGTTGGAGTTGATATTGTTCCTGGAGGTGCTGCTGAGCTGACAGTGGCATAAGTCACATGTGGGCTTCCTGTGTTTTACAAAAGCAAGACGGATGATAGTGAGTTTATGCGTTTGCAAGAGCGTGTGCCCACGAGCTACAAAACGGTGCCTGTGTTATCTGACTTACCTACAGCGCCAGACAAGGATTCAGTTACTATGACCATAAAGAAGCCTGGAGCAATTCTCTTGGCAGAGATTATTATGCTGTGCGATTATCTGCCATCAACGCAGAGCTGTCACATCCTCCATAATTCGCCGCTGACACTAGCCCACCGCCACTTAATTTCGTTGTCAGTTATGTTCTAGGACACGGAGGAGAAAAGCCTGTGTTAGGTAAACTGGAAGAGAAAGCAGTGAGGAAGAAGCTCAACTTGTGCCTGACCCAAGCCTGCTGGGTTATTTAAAAGAGTTTTTCTCCCCAGGTTCATTTAAAGCAGTTTACAGAACAGATTTTGGGCTTTTATTGTCTTTTAAAAATTATTATCAGCAGCTCAGGCTCTGCAGAGGAAATATAATCTATTTCTATCACATTTCATGCACTCACATGAACCGCATGCATGTAGCACCTTGAGTTGAGAATGAATAATGACAGCTATTAATCTCCCAGACACTTGAGGTTTGATTGAATTTTCCCTAAAGCTAGTCTTGACACTGCACACTGCACAAGATTTCTCATCTGTTCAGGGTTTTTCCCCCATATAGCTGTTTTCATTTATTGAAATTTGTGTGATAAATGGGAAGAACTGCAAGCAGAGCAAAGCTTATCGGTCCAGGGATAGTAGAGAGAAATTGACAATGGAGATGAGATGATTACAGGAGGTCAGGCAGAGTGAGAGTGACACAGCATCGGGCTGAGAAAAGAAAAAAATGGATTAATGGAAAAACTAAATCACATCAAGTGGAAATTAAATCACTAGTGCTGACATTTTGGACCTAGTATCAAAATGGGCTCCAACATTATCTAATTACTAAAAGCTTCAAATACAGCAGCATGACTGAAAAAGTCCAAACTCAACAGAAAAATGACACTGTTGAGGACGGACAAGGTAAGCGACTCATGTTGTAACTAGAGATGGCACGATACCACTTTTTTATGTCCGATACCGATATCATAAATTTGAATATCTGCCGATACCAATATGAATCCGATATAGTGTGTTTTAATCAACAAAACTGTTTTTTAAAATATCTTGCTGCATTTTGTATAAGTTCATACTCAAGTTTAAAACAACAACTACGCTAAAGCTATTCTGTTATACCTGTATGCAAAAAAAAATATTTCATAGTTCAGCAATACTGATCAATCTAATAAACTTAAACCTACACCATCCTCCCTATTCTGGTATTTTAAAGAGTACTTAGCAGAAATATTAAGCAATATTAACCAACTAATAGGGTTGCAAACTCCCAGCAAAAAAAAATAAAAAAATAGGGAACCACCCTCCACCTCATGATGCTTAATTGACGTAATCAACCTTAATTTGATGCAGTGTGAAAAAAAAATACACAGAAATCAATTATTTTTCAAGAAATATTAAATAGATTCAACATCTTTCTTCAACAGAATTGCAGATTGAACAAATGGTATCTTTCCAAAGGAAAAAGTACTATAGCTTACTAGGGTATATTAGACTTAACAGTTACTATATACAGTAATAGACTTCTATACATTTTACATCAAATTAAAACTTTGGGTGTAAGATTCGGATAATTATTTATTAAAAGCTCGACATTTTAAATGAGAATAAGAAAGAAAAGTATGTCTTTGTGCCCCTTTTCCCTGTTCCTGCCCTATCGGCCCCCCTGGCTAAACTTTGCTAGATCCGCCCCTGCACAGTTACCAGCCGTCAGCTACGTAGAAAAAAATCCTGGTGTAGAAAGTAATATTAAATAAATTCTAACAACAGCTTATCAAGCTAAAACGTGCTGCTGTTGTTCAGCCGCTGGTTTCCTCTTTCTGGCGCGAAGTGAACAATAAACAAACAAGAGAGACGGACTCGCGACAGAAAAGCCAATCAGCTGATCATTGATCAGTTTCGATTGAAGTAGCAGCAGGAGAGAGAGAGAGAGAAGAGGCAGTCGCTCCATATATTGGTTGTTAAGCTTAACGCTGGAATGCTTTACAAACATTCAGAGATGAACTTACACACTTGCTTTACTTCTCTCGGGGATAACTTCCTCGGAGATGAAATGCCGGATTGCTAGGCTGCAAATACACAGAGCCGCTCTATCACGTGACCCGTTCTGCTGCGATGTGCTACGGTTATGAGCCGAGTTACGCCATGTCGCAAGTTTTGTGAGGTGTTTTTTCTATATATAATGGATCGGATTACACTTTTTTATTTTTCTCTGATATCCGATCCAGTAATTGACGTCAGTATCGGACCGATACCGATACGTAATATCGGATCGGTCCATCTCTAGTTGTAACTGACGTCAGACGCCAGAGATTTTGGCAGAAAATTAAAGCGAATGGTAGTTTGGAATTGAACAAATTCCTTTAAGCTTCAGTATTACCAAATACACTTATCAATTGTCTTATAACTAACAATATTTGTCTACATCATCTCCAACACCCTGGAGAACAACGGGAAGAGTTTAGAGGCTCTCCAAGATTACATTAATCAGTGCTTCCAGGATCTCATAATGAAGAAGGCTCAGAGTGCATCTTCCCCGGCCAAATCTGAGACGCCATCGTCGTCTGGCACAACATCGCCATCCGGCAAAGATATTGCCGACATACTGGAGCACAGCTCAATGCTAAACTCATTCACATATTTGTCATGGGCTCATATGTTCTCTTGGGTTTAATGAATATTCTATCAGATTCTCAGGATTGTCCCCGTTTCCCTGTGTACACGTTGGGGTGTGTGTGTGTGCTGAGGTGTTCGTGCTTTGCTGCCACACCAGACCTGGGGAGTCTTCCCGCCTTGGAGCCAGCCACACCTGGAGTAATCACACTTACCTGTTGCCAATCAGCTTCGTCAAGGAAGCACTACCTAAGAGAGCAGTCGGCACGGGGTTGTTCTTTTCCTAAACCTAACCAAGCAATTTTATTGCTCTCAATCTAAATCTAATTTCAAATAGCTGATATAGACTGATGTATCAAACTGCTGCATGCACTCACTGTGTCCCATTTGGATTTCCATGTACAACATCTGCATAAGCTGACCTATTTTTCACAGTAATAATATATATATATATATATATATATATACACACACACACAGTGGGGCAAAAAAGTATTTAGTCAGCCACCAATTGTGCAAGTTCCCCCACTTAAAATGATGACAGAGGTCAGTAATTTGCACCAGAGGTACACTTCAACTGTAAGAGACAGAATGTGAAAAAAAAAATCCATGAATCCACATGGTAGGATTTGTAAAGAATTTATTCGTAAATTAGGGTGGAAAATAAGTATTTGGTCATCTCAAAGAAGGAAAATCTCTGGCTCTCACAGACCTGTAACGTCCTCTGTAAGAAGCTTTTCTATCCCCCACTCGTTACCTGTATGAATGGCACCTGTTTGAACTCATCATCTGTATAAAAGACACCTGTCCACAGCCTCAAACAGTCAGACTCCAAACTCCGCCATGGCCAAGACCAAAGAGCTTTCGAAGGACACCAGGAAAAGTATTGTAGACCTGCACCAGACTGGGAAGAGTGAATCTACAATAGGCAAGCAGCTTGGTGTGAAAAAATCAACTGTGGGAGCAATCATCAGAAAATGGAAGACATACAAGACCACTGATAATCTCCCTCGATCTGGGGCTCCACGCAAGATCTCATCCCGTGGGGTCAAAATGATCATGAGAACGGTGAGCAAAGATCCCAGGACCACACGGGGGGACCTGGTGAATGACCTGCAGAGAGCTGGGACCAAAGTAACAAAGGTCACCATCAGTAACACACTACAACGGCAGGGAATCAAATCCCGCAGTGCCAGACGTGTTCCGCTGCTGAAGCCAGTGCATGTCCAGGCCCGTCTGAAGTTTGCCAGAGAGCACATGGATGATACAGCAGAGGACTGGGAGAATGTCATGTGGTCAGATGAAACCAAAGTAGAACTTTTTGGTATAAACTCAACTCGTCATGTTTGGAGGAAGAAGAATACTGAGTTGCATCCCAAGAATACCATACCTACTGTGAAGCATGGGGGTGGAAACATCATGCTATGGGGCTGTTTTTCTGCCAAGGGGACAGGACGACTGATCCGTGTTAAGGACAGAATGAATGGGGCCATGTATCGTGAGATTTTGAGCCAAAACCTCCTTCCATCAGTGAGAACTTTGAAGATGAAACGAGGCTGGGTCTTCCAACATGACAATGATCCAAAACACACCGCCCGGGCAACAAAGGAGTGGCTCCGTAAGAAGCATTTGAAAGTCCTGGAGTGGCCTAGCCAGTCTCCAGACCTCAACCCCATAGAAAATCTGTGGCGGGAGTTGAAAGTCCGTGTTGCTCGGCGACAGCCCCAAAACATCACTGCTCTCGAGAAGATCTGCATGGAAGAATGGGCCAAAATACCAGCTACTGTGTGTGCAAACCTGGTAAAGACCTATAGTAAACGTTTGATCTCTGTTATTGCCAACAAAGGTTATGTTACAAAGTATTGAGTTGTATTTTTGTTATTGACCAAATACTTATTTTCCACCCTGATTTACGAATAAATTCTTTACAAATCCTACCATGTGGATTCATGGATTTTTTTTTCACATTCTGTCTCTCACAGTTGAAGTGTACCTCTGGTGCAAATTACTGACCTCTGTCATCATTTTATGTATCGGTATCGGTCCGATACTGACCTAAATTACTGGATCGGATATCGGAGAAAAATAAAAAATGTAATCCGATCCATTAAATATCACGAAAGCACCTCACAAAACTTGCAACACGCCGTAACTCGCCTCAGAAGTTAGCACGTCGGAGCAGTATGCATCACGTGATAGAGCGGCTGTGGCATGCGGGACCTGTCGGTGGTCTGGATAGCATTTGGAGCTTCGCTAGCAACCCGGCATTTCATCTCTGACAAAGTTATCCCCGAGAGAAGTAAAGCAAGTGTGTAAGTCCATCTCTGAATGTTTGTAAAGCATTCCTGCGTTAAGCTTAACAAGCGACTGCCTCTTCTTGCTGCTACTTCAATCATGAAACTGCTTAATGATCAGCTGATCAGCTTTTCTGTCGCGAGTCCGTCTTTCTGGTTTGTTTTTGGCCCACTTTGCACCAGAAAGAGGAAACCAGTGGATAAACAACAGCAGCACGTTTAAGCTTGATCAGCTGTTGTTAGAATTTATTTAATATTACTTTCTACTCGAGGATCTTTTTTTACGTAGCTGACGCTGGTAACTGTGCAGGGGCGGATCTAGCAAAGTTTAGCCAGGGGGGCCGATAGGGCATTAACAGGGAAAAGGGGGCACAAAGACATACTTTTCTTTCTTATTCTCATTTAAAATGTCTAGCTTTTAATAAATAATTATCTGACACCCAAAGTTTTAATTTGATGTAAAATGAATAGAAGTCCATTACTGTATATAGTAACTATTAAGTCTAATATATATACCCTAGTAAGCTATAGTACGTTTTCCTTTGGGAAGGTACCATCTGTGCAGTCTGCAATTTTGTTGAAGAAAGATGTTGAATCTATTTAATATTTCTTGAAAAATAATTGATTTCTGTGTATTTTTTTTTTTTCACACTGCATCAAATTAAGGTTGATTACGTCGATTAAGCATCATGAGGTGGAGCGTGAGGGGTGGTTCCCTATTTTTTATTTATTTATTTTTGTTGTTGCTGGGAGTTGGAACCCTATTAGTTAGGTTGCTTAATATTTCTGCTAAGTACTCTTTAAAATACTAGAATAGGGAGGATGGTGTAGGTTTAAGTTTATTAGATTGATCAGTATTGCTGAACTATGAAATATTTTTTTTTGCATACAGGTATAACAGAATAGCTTTAGTGTAGTTGTTGTTTTAAACTTGAGTATGAACTTATACAAAATGCAGCAAGATATTTAAAAAAACAGTTTTGTTGATTAAAAAACACTATATCGGATTCATATCGGTATCGGCAGATATCCAAATTTATGATATCGGTATCGGTATCGGACATAAAAAAGTGGTATCGTGCCATCTCTAATAGGGGCAGCTACAAACCATGACCAGTTGCGGTCACAATTAGCTGGAAAACCTTGTTTCCCATGGGGATTTTGGTCATCATTAGTTCTTTGGAAATGAAGTTTCTGGGAAATATCCATTTTGTTTTCTTTGTTCTTTTTGAGCATTCTTTAATGCTCAAAAAAATCAAATGAGGGTAGGATGACACGTTTACTTTGATTTCACAGACATTAGGAAGAGGTAATGGATAATAGGTGCTGATTTGTAAATAACTGAACATGAATAATTTGACCTTATTATATATATATTATCTTGCAGTATATTTCTAACTAAGCAGTTCATTCTTTCACTTGACAATGCTTTCTTTAAAGATATAACACACATTAGTGTGAACTTGCAAAAAGGGCAGATGTGAAAATGTAAAAATGTAATTTATGGTAAATTACACACACTGAGCAGGTTACATTGGGGAGCAATGTGGCTGCATAATGACAAATATCCTGGAAACAAAGGATCTACTAAAAAAGATTCAAAAGAGTGGAATTAAAGGAACAAGGTTAGGCTCCTAAGGTTAATGATTATGGTCAGGTAAACCTTGTAATTATGGTTAATAAAAAGACAAAAGCTAATTTTAGAGCTTTGATTCTTTAACACCTTTACTTTCTTTGCACTTCAGTAAAAACACAAGGCTTCCTCAACCCTGAACAAGCACCAAACACTTGGAACAGATGTAATTTGTGAGGTCCAGACATACCCATTGTGCCCATTATTTTCAGCTAACAGAGTCCTATTTTCTCTAAATAATTAAATTAGCAGTATCATGAATATTCAGTGGACTTGTGGTTGTTTTCAGCCTTCCATACTTGCCAGCTATTTAATGTAAGATGCCAGCTGTGAAATTCTGATAAATGGAAACATATTTGTGATGCACATCCATGTGCAGTATCTCAAGATGAAAGCCCTCAGAGTGACAGGCACAAAATGTTTGCATTTTTCTCCATGCTGTTCTTACAAAGCATTTCGTGTTGACAAGTTCGGAGAAAAATGTCAAACAAGTGCAGAGAGAACATCTGAGTTTCTTCTACCCTCTACACTCTGTCTATAAATTCATACATTCCATCACTGCAAAGCCAGCTTGAAATAGCCTTGTTTTCACATTCGAAGCTGTGTTGTCTGTCAACAGCGTGGAACCAGCCGAACACTCTCTCAGGCATCTGCTGAGGATTTCCCAGGCCTTGGAGTAAGCATGGAATCAGAGAGGAGGCAAATGTGAAATGCAGATAGAGTAGATGGAGGCTTAAGACTGGCTTAGATTTTCAGAGACAGAGAGAGATGGAAGAGGCTGTGGGAAACAGAGAAACTGGGCCACAATGTGTAGACAAAAATAAATAAATAGAAAAAGATACAAAAAGCTGACATGTAGTTATAAAGAGAAAGCATAGCTTCTTTTATTGTTGTGAACCTCTGGTCTTTTTCAGTCATCTGTCTTGATTTGATACAGTTTTCTGTGTGCTGTTGCACTCTTTTCATTATCATCTCTCTTGGTTTGTTGCCAGTGGTTTGTTCACTGACGTGCAAGGTGGGAACTGGTTTTAATGGAGCTTAATCACATGTCAAATGATGATTTGGATCATTACAGTGCACAGTGGTTATTGACAGAAAAAATCTATTCTGCGAGAATCGTATAATAGTTACATAGACCCTGTGAGAAAAGTGACCAAAGCTGATAAGCATGAAAACAGACAGAAAAACAACCGGCCTTGATGTGGAAAATATCCACAAGAACAATCACTCTAACTGCAACTAGGACATCCACTCCTTCCCATGAGTGCAAGTACAAGCAAATTAGGTTCTGCAACACAGCGACTCAAAAAGAAAAGGTAGCTGCTCATTCAAAGTCCCAACATCAAACCGGCTTAAGTGCTGTGGTGAGACCTTAAGAGAGCTGTGCAAAACAAAATGTCAACAAGCCTTAATGACCTGACACAAAGCTGTAAAGAAAGTCAGCCAAAGTTCCTCTATAATAGTGCCACAGACTGATAAAGTCACACAGAAAACATGACTTGAAGTTATTGCTGTTAAACACGACCCTACACACTACTGGTTGTAGGGTTGTGTGTGGTGTGCACTTAGTTTTCACACACACACTTCTGTACTTTGGCTTTAGATTTTGCAAATTAAACAATAAAACAAAACTTAAAGAGAGTTTCATTTATTTTCACAACTATATTTTATGACTTTGACATACAGTAACAAATAAATAAAAAAAACATAAAAGTAATAATAATAATGGATTGGATTTATATAGTGCTTTTAAAGGCACCCAAAGCACTTTACAATGCCACTATTCTTACACTGGTGGAGGCAAGCTACAGTTGTAGCCACAGCTGCCCTGGGGCAGACTGACAGAAGCAAGGCTGCCATATCGCACCATCAGCCCCTCTGGCCAGTGGCTGGCGGTGGGGTAAAGGGTCTTGTCCAAGGACACAGCGATGAGAACAGAGAACCCGGGGATCGAACTGGCGACCTTCCGCTCTCTTACAGATGCGCTTCCCAACCCTCTGAGCCACAGTCGCCCGTATAAAAGTATTGGCAAACACACTAAGAAATTACAGTCTTAATAAAAGAGCACCCTCATGTGATGAGGTTTGGAATTCCAAGTGGAAACTGTTTAAAGAGAGGCTGATTCAGTTCTTTGAGTACATGCAATAACTAATTAACCATTTTCCCCAAAGTATTGTGGAAAACACCTTCAGGCCTCGGCAGCGTCATTTCACTAAGCTCTAATTAAGACAACAAGGATTTAGTATCCTCCTATCACATTAGCCGGAAGAAGAATTTTAAGTGGCCAAACTGTTGAAAGGGGTGCATTTACTGCTTTTGTTTTTTTTAAATAAGTTATGTGACTAATATATATGTTCCCCTTTGAAATGTTGCAAATATGGTGGATCGCAATTTCAGTAATGGAACTCCCAAGTCTCAGTGTACTCAACCATACAACAGTCAGTTAGCATTCACGATTTAAAAGGACAACATGAAAGAATACACTGAGACTGACTATGCAAGTGATTCACCAGCAGGCTCTCAAACACTCCAGGGGAATTTCTTCAGTAAACCCCATAATTCAGTCACTTGTCAGCTTGTCAGCTTAATAATTTTCTGTATGACTTTATCTGTTTCTCATTGTTTCAGTTCTATGAGATATGCCAGCATTTCTTTGTGCACAGCCAGTGTTGGGGAGTAACGGAATACATGTACCGCCGTTACGTATTTAAAATACAAAATATGAGTAACTGTATTCCATTACAGTTACTGTTTAAAAAGGTGGTATTTAGAATACAGTTACTTTGTTGAAATAAATGGATTACACGGCCGTACTTTCCGGTTTTATATTGTCGCGGGTCAGGACTGTTTGGGTTTTGCTTGACAGCTATGCTCTGTTGTTCCAGGTGGCAGCGTTACGGTTGCCATGGTTACAGGGTGACACACACTCTCTCTCTCTCCGTGTTTCCTGGGTGAGAGAGGCCTTTTTGTTGTTATGCTAAGCTAATAGGCAGAATGCTACAGGGTTAACCCTAACCCTTCCCAACACTGCTAAAACGGCGGGTTCCGTGTCAAATAGCTTTACTTTGTTGTGTGGGTCAACTTTGCTTGCGAGAGACAAAGAGAGGCGTTGAAAGGCTGCTCCAACGGAACTTATTGTTTCGGAGGAAAACATGAACACAGCGTACAGTCGAGTCTTAATAGCTTACTTACAACTGGGCTCGTCAGGCACTCTTCTTGGCTGCAGTGGTTATTATTATATTTACATGCTTCCAGCTCCCGTTTTTGCTCGATGACAGCTTGTACTTTTCCACTCGCCTTTTTCTCCCTTCTCGCGCTCACAGACCCATAACGTGTATGGCAGTCCATTCTCCCTGCAGCACGGACTACACTGCCCATGATGCTACATTCTTTAGAGCTATACCTGTAGCATTCTGCCTATTAGCTTAGCACAACAACAAAAAGGCGCTCTCTCACCCAGGAAACACGCAGAGAGAGAGCGTCACCCTGTAACCATGGCAACCGTAACGCTGCCACCTGGAACAACAGAACATAGCTGTCAAACAAAACCTAAACAGTCCTGTATGTATGTTACTCCCCAACACTGCGTATTAGTCAGAGGTCCCGTTCGGAGCCGCGGACCTTCAGTAACAGTAATAAATGACAGCAATAGTACATTCATGTAGTTGTAAAAAGCATGATAATATATTAAGTAATCCAAAGTATTCAGAATACGTTACTCTCATTTAGTAACGTAACGGAATACGTTACAGAATACATTTCGGGGCATGTATTCTGTAATCTGTAATGGAATACATTTTAAAAGTAACCTTCCCAACACTGTGCACAGCACTTAAAGGTCCTGTCACAGCATTTTAATTGGGTCTGGACTTTTACTGAACCATTTCAACACCCTTGATTCTTTTCTTTTTCAGCTAGTCTGTAGTGTTTTACAGGAATGGACAGAGTGCAGGGTAAATCAATTAGGTGTGGACTATTAAACATTAGGTCTCATTCTCTCTTTTTATTAGTGAAACATGGTTAGAGTAGGATGAATGTAACAATGTAATGTAAATGACTCAACATGCCCCGAGTCATATTAACTTTCAAAATCCTCAACACAGGCCAAAGAGGAGGAGTGACAGCAATCTTTCACTCTAGCTTGTCAGTTAACCAAAGACCTGGACTGAGTTTTAGTTCATTTAAAAGACTGGCTCTTAGCCCTGTCCATGGTTGTTGCTCAGGCGACCTCTTTAAATATTTGGAAAAGGAGTCTGATATGAGGACTTGGTGAATAAACTCTCACATTTCATGGTGTGAAAATGTATTTAAACTGTTTATAAGAGGAAAGTGTGATTTTTAGGCTAACACCACCTGGCATAATGTTAGCTTATATCCAGCTATTGTTGTCTGCCTGTTTTATGTCTAATCTACTGAGAATAAGTAATTGCAACAGTACTAACAATAAAAAAAGCATGTTTACGCACTTTTTTCTGTTCTGCAGTCATGACCTAAGTTCAGAAGATGAGACTTTGAGGCGAAGAGGAAGAAGATGATGATGAGGAGAGAATGAAGGAGCAGAAAGACATAATGAGAAAGAGATTTTGAAAATATACATGTATCAATGTTAAATCATCATATAGAGTTTGAACGAGCTATTAGTGATCTTCAAATTAAAAGTGACTTCTAAGGTGCACTATCTATGTGGCTGGTCTCTGACCCCATACACAAAACATGATTAGGTGGAACAATAATGTGGGCAATTTACATGGAAGCAAAACTATATCTTAACCAAGAGAGAGCCTTTTATTTATGGCCAGTGTTGGGAAGGTTACTTTTAAAATGTATTCCACTACAGATTACAGAATACATGCCCCAAAATGTATTTTGTAACGTATTCCATTACGTTACTCAATGATAGTAACGTATTCTGAATACTTTGGATTACTCAATATATTATCATGTTTTTTACAACTAATGAATGTACTATTGCTGTGTGATTTATTACTATTACTGAAGGCTACTCGCCATACCAATAGCAACTAGATTTTTAAATCTTAATATAAAATGAGTAACAGTAGGGTGGACATTAGGCAAGGCTGCACTTTTTGCAGCGATCTCGTATAAAAAACTATTCCACACTTATATAAAACAGGTCCGCGGCTCCAAACCGTAGTAAAGGGACCTCTGGCTAATAAGTCGGGTTCCGTGTCGGCTCGTAGCTGAAAACTAGCTTTACTTTGTTGTCTGGGTCAACTTTGCTAGCGAGAGACAGAGAGAGGTGTTGAAGGGCTGCTCCAACAGAACTTATTGTTTTGGAGGAAAACACGAACACGGTGTACAGTTGAGTCTTAATAGCTTACTTACAACTGGGCTCATCAGGCACTCTTCTTGGCTGCAGTGGTTATTATTATATTTACATGCTTCCAGCTTCTGTTTCTGCTCGGTGACAGCTCGTACGTTTCCACTCTCCTTTTTCTCCCTCCCTCGCTCACAGACACATAACAGGTATGGTAGTCCATTCTCCCTGCAGCACGGACTACACTGCCCATGAGGCTACATTCTTTAGGGCTATGCCTGTAACACTCTGCTATTGCCTTCATATTAAATCATTTTAAAAAATATTTCTTCTTATTATGAGATGCGAGATTCAGACACAGGCATTTGAGCCTCTTAATGCGTGTTTTGTTTGAAACTAAAAAAAGAGAGGGCATAGCCGAACATATGAAACAGGAAAAGACCGCCGTGTAATCCCTTTATTTCAACAAAGTAACTGTATTCTAAATACCACCTTTTTAAACAGTAACTGTAATGGAATACAGTTACTCATATTTTGTATTTTAAATACGTAACGGCGGTACATGTATTCGTTACTCCCCAACACTGTTTATGGCTGGTGAAATATAACAAAATAAAAGGCAGAAGAAAACTAAGACAAAACTGTTAACACTAAACTGGGGAACTAAAACACTAAACACTAGAGGCAAAGAACATAAAACCTTGAACATGGAAAAAACCTGAACATGAGAATGTGAAACTTGACAGGAGATAAACAGACGGCCTGACGAGGGACAAAGGGAAAGCAGACACAATATATACACAGAAGGGTGATGAGGGAATGGAAACACGTGTGGAACACAGCAGGAAGGAATCAGACGTGACGACACAGGGGGAAGGGAAATTGAACGCGCCGAACACAGTAACGAGACTGTCAAAATAAAACAGGGAACACACTGAGATGCATACTAAGACACACAGGCTTGACACTAAGGTCGGGGAAGAAACAGAGATGGATGAAGGCAGGCTGAGGAGATAGAGAGGGCGAGAGAGGGAGGGACACATAGACGAAGACAAAGGCACAAAAGGAACTAAAAGACAAGAGAGCATAAACCGCGAATTACAAATAAACCCAGTAACATAAAAAGGACTAATCTAATTACTAACTGTAAAAACTTGAACTTAAACATCTTCCAAGTGTAGCAAAAGGACTCGTGAATAAAAATTAAGCTCAAAATCCTGGATCAACGACTCAGCACCCTGACAGTAAGAGCTGCTGTTTATGCGTGAAGCAGAGTAATAATTCCCTTTGTACACGTCACATAGACAGATTCATAAATCCTCTGCATACTGTGTAGCTCATGTAAAAGTAAGTGTCATATCTGTTTCAAGTTTATGAAATTATAACAAACACTCATATCAAATTCTCAAGAAGTCTTGGACACCTTGTTCCTTTGCCTGCTCTCTGAATCAAATGATCTTCATATTTCTAGCCCATCAGCTATTTATGAGACTGCACACTCATGTACTCATGCAAATATGCTCCTATTCCTCTGAAGCTTGCAGCTGGTCATAAATATGAGACTGCTGCTTTCAGGAGAAGGTGAGGCTGAGCTCTGTGCTTCTATCAGTTCCATGAGATCAGCTTCCATCCCAGGGCATTAAGAGTTAATTTATCGCTCACGCAATTCAAATTCATCCCGGCTGTCACACTTATCTCTGTCAAAGGCTTGCGGTGCCCCGCCTCACGTCCTGATGCATGCCTCCTATTTAAATTCCATCTATTTGCTGTGGGTGACAGAAAATAATTCATGCTGCCGAGATGCTGTCATCGACAAGGACAGTTTCTCCTGAAACGTATCAATATTAATGCCACATATCAATATTTAGGCTTGTTTTACACATCTGAGTCGCTCTGCAGCAGGGGTTAACTTTTTTGCTTATGGACATGCATGAATAGCTTGGCGAATGTGGCTGCCTTTAAAACACACATTGACAAATCCATCATTAATGGAGTGATGCAAACGTAAACACAATGGGAAGTCTGGAGCTCATTCTGTTCTTCTGCCATTGATTTGTTTTGCAGAGTAAAGTTATTTCAAAACAGATCTGAATGTTCAGTCCCGGTGGCGGCCAAAATCGACTTTGGTTTGATGCATATTTATCAAATTTGTAAAACTTGGCATATAGAACAAAGAGTAATAGCTTATGTGCTTTTCATAGATGAACTGCATCAAGGTTTGATTTTTGAAGAAGGGAATTTTCCTGCCTTGCTTCCTCTGTATGCAACAGCTAATGTTCCATGAAAATAAATGTCTACATGCAGGCCAGGGACACATTTTACGTGTATGCACATTTTTTCTCATTATCTCCAATTTCCTATTTCTTTAGAGCAGATGTTACATTGTCACAGGCATGTTATAGAACCAACTTAGGAGGAGCTTTGTGCAACGTAACCCCCCCCCCCCCCCCCAAAAAAAAAAAGAAGAAAAAATACAAATGTAAACATTTTTGTCCAATCATACTGTGGCACTCTCATGACAGGAGTCAGCTGATAATTCAACATTTCAAATGGATGGAATATTGTGTCATTATTGAGAACTCCTGCATCTCAGTCAGACAGACCTAAAGACTAGTTGGCAATAGGTTCCCAATTGGCTTTTCCTGTTGCAAATGATTGTTACTAACTGCCATCTCTTGGTGAATTTGCTCACAAAAAAAGGGTGTTGCAGCTAAAACCCAATAGTGGTTGCTTAGGTTGCTGGCAAATTGCTGCAGTCCACCATAGGTGCACCTTTTACTTTGCTGGAACCACTTGCAACATACATTTTTCTCTTGCAATCAGTAGTTGCCATGTGGTCACATACCAGTCACTTTGGTTTTTAGTGTTTCGGCCTGATTCTGTGTTATTGCTTTAAATGGCAGTAAAACATCCTATTAATTCACTGTATTGTGCTTTGGTAATTTTATTTTGTCTTTTCTGTCCTTTGTTTTATTTTTTCTTGCTGATATTTATGCTGTAAAATATTTGATGTTTAACTAACTGTTTTGCCAGCTTTGTTTTTCATATCACTCGTTTCTTTGTTATTTTTCCTGCCATAGTGATTTCCACAACTTTTCAGAAGCTGATGTTAGACCACAACTTGGGCTTCTTTTTATTTATTCCTGCAATTACATAGTTGCTGATCATGGTTTCCAGTAATGTTCCCACTAGACTGTGACCACAAGAGTGTGCAGTCAGATGATTGAATTCGGCTTTGCTAATCGAATTTTCTTTTGAGTTCTGCCTGAAAAATCAAAGACAGCAAGACTGGGTCGTGCTGCATGAGCCATTTTTTACTTTGGTTCTATTCATAGACATGTTTCCTGATATTTTCTCTTAGAAATCACTGTGTTAATTCAGGATAAATTGTTCCATAAATAATGGTAAGCCATCCTTGTGTGGGGAATGCATATTTTCTTTTCTCTTCAAAAAAGCTCTATATTGGTCTCATTCATCCATAAGACATCATTCAAACTGGCATCTGGTTTCTTTAGGAAACTGTGGCCAGTGTTGCTTTTGGAGAGCAGCAGCCTTGTCCTTGCAGCCCTGGTATGCACACTGCTGTTGTTCATTGTTCTCATTGTTATCGATGAGTTCAGTTGTTTACATTATACACTGGAGACCCTGCACAGTATTACATGCCACGCTCTTAGACTGTTCTTTGTTGGTCAACCACTCCTGGGGAATATAACAGTGCTATAGAAGCTCTTTTATGGTGGATTGGTAGAGTTCTAGCCTGATGTACAGCAATAATATCTCTGTCCACATGCAAATGTAATAAAAAATAGCATAATTAATTAATAATCTCCCTCAGTGATGTGACCTTCAGCTTAGATGAATGAAGTCTCAGCTGTATGATGTATCTATTTGTAATATCCTGTTGTGCTGTGGCTTCATGGAACCTCAGTTCTGTTTGATAGGCAGAGACAGGCATAGTCAGAAAATGGATTTTCATTTTTAATTGAATTTTTCACCCATTTCTAAGTGAATAACAGTTTAATTGTCAATACCCACCAGCATGAATGAATAAAAAAAAAGAATATTTTTGAACGTTACAGAACAGTTTAGAATCCTGAGTGAAATTCAGAATTTTGTCAGAATTGCACAAAAGTTTTATTTTGCTGCGTGAAAAGCATTTCCCCAAACCAAAGAGTAAACATTTAGTCTGGTTCGATGGGTAAAATTACACTGATGATGTAAACGTCTCAAAAAGTCATGTGATCAAATATGGCACACTTGGCTTTAAAGGGTTAACTTAGCTTTAGCAGCTCATTCTCATATCTTTGATCACTCTGTTGATGCTACAGCTCTGCACATCCTTCTTGTTCTTGAAGATCAGCACCAGCACACTTCTCCATTCCTCAGCTATGCTCTCACTCTCCCAAGACTGTGTTTAAAAAAATTCCACGGCCCTCTCTCCTAGACACCTCCACATCTGGAAACTACTTTCTACTCTTCATCCTCACAGCTGCCCTCACTCTTTTCTAATCCTCTGCACTTCATGATATATGAACCATCCCTCCTCCTTTGTGTCTCATTTTCTACATTCATCAGCTCATCAAAGTGCTCTTTCTATTTCTCACCAAACTCTTCACTCATTAGTACTTTTCCATCTTTGTCTTTAATCACTCTAACCCACTCCACATCCTTTCCTGCTCGATCTCTCTGCCCAGCCAATCAATACAATTCCTTTTCTCGCTCCTTAGTATCCAGTCTCACATACAGCTCAGTATAAGCCTTACTTTTGCCATTACCACTTCTGTCTTTCCCATGTACTTTATACATTTGCCTTTTTAGGCAGCTTTGGCTCAGGTGGTAGAACAGGTAGCCTAGCAAATGGAAGGTCAGTGGATTGATCCCCAGCTCCTCAACTTATCTCTGGGCAAGATACTGAACCCCAAATTACCCCCGACCTATCACTGTTTGTGTGTTCAATAAAAGCACTTACTCAAATTGAGTATAAAAGTGTTATATAAGTGGCAGTCCATCTACAATTGCTTTTCTTCATCATTTAATCCTGGCCTCTGTCTTCACTCGCTTCCTCTTATTGTTTCCAAAGTCATGCTACAGACTTTTTTTTTTTTTTTGCATTTTAAGGAGAAATTTATTTTGAGCAAAGAAAAGCTAAATTTGAGTGAACAAAATTCATTGCTGCATGCAAAAAATGTATTTGTATTGTCCATATACACCAAGCCTTTTTTTTTTTTTTTTCTTTTTTGGCCTGTCCCGTTTGGCTCTTTTGCCCTCAGAATTGTTGTCTAAAGGCAAAGAAAGATGCCCAACGGATTTACTTTACCAAACTGACCATCCCAGCCTTGCCGTAATGGTCCATTTGATTCACCTTTTATTGTTTTTATTTTCACTTACTGAATACGGGACAGACTTGACTGGGGGAAAGAAGGGGAGAAAGAAAGAGGGAAAGAGAAACAGCTGAGAAGAGGGACGGGGGAGAAGGGCAAAAGACAAAAACCAACAGAACGGGCAGAGAAAAAAAAATGCATATATCAATCACCTGGGTCACCTGCTGAGAAAGAAAAAAGAAAGCAAGCAGAAGAGAACAAGAGTAATAGAATAAACAACATCACAATGATATATGGGAATATGACAGTAAATACTAAATGTTAAACATTATTGTGCAGCACATAAGATCAACAGAACACAGTGTGCTTTGAGGTAGGAGCCAAAAAGGGTGTAGTTTGTGGGTGTGATCACCCGTGTGTACACCTGTGAGCATGGACGCGCTTGTTTTTTGTTTTTTAAAAGGTTCCTTCATGTAATAATCTGCTAGAGGGTGTGGGGGGGCCACAGCCCCGTCCTCCAGGGCATGAAGCAGGTGTGGAGGAGATCAAAACTCCAGACATCCAGAGGCCCCCAGAACACAAGAGACCAAGGAAGACCAACAGAGGGGCAGCCACGCCACTGTCCCAGAAAGAGCTGAGGAGAGTCCCAGATGAGGGCTCACTCAGCAGCCGCGGAGCAGAAGCCAGGGGGAGTTGCAGTGACGCGCCCGTGAGCTCCGCCGGCAGCCAGCTGCGCCTGAGTGACCGAGCCCCAGGCCGAGAGGCCGGGGGCACCCCACCTCCGAAGTGGCCCGAGCGAGCCCCAGGCTCCAGGCCCCGATAAGCGGCCGCCAAGGAGTGAGCCGGTGTGTACCTGGACGCCCATCCCCGGACACAAAGAACCACCAACGCACCGATGTCTGAGGGGGTCCGCCACTGGCAGGGGAAGTGGTGGTAGGGGGAGATAGGCCTCCAAACCTTGGAGGGCCTGAGATGTCCCCAGAGAGGTGGCGCCTGACACCCAACCTGACATATAGACACAGACATACAGGCACACACAGATACAAACATCCATTCCCACCCTCATGCTCTCATATGCACTTACTCCACACTCAACCAACGTGGAGACAGACATAAAGAGACGTTGTACACACGATCACACTCCCCAAGCGTACTCTACAAACCGGGTCTAGGTGCCCTTGCCCCTGGAGGGGGGAACTGCACCCAGACCCAGGTGGTGTTTCCCTTTTCCCTGCGGTGGGGGGAGGCAGACCGCCCCGACTCCGCAGCAGCAGGAAGGCTCCACACTCCAGACCGCAGTCGGACGGCCAACTCCTCCTCCTAGCCCCCCTGCTCCAGCAGGTCGCAGAGAATGGGGGTGAGTCATGCTACAGACTAGCAATCCTATGCTGCCATACAGAATTCCTTTTTCTTTTCAGCCAAACACAAAGTTTTTAAATTTGACAATTAAAATACACCAAAATTGTTAACCGCCCAGTGGGCTGCACAGTGTCTCCCCAGCAGCTCTCAGCAAGCCCTTTTCCTTTTACCTTGGTGGAATTGTGAGTGCACAGGTGGCAGATTGCTCACTGCCCATTTTTCCAAGGCTATTTTCTCGTAAACGCACATCCTGTGTGTCTCGAAGGGCAGGTCATGATGAGGTCACATCAGCTGAAAGGCTTTAGGTTGACAGAAAATTCATAAATGCATCCATTATATAGAACGATTAAAAGAAGCAGCTTCTTCATGAGCTAGAGATTACGCTGCATTAAGAAATGTTCTCCAGTTTTTGCATAATGTAGAGCATAATGCCAAACCAAGGTCTACTCTGTGCCCTAACAGTACTTCATTTCTCCTCCAGGCTCTAGAGGGCTGAATTCCAATGCTTTGTTTGGAACGCTGAGCGTTCCCAGTTGTCTAGCACTCTGCCTTGCTCGTTATGAGCTTCATTTACCACAAGCCCTAGAATAATCACTGGCTTTTCATTTTCCCCAAGCTTTAGCCTTTTAAATTCTCTAACACTGGGTTGTTTGGCCAATTACAGAGCAGCCTTTATATTACTCAGCATATTAGATCAAACTGCATATACCATAGGGGGTGATCAGAGAAATGCACAACACAGCACCGAGGATAAGAAGCTGTGAATAACAATTATTTAACATGTACTACTGGGCATAATGTGTGTGTACATTTTAGAAGAAAATAAAGTCACTAAGTGATAACACGCTGTGGCTGCTGGAGGATGAACTCACATTTTTCCAAAAAGCATCATAAGCTAATCAAGCATAAGAAAACTGCTCCAATTATGTTTTAGTTTGGAAAACTGTTCTAGAAAGTGATCAAAAGAAGCATTTGATGCAAAGACACCAACCGGGAATACTTTTATTATGAAGAAATGATAACAGCATTGGTGTGTTTTCTGCCTACAAGCTCCCACAAGGATCACCAGTGAAACTGTCTGAGGAAAGAGCCACACCACTAGTGCTTCCCACATTTTCATGTTTGACTTTGCAAGTGCAGAACAGAAGACATTTTTCATTTCTCTGGCACTGAATCCCACAGGAGCACTGCACTTCCCTCGGATGATGATGAGAATGCCTGAAACAAGGAGTTCACAAACCCAATAGTCACCCACACCTGTAGGCATCTAATTACAGTGATGCTGCCTGATGCTGATTTATCCTCACTCACTGACACCGACTGTGTGTGTGTTACTGACGCACACACACACTGCAAAAATGCTCTGTGCTGAAGCTGCAAGCGAAGAAAATGAATGAACAGATCAATATTTCAGCTTTTTATTTATTTATTTATTGGTCAGGCAAATGGAAAATGGGAAAATTGTTGTTTAACTGCTTGATTATCATAACTGAAAGGAAAAATTTAAAAAGTCTTATTTCTGATTGATTTTTTAAGATCATTACCTTATCACGGCTGAAAAGTGTGGGCCTGTAGAGGCATCATCAGCAACATATAGGCATTATTAGAATGTCTAACCTTTGGGTTAATAGTGCATGAAGGAGCAAATAAAATTAATGACTACAGACAAAGGACAAAACATCAAATTGCAGAAGATGCGGAAGAAAAAACTTGGTTGTTACATCATCCTCTAACGTTCAGACTATGCTACATGTGGCACAGGCACTGAACGTACAGTAAAGCTCCAGGTCTGGCAAGTGAAGCCATTACCAAAGTAAGGCCCAGTCTGTGACCTCAGTAAACACTTCCTGGTGAATTTACAGGCTCAGTCACTGACATGCATTCTTATCAAATACAACATAAACTTTATTTTGAACTGATTCATGTCCAGACGGATGATAAAGCTGGGTGTGACTATTATGTGACTATTATCAACTATGGTGTACGTCCTTCAAACCTGGATTTTTTTCCATGGCCACTAGGGGGCAATATATGTAGTTGCAAAACGACTTCTGGTCCTATACAAGTGGACATTTTTCATACTTGGCTTATTGGCTACGGACTTGTAATTGACGATTGAATGAGGTTTCATAGTTCCTCTCATCACATCCAGTTTCAAGACACCATGATTGGTACAAAAGTTAATCTCAAGGCTCCGAAGCATGACTTTACAAACAAGTGGGTGACATCTCTGTTCCTATGTTTATCCTTTTCTATCAATGGCTGTTCCACAGGGTTGGCTTACCTTTTAAGTGGCAAACTGCTATTCAATGTAGAGTGTCCTTCTGTCATAATGGCTGGTTTTAATGACCTAAGATGGTGACATCATTCAACTGAAGGGTTCAGGCTTGATAACCAGCGGGCAACTGGCTCACTTGCCACATAAATCTTCTATACCAACAAAACTTTAGTTCAGTGCTAGGACCAATTCTGTTTACATTATACATGCTTCCCTTAGGCAGTATCATTAGAAGACATAGCATACATTTTCACTGCTATGCAGATGACACCCAGCTCTATCTGTCCATGAAGCCAGATAACACACACCAATTAGTTAAACTGCAGGAATGTCTTAAAGACATAAAGACCTGGATGGCCGCTAACTTTCTGCTTCTTAATTCAGATAAAACTGAGGTTATTGTACTTGGCCCTGGAAATCTTAGAAATATGGTATCTAACCAGATACCTACTCTGGATGGCATTACCTTGGCCTCCAGTAACCCTGTGAGGAACCTTGGAGTCATTTTTGACCAGGATATGTCCTTCAATGCACATATTAAACAAATATGTAAGACTGTTTTCTTTCATTTGCGCAACATCTCTAAAGTTAGAAATATCCTGTCTCAGAGTGATGCTGAAAAACTAGTTCATGCATTTATTACTTCCAGGCTGGACTACTGCAATTCGTTATTATCAGGAAGTCCAAAAAACTCGCTGAAAAGCCTTCAGCTAATCCAAAATTCTGCAGCAAGAGTCCTGACAGGGACTAGAAAGAGAGAGCATATTTCTCCTGTTTTGGCTTCTTGTTGAATTCAAAATCCTGCTCCTCACATACAAGGTCTTAAATAATCAGACCTATAAGCATATAGTTAGGGCTGGACCAGGTGACTCTGAATCCTCCCTTAGTTATGCTGCAATAGACGTAGGCTGCCGGGGATTCCCATGATGCATTGAGTTTTTACTTTCCAGTCACCTTTCTCACTCACTATGTATTAATAGACCTCTCTGCATTGAATCACATCTGTTATTAATCTCTGTCTCTCTTCCACAGCATGTCTTTATCCTGTTTTCCATCTCCCACCCCAACCAGTTGCAGCAGATGGCCCCGCCCCTCCCTGAGCCTGGTTCTGCCAGAGGTTTCTTCCTGTTAAAAGGGAGTTTTTCCTTCCCACTGTCGCCAAAGTGCTTGCTCATAGGGGATCATATGATTGTTGGGATTTTCTCTGTATCTGCTTTACAATATAAATCTACCAGCTCTTGTTGTGATTTGGCGCTATATAAATAAAATTGAATTGAACTGAATTGAAAAACTGTATTGTGTGAAGCACATGCAATCAGCATGGTCCTTTACTGTCTTGTATTGCTGTTGCTGCATTCCTCACATTTGTACTCAGTTTTCACTGGCTTCGTCTTGTGCCAGAACCAATCTTGGAATAGGAGCTAAAAAAGGAGCCTCTCTCTATGGGTTATTAATAATACCTTAATGATGTTCATTTTTAAATTAGGGTTATGCAAATGGGAAAAGCAAACAAACAAAAACATACAGTAAAAAAATTAATAATAGTAATGTCAAATATAATAACTGTAAGGGCCCATGAAGAGACAGCAGTTCCCGTCTGTCAGGCTGTGACTGGCTGACAGGGCAGAGCACCTCTGAAATATAGTTTGGAGTCTGGCCACAAAAAGCCTTAAATGTAATCCATAAAATCAGTCCTAAAACAAATTTGTAAGCAGTGTACTGGTGCTGTAATGTGATTCCCTGCTCCAACAATTAGCTGAAGCCCGCTGAGTAATTTCTGACTAATAAAAGTCCTGTGTTGTAATCCAGTCGTGATGAGACAGAGAATTGAGAAGCAACACAAATCTGGTTAAATCTTGGTATTTTTAGATGGTGAAAAGAGGAGAGTTTACTGATGTGAAGACTGAATCCAGAATCAAAGAGTACCCACGCGTCTTACCATGGCCTTGATGTTGTTAGTGAGATTCGAATTGATCTGAGTGTGCAGGCTGCCCAGACAAATAAGAGAAATGTCAGCTTTAGACATGCACAAAGCATAGCTTTTTGCCCATGCAAGCAGTATAATTAAGGCTTTACTTCTCTATAATATGAAATAATTACCTTGTAACCTAATAATTCCATGTTGGAGGACAATAGGCTGCATGTAACTTATGAAGGTCTCCAGTGTCTCTTAACATTAACGCTTTAAACAGTCAAATAAGTATGTCCACACGTCACAAAACACAAGTGCAATTACATCCACCAGATACCACAATCACTGTGACTGTTACAATAACCTGCTAATCCCAGAGAGGAGCCATGGCCCACTGCGTTGAAGTTTCAGCATTTTGTGGCCTAAATCAAAAGCTAACATGGATTTCACATAGTTCAGAATGAATATGTCCCTTCGGCTACCCCAAATGTATATTTTTGGACATTTTCATCTTGCTTTTGATTAAAGGTGTTGAGACCATAGACATAGCTCATTTTTTTAGAATTCAACATGTTTCAACTCTAGGCAAAATGATGCACTTATAGCAATCACTATAGGCATGAATCTTCATGTTACTGTAGGTGTAATGAAAGGTTCCCAAGTCCTTCTAATTTCTACCTTATATCAGGGTTGCAAGCTTTCGTGTGGAGTCAGGTTTTTTTTTTTTACTTTACAAAGTCTTGAGGTGAAAGTGTAAATATATGTAAAGATGTTTGCAATTTTCTTGCTTTGGAGACATACTCTATGGATCCTAACAAGCTTCAGGGATTTAATAAACTCAAACAGCTGGAAACAACAAAAACAGGTTCAGTCCCTGTTAATGTTTGGTCAAATGGGGACAAGGCTCAGCAGAGAAACTCATTAATCGTCTCTCACTGAGAGGTTGTGCGCCTCAGGCAAATCAAACACTGTTTTCAGTTCTCTAGTGTTTGCGTACCAGCAGATACACCAAAGCTGATGGTAAGACTAAAGAAATTGAAATAAAGCAGTGCCATTGATTCTTCCCATTATCTGGTGTGAGATTTATTTTGGGTGTGAGTCATGTGTCATAGGCCAGAAGCCTGAGAGCTGGTAACACTGCCCATATCATGTCTTTCATAATGAGAATGAAATCAAATAAGTGAGGGAGAGAGACGGAGAAGTCAAAGGATTGACGATGCCTTCTGTCGTGTTTTGCCGTTGAGTTAAAAACTTTTGCAAAAATACAGAGAAAGGTTTTTGGTGTAGCAGGAGGGAAATGCTGACTGTTTGTTTTCAACTGCCTTTGCTAAGCAGTATCCTGCTAGCAACTGTTGCACTGCACAGAAAAAAAAAGGGCACAAAATTGTGTAAACTCGCTCTCCAGGATTGTTTTTGTGTCAAGGTTAGACTGATCTCCAAACGTCTGACCTGTGCTTTCCTTCAAAATATCTGGAAACGACTATTTTTAAAGCTAATTTGTGATTTTTTATGTTTTGTGAAACATAAAAGCTGAAATTCAAATACATATACATTTAAAGCAAAACTCTTGAAAACATTTTTTGTTGGTGGATGCAATCCTCATTGATAGGTGAAATTAATAAAACATAACATGTACTATAAACCTACTGTTTTAATCTTATGGCATTGGCATAAAGTCATCAAACATAATTGGTAGCTTTGGTTTGCTAATAGTTGAACTCTGGAGTCAGAATCACTTGGTGACTTGTCTGTAGCGTTTCCCACATAGTACCTATTAAGCAAAGTGTATCAGGATCATGTCTCACTCACTCTCTCCAAACAATGTAAAGATATGTTGATTTACGTCAGACGTTGCGATACGACTGATAGCAGCTCGCCCTCCTGCACTGATTTTTAATATCGTTTCTTTAATGTTTTAGCATCAGTTAAAAACTGATTTTGACATATGTGATTATGTAAGACATAACTTTACAGTATTATTACTTTACAGTATTTATTGTAGCATAAATTACATATTGTCTAAACCAGTGTTTCCCAACCATTGTGCTGCGGCGTGTGTGCCGTGAAAAATGATCAGGTGAGCCATGGAAGATTATCTGGTTCCACCTGATTAGTGCTGTAAGCGACTGGCGTGAGTGACGGGGAGAACAATTACATTCTCTTGCACAAGAGGGCACTACAACTACCTGCTCTAAATAAAAAGGTGCCAACTGCCAGAAAAACAGAAGACTAAGAAGAAATGACATAATAGTGAGACAACGCAGCGCTTAATAGCAATAAATAAATATTTGAAATGAAAAAATAGTCAATCTGACCCGGGTCCTGGAAAAAACTCTAACCCAGATGAAGTCCCTAGCATGAGTAGTGGTCAGAAGAACGCAAAAAAGATATACTGGTCTTTTGGAGCCAAAAACATACAAAAACAGGCGCAGCCAATTCCGCTGCGCCTGTTGCGTGGGGAAAAATGATCAATATGCTTTTTGTGACATTTTTGTTTGGTGGTGTGCTGTGTGATTTTTCTAATGTGAAATATGTGCCGTGGCTCCAAAAGGTTGGGAAACACTGATCTGAAGGACAGTATGTAATTTATGCTACAGTCAAAATAGGGAATATTGGTTTGAGACCATGGCACAACCAAAATTACTGTTCACTGCCTTGTTGCCTTTTAAATGGTTGCTTCAAAAACAGGGATCTGATCTGTGACCACTTGCTGACAGTTAACAATTTTAAAGCAACTTTTAATTTTCAACCCTTGCTGAACCCCAATTTCCCACTTTACTGAGACATTTGCCCAGGATTCTGCTGGTTCACCTCATGCTACATTTTCTTTTCCCCTGAACCTCATCCTTTTTGGTCTCTTTGCCAGCCCACAGCCTCATAATTGAAAGATTGTTTTTCATATGCGTAAATTTTCAATATCTTTGGAGTCAAAGCTACTGTTTGTGTGCATTTGTAAATTTCTTCAGAGGAAGGAGGTCACCTCCCCCCATGTTATCTAACAGCCAAGATTCATTCAGAGGGAGGGAGTTGCATAAACTTTCCTTCACATTTAGTCAGTGAATTTGCACTTTAAGCCTTTATAATGTGAGTGTGCAATAAGTCAAAGTAAAACATGCCAGGAAAACTAATAAACATTTGTCTATTCACCTGAATTTTTTTTTCTTTCACTGTCTTTAACAAAACAGAATTTACAATTAAACTGAATTTGCAGTGCGTGGTTTCACCTGCTTACTTGATCACACACCCCAAGATAAAAACATTTAAGTTCCCCAGTGTGAATAAACGAGAGACAGTGAAAACTAAGAAAGTGTTTTCGGATCAGTTCATTTGGACACATAAATCTACCGCAGTAATTCCTCTGATTCAGACAAAAAAACAAACAAACAAAAAAACCAGTCATTTGCTAATTACACATCTTATTTAATTACAAGTTGCAAGGGTCTGCCTGCCTACTCACCTGCATGGAAAAGAACAGCAGGTCGTTTCCAGAACCATGCCGAGATTTCAGCTTGCGCCCATCAGCGAAGCGTTGGGAGCTGGGATCTGCTTCGACTGGAGCACAGCTGCTGCACAACTAATGAAAGGCTTTCACTTCTGCAGCTTCCACAGTGTTTTCCTTCAGAGACCAAAGAAGATCCCTTACAAGCTCACAGGCATATTAACTACCAGGTTATGTGTATAAATCTGAAGAATATAAACTTTCATATTATTTGCCTTAATAAATGCAACATGGAGTCTTATAAAAGCCTTTATTTAATCTCAAGTAATGGAAAAGAAGAAAGCAATCAAAAATGCAATATTTGTTCTCAATATACACTTCTGCTGCTCCTATAGTACATCTGCTCTCCTTCATGTTCAAGTAATAGAAAATAGAATGATCTGCAGCCTCCTGCCAGTACTGCCAGAGACAAATAACTGCACATTACACATCAACAGAAGTTACATTCACTTGGGAATGCAAGCAGCCCATATCTTCTCTCTGTATAGTTGCTTTATCTTTCCTCATTGTACAATAAGATCTGTTGGTCTCTTGTAAGAAAATATGTCTAATTCTGTAAAGAGCACTACACGCTCTGATCATTAATTCCCCTAATCTGCTTTGCTAGAGGGAGAGCAATATGATCTAAATGAGTCATCACACTGTAAACTCATCGAGGTCCTCACGATGACGTGGCTGCTGCAGTGCCAGACAGTACATCCAAATGTTAACACCTTATTCAGAAGTGCACAACAGCTGAAAATACAAGAGGAACATTCATAATTAGAGCCTGTGATGAACCCAAGAAGAGAGCGTCCGGGTCCAGACAAGCATGTCGGCATTTATTCCATCTGCAGTTGGCAATTTTGGGACAGTTTGAGTCTCATGTAAATGAGGAGTTTAACACAAACCCCTCAGCTTCCTGATTTGCAATGTCTTATAAAAATCACTCTGACAATCACAGCCAACCACCTGATTGTTTCACACATTTCTGGAAAGCATTTTCCCAAGTTTGTGCCTAATGTATGAGCACTCAAACAACTTGGAGTGACAGCAGGCAGGATAATACAGAGGGGTTTGCTTTGGCCTCGCACTGTAGAGCTTCATGGTTAAAGAACTGACAGCTTCATTGTTGATATTCAGTATTAGCCAATACAACCAGTAACAGAGAAACAAGTGGTAAGAGGAGATTCAACGCCACGCTGACTCTGTACTGGTGCCAACAGTCCTGCTAACATTTCAGGTGTTTCTTGCTGGTCATGTCGTTCCAGATGCGGTGCATCTCCTCAGGGGAGATCTGGTGGACGGTGACCACCCTGCGGTAGCGACAGAGGCTGTAGGCCATCTTCCAGTGGTTGAAGCCACTGTTCTGGAAAGGGTGAATTCCTAACCTCCGGAGGCACACACCAACGTACACGTCCTCCAAGTGCAGCAGCCTGGTGTGTAAGGAGGTTTTGTAGATGAGTTCAGCCACGTCTGCTGAAAAAACGTAGCCGGTGCCAGAGCAGAACGGCGGGTACTTGCTCTCTGGGTACAGATCCCTGGGCATGTACCACTTGCTGCGCATGTCTCTGATTGGCCCACCGTTGATGACATAACCAGTGAAGTACCTCCTTCGGGGCTTTGTGGTAGGCTTCAGGAGGCTAAAGATGAGGTTCTCCATGTTGACAAAGATGTCACTGTCTGTCTTGAGGACATATTGAGCTTTAGAGCAGAAGGTGGCCACCCAGCGCATGCCCATAAGAGTCTTGAGCGTCAGGTTGTGGTATGAGTCAATAAAATCCTCCACTATAATGTCATGAAAGATCTGACTCTCCTGCTCCACCATCTGGTTGAGGACAACATCAGTGCTTCGGCCTAACAGGAAGAGCGTGACCACGCGCACATCCTGAAACGTGCTCTCATCCCCCCATGTCTCTCTGATGGCTTGACGGGCATCGAATTCCTTGTGAGTGGTGCTGATGAGGATGACAAGGAACGGGGGCTCCGACTCACACTTCTTGTCCTCGTTGATGAGGTAGCCGAAGTCGTGTGGGTTGACAGAGCGCGTGCGGATGTTGCTGAATGTGGAGTTCTTGTTCACCTTGAGTGTATTGCGTATTGGGATGTTCACCTGGCCCACGTAGGAAGTAGAGGGGCGGGAAACACTCAGGTACCACAAAGCGCTGGCCCAGCATACCACTGTCAGCAAGTATAAGCAGGAAACCTTAGAAGGCATCTCTGTTCACTTGGCTGGTATTACCAGTGGCAACAGGGTTGGAAATGTTGAAGCCACGCCTCCATGGGTTGTTAGAGCTTGCAGCGCAGCGGGAGGCTGCCTCCGCAACACAGCTGACATTAATTTCAAGACTTCTCTGTAGTCTAGTGCTGCTATTGTGATTGAAAAGCAGAATGGCAGAGATTTCTCATCATGTCCATGCCCTTACTGTGTTCCATCGCAGCTCACAGGATGACTTTCAACTCTTTCTGACAGCATCTAAAAAAAGATGAGAAAAACAGACATAAATCAGAACCACATAATGAAACAGCAGCAGGAGTGAGACAAGGTGAGACATCTAGCATCCTGTGTCTTACATTTTTTGAAAAGGCCAGATGTGTGACTTATTTAGCAGCAATTTTTTATTCTCTATTCATTATAGCCTATAACATCAACTCAGCGACTGTGCAAGCAGAAACGTGCCACAGCACATCATTCCATTGCTGCCTCTGACGAGAGGCGCCGTGAGCTGAAGAAAGTGAATATCCCACGAAACACTACCCTACTTTGCCTCGACTTTGACCATCTTCTGTTTGCAAACAGTTTATCTCCCTCTCATCCCAGTGAACTAGACACAGACTGACGAATCAGAGCAGTCACGGCGGAGCAGGAGGAGACGGTGATATTAAGGCAGAGAAGGTGTAATGAGCTCACGGTAAAAATGTAACCTCATTGCCATGGTTGTATTCACCATTCCCTCCCCAGCTACCCTTTCCACACCTTAATGTCACCACCAACTTAGCAGCTTAATTTTGCCCTGTAATGAGCTTCGTTAGTTGGATGTTGTGGAACTCTTTTAAGAATACACGCTGTAATTGGGCACGCTGACATGGGCTATAAGGATGAATATAACATGGAATATTTATTTGGATGCCAGAATTCATTCAAAGAAAACCAGATAAAAACATAATCCTTCACAAACAGACTTATTTGATCCAGGTGTAATCTCTTACGATATCGAAACAGCCTTCTTCTGTTTTTATTCTGAGGAAACACATTTTTGTGTTGTGCATAACTCATGACGAGCCAGAGAAAGTGCTACAGATCCTATTAGAGATGCTTCTTGCGCTCTGTTTTAAGATGGAAGTCCTACGATAAGAGCAGCTTATTCTTTTATCAAGCCAAGATTTTGGAATGTCTTGTGGGGCCTGATGGTTCTTTTCATCGGGACTTTTTTCTTATTTCCCCTCACCCTCTCCACCCTCCCCTATCTCTTTTCTCTCTTTCTTAAGCAGAGCCATCAATCTCACGGTCCAGTAGAATCCATCTCATCATGACTGCTTTTCCACACCTCCACACTCTCCATCCACTCAATCACTCTTTCCTCTACTTCAGTGGGCGCTTGATCCATCTTTATATGTCTCACTGCCTCCCGCTCTCGCTCACCCTTCTTCCCTCTCCTCCCTCTCCCATCCACGTCGGTTTCTTTTCACCTTGAGGAAGCTCTGTCGGTTTCATAATCCTCCAGAACGACTTTATGCTCACAATAACAGATATCCCACTTTAGCGATTCATCTCACGAAATCCTGACACTTAACTTCCTCTCAGAGTAAACTGAAGGATGGCTGTATCGTTTCATGATGCTATGCGACATAAAATTACATTAGCATCTGAATACACTCTTTCCCAAATTATCTTACCCTTCTAAAGCAGTATTGGGTGCTTGGGATCACAGTTATTAACTGTGATGATCATTAACACCAGTGTCAGTGTTAATTTGTGGTTAGCAAAAGGTAATATTGAATGGCAAAAACAGCTCACGCAGTTTACTGATACAACCAACTTATTACCAGACAAAGAATGTTGGATGATAATAGTAGCAGTCACAAAACATTATTTGGACATGTGGATTACTTTGTTTTGTACTTCTATTTATCCTTCTCACATGAATTATATACTCTCAGGTGCTGATGTTAATCAAATACACCTACTTAAAACTATCCAATCCAACAGTCATGCATACAGTTGTGGTTAAAAGCTTGCTTACACTCATTATGGTCATTTTAGACTTTTAATAATTTCTTTGACTATACATGCAGTTATTTAAGTCTTTTTATGTGGTGCTGAAGGTTCTACAATTTTTTTTTCAGATTAGCTCAAGTACCGTGTGTAAAAAGCTTCATGGAATGGGTTTCCATGGCCTAGCAATTGCACCCAAGCCTTGCATCACCAAGCACAATGCAAAGCATCGGATGCTGTGGTGTAAAGCAACTCACCCCACTAGCTACAACATGATCGCCCACCAGTGCACAAAGCAAGATCCATAAAAACATGGATGAATGAGTTTGGTGTGCGAGAACTTGCCTAGAAAAAGAACACCAATGGCATGAATTAGAGTGAAGACTGTATGCCAGGCTTTCTCATTCAATACCTTTCTGACCTCACAGATGCACTTTTGGAAGAATGGCCCAAAATTCCCAGAAACACATTCCTAAACCTTGTGGAAAACCTTCCCAGTAGAGTTGAAGGTGTTATAGCTGGGATGTCACTCAAGTTCATATGGATGTGAAGGCAGACAAGCAAATACTTTTAGCAATATAGTGTAGTTTGGAACTATTTCTAAACAACTGCAGTCATCACTTCAAACAACTCTACATTAAGTACAAGTTATCTTGATTTGTCACAACTTTGCCGAGGTCTGAAAGAAAAACCAAATGGTCAACTTCTGATGAGAAGAAATTGGTTAAAAACAACCCAGGAACCACCAAGGCTCAAGCCTTCCATGAGCTGGATACTGCTGGAACACCAGCTTCACTGTTCACAGTGACACAAGTCTGACATAATCATGGACTGTGAGTGTGCCGAGCAAGAAAGTAGCCCCTGCTCCAAAACCTTCAAGCTTGACTGAAATTTGCAGCCGCCAACATGAAAAAGCCAAATGCCTTTTGGAGAAAAATTTTATGTTCACATGATACAAAGATTAAGCTATCTGGCCACAACGACAAGAGCAAGAGTATTTGGAGGAGCAAAGGTGAGGCCTTCAGAGCTAAGAAAAATGTCCCAGCTGACCAGCGTGGTGGTTGTAACATTATGCTCTGGATCTGTTTTGTTGCCATGGGTTCTAGTACATATCACAAAACAGATGTAATAATGAATACGGAGGACTACTGCATCTCCTGTTGCTAGCAACAAGCATCATTGAAATGTCTTGAGCCTTGTGAGCAAAAAGATTCAGTGAAACAACCTGAACTGACCAAGGATGACATGGTAGTTTTGGGACCATGTCCCAAAACATGGTGAAGATCACTTCTATGATCTTCACCAAAATGTAATTCAAGTTGAACAGAGCGCTTTTTATATAATAGAAAAATCCAACATGAACAGGTGTTAAAGAGAGTAATCCAAAGGAAACAGGAGCTGGACGCAGTGCAGAGATAAATAGGGAGACAAATTCTTAAATAAGACAAGGTCTTAAATAATCAGGCCCCATCTTATCTTAATGACCTTATAGTACCATATCACCCCATCAGAGCACTTCGCTCTCACACTGTAGGATTAGTTGTTATTTCTAGAGTATTTTTAAAAGTAGAACGGGAGGCAGAGCCTTCAGTTTTCAGGCCTCTCTTCTGTGGAACCAGCCTCTTGTTTGAATTCAGGAGACAAACACTATCTCTACCAGTGTTGGTCAAGTTACTTGAAAAAAGTAATCAGTAACTAATTACTTCCCCAAAAAAGTAATCCCGTTACTTTACTGATTACTTATTTTCAAAAGTAATTAATTACTTAGTTACTTAGTTACTTTTTAAAAACACAATTTACAACCTGAATAGGTGATAAAGCGATAGATCTTTCAGCCCAATTCTACTTTTTCTACATAATCCATCATACAAAATGTAATCAAATGGAAAAGTCTCTTTTTTAACTTGTTTTATCAGTTTTAATCTTTTAACTTTATGCATCAAGCAAAAAATTTAATTATATGCAACATTCTCTGACTTGAATAAATTAGTTTAACATTTAAACCTATCTTCTGCACATTCCAGCACATAAAATAAAATATTTTTTTGTGTTTACACTCACTCTTTCAAATAGATGCAAGTAAAACACAGCAGAAAATAAATAAAGTCAAAGACTCAGCGGTCCTGTTGCTCTATTTTCACCTGTAAAGCAGGACTGCGGTAGGCGGAGGTTTACCCTGGTGCAGGTGTGCCGCGGTCAGTTGAAGAATCCGCGACTTTCTCTGTGAGTTTCCCATTACGTCGTTGCGCACTCGGTGCTTGCTTGGAAGTTTAGGGGTTTTTTTCGCTGTAAAAAGAAGTTTTCTTCCCACGCACGATGGACGCTAATGTTTTTGTCACTTTTTATGGAATCAAACTCAAAGTAAGGTCAGTACTTCCACGCTTAAACGCTGCACGCTCATACTCTCTCCCACAATCGATATGTGATCCATTGTTGATCTGCACACAGCTGTTGTCACTAACGGCGCACTCGCTTACGTCACTGTTGTGAGACATTCTCGCAAAAAATCACGGTTTTAGTAACGCAGCGTTCCTACGGGAAAGTAACAGTAATCTAATTACCGTTTTTGCAATAGTAATCCCTTACTTTACTTGTTACTTGAAAAAAGTAATCAGATTACAGTAACGCGTTACAAGTAACGCGTTGCTGCCCATCTCTGATCTCTACTTTTAAGATTAGGCTTAAAACTTGCCTTTTTGCTAAAGCATATAGTTAGGGCTGGATCAGGTGACTCTGAATCCTCCCTTAGTTATGCTGCAATAGGTGTAGGCAGCTGGGGGATTCCCATGATGCATTGAGTATTTCTTCTTCAGTCACCTTTCTTACTCAGTATGTGTTAATAGACCTCTCTGCACTGAATCATACTTGTTATTAATCTCTGTCTCTCTTCCACAGCATGTCTTTATCATGTCTTTCTTCTCTCACCCTTACCGGTCACAGCAGATGGCCCCACCCCTCCCTGAGCCTGGTTCTGCCGGAGATTTCTTCCTGTTAAAAGGGAGTTTTTCCTTCCCACTGTCGCCAAAGTGCTTGCTCATAGGGGATCATATGATTGTTGGGTTTTTCTCTGTATGTATTATTGTAGGGTCTACCTTACAATATGAAGCGCCTTGAGGTGATTGTTGTTGTGATTTGGTGCTGTATAAATAAAATAAAATTGAATTTGGGCTTTGTAGTTTTTATTAGTGGAGTACAGGGACAAACCAAAGCATTTTGGAAACTCAACCGATTATATATCCTAAATAGTTAGAGACATACTGTAATTTCCTCTAAACCTCAACTTTAGAGGCAATGAAAAATGAATGTATGGTGTTTTGAGAAAGAAAAGCATTCTGAAAATTGGCCAAAAGAATTATTTTGGACTTGCAATTTCATTTACTTGGGAAATAGAAATGGCAAATGGAAGGCTGTTGCCCTATAGTTCTAGTAACACTGACTTTTATTAGTAAAAAAATGTTGAAAAGGTAATCATGAAAGCATAGAGTATAAGGCATCAGCACATACAAGTTTGTTTGCTTTTTTAAATATTGATGAGAGCACATGGGTGCTTATTTTATGAGTAATGAAGCTTTGGCAAAAAGCTCAATCATCTTTTTATTCTCTCTTCTTCTTCTTCTTCACTTCTTATTCCATCAAAATCCTTTTCATTTATTGTTTGTTTATTCAGAGATCATTCTGCTTTTATTCCTTGAATCAGTCCAAAGCAGTCATTCTTTAAATATAGTTTTACACTAAGAAATCTCCCTGAAAATACTCTATTAGGAAATATCGAGGAAAATATATTACCATGGATACCTAATCATTTGCACAAATATATGACTCTTACAGATACAGTGGGGCAAAAAAGTATTTAGTCAGCCACCGATTGTGCAAGTTCCCCCACTTAAAATGATGACAGAGGTCAGTAATTTGCACCAGAGGTACACTTCAACTGTGAGAGACAGAATGTGAAAAAAAAATCCATGAATCCACATGGTAGGATTTGTAAAGAATTTATTCGTAAATTAGGGTGGAAAATAAGTATTTGGTCACCTCAAACAAGGAAAGTCTCTTGCCCTCACAGACCTGTAACGTCTTCTGTAAGAAGCTTTTCTGTCCTCCACTCGTTACCTGTATGAATGGCACCTGTTTGAACTCATCATCTGTATAAAAGACACCTGTCCACAGCCTCAAACAGTCAGACTCCAAACTCCGCCATGGCCAAGACCAAAGAGCTTTCGAAGGACACCAGGAAAAGTATTGTAGACCTGCACCAGACTGGGAAGAGTGAATCTACAATAGGCAAGCAGCTTGGTGTGAAAAAATCAACTGTGGGAGCAATCATCAGAAAATGGAAGACATACAAGACCACTGATAATCTCCCTCGATCTGGGGCTCCACGCAAGATCTCATCCCGTGGGGTCAAAATGATCATGAGAACGATGAGCAAAGATCCCAAAACCACACGGGGGGACCTGGTGAATGACCTGCAGAGAGCTGGGACCAAAGTAACAAAGGTCACCATCAGTAACACACTACAACGGCAGGGAATCAAATCCCGCAGTGCCAGACGTGTTCCGCTGCTGAAGCCAGTGCATGTCCAGGCCCGTCTGAAGTTTGCCAGAGAGCACATGGATGATACAGCAGAGGATTGGGAGAATGTCATGTGGTCAGATGAAACCAAAGTAGAACTTTTTGGTATAAACTCAACTCGTCATGTTTGGAGGAAGAAGAATACTGAGTTGCATCCCAAGAACACCATACCTACTGTGAAGCATGGGGGTGGAAACATCATGCTATGGGGCTGTTTTTCTGCCAAGGGGACAGGACGACTGATCCGTGTTAAGGACAGAATGAATGGGGCCATGTATCGTGAGATTTTGAGCCAAAACCTCCTTCCATCAGTGAGAACTTTGAAGATGAAACGAGGCTGGGTCTTCCAACATGACAATGATCCAAAACACACCGCCCGGGCAACAAAGGAGTGGCTCCGTAAGAAGCATTTGAAAGTCCTGGAGTGGCCTAGCCAGTCTCCAGACCTCAACCCCATAGAAAATCTGTGGCGGGAGTTGAAAGTCCGTGTTGCTCGGCGAGAGCCCCAAAACATCACTGCTCTCGAGAAGATCTGCATGGAGGAATGGGCCAAAATACCAGCTACTGTGTGTGCAAACCTGGTAAAGACCTATAGTAAACGTTTGACCTCTGTTATTGCCAACAAAGGTTATGTTACAAAGTATTGAGTTGTATTTTTGTTATTGACCAAATACTTATTTTCCACCCTGATTTACGAATAAATTCTTTACAAATCCTACCATGTGGATTCATGGATTTTTTTTTCACATTCTGTCTCTCACAGTTGAAGTGTACCTCTGGTGCAAATTACTGACCTCTGTCATCGTTTTAAGTGGGGGAACTTGCACAATCGGTGGCTGACTAAATACTTTTTTGCCCCACTGTAACTTAAAAGGAAGTTTCTATGGGAGTTCATGGATACAACATTGATTTAAACAAAATTCATTTTTTACTTTTTTTTGATTAAATGACATAACCACTACCACAGTGAGTGATAGTGGTTATGCCAGAGAATATAGTTGGTATGGTCTCCCTTACCACCACAAAAGAAATTCAACTGTATTTTATCACATAGGTTAAAGATCCCCTCGAGGCATGCTAAGAAAAATATTCTGTTTGAATAATAAATTGCAATATTGCGATACGTGATAAAACCCTGTATGCAGGATTTAAAACTCACATTGCATATTAGAACCTGAAAACTCTCTTGTGCCAAACCCAGAGGACTTATCATTCTGCATAATGAAGAAGAGGAATCACTGATTGCAATTATTTTTGATTGGAAGGACATTATCCTCAAAAATCATAAAATTAATGACCCAAAATTGTCCATAATATGAGGTTGTGCATACCATAACTGAATGTCACATTTGCTTTTGGTGTGTGTGACAAACAGTGGGAGAAATCTTAAATTCTGCACTGGTGAACTGGACCCAAGATAAGATCACTCCACTGCTCTGTTTCAGTATTCGATCATAAGGGAAATATAAGAGCCAATTTTTCATGCTGCGTTACACGTCAAATCTGCTGAAAACTGATAAACCACTATTGAAGATGAACTTGCCAATATTAAAGACATGCCTTTTTGTAACCCTGCAGCAAAAGTTATTTTTGAGAGTTGGAGCTATGAAAAATGCTCATATTGCAGTGTATAGTATATATATATAGTGTTGTTTCTTCTTGTGATACTCAGTGACACATGTATTACAAGAGAAACACTGTGACAATTGCTAAGGACATGAAGTTGCCCTGAATGATTTGCTAAAAACTTGCAGTAAAGCTTAACCAATGAATGAGGGAATAAGAGAGCAGATGTAACAAAATTAGTGGTGGAAAATTATAAATCTACAGTGGAGGACAGCAAATCAGAGATTTAACTCATTAAACTGACATATAGTAATGCAATCCATACAGTGTGCATTAACACCGAGCCCCCAATTTCATACTTTGTTTTATCTTCATTAGTAACACAGGTATTGTGATGTATCGTACATGATAGTTTTGTATTGTATGGCTCGAGTACTTCAGAATTGCTGAAATTAAATACTTACTACACTACTACAGATGTACTGTAATATAATGAAAACTGCATGCTAGTTCAGGCAAACAGCTCACACTGTACTGTTTGATGGTGATGGTATGTGATATGTCCATCAGGCTTGCAAAGTATATTTTTTCATCTCAACCTCATACTAAGCAAGTGTGAATACGTTTGGCAATGTGCCTTTGGTGCCAACAGCTAGAACTAGTAACAGGTACATTACAGTTAATTAAGGATTCATAGGTCCTTATAGCAGCACTGTTTCTTCCATAACAACTTTTCATGCATTGAAGTACTAATGTTCCTAATGACTGACTAATAAATACACGCCAATAAATGTATCCCAGAAAGTTGAATCTCTTCATTTGGGAGAAATATTTAATCGCCCATTTAGGTGACTTCTTCAGCCTCAGCTGAGTGCAGGTTTCATAACCTTCATAACCTTCAACCTTCATAATCAAGGATGCATCAAGACATGTATTATACAAAAAACCCAAAATGAAAAACCCCAGTGCTAATAATCTGCTAATCTGAACTGGTCATGACAGCACGTTGACAGGCCAGAAAGAGACAGAGACAAAGAGTGAGAGAAAGAGAAATTGGAAGGAAATAGGTGGGGAGATTTGCAGTCAGTCTGATGTATGCCAGTGTTAAGTGCTAAAGTGTTTTACCCCCCACGCGCTGTGAAGTCAATTTAGCTCCCTCACACAAGTCTCTCCTGCCTTGTTCGCTGCTCGCTATGTGTGGCAGATAAGACAGTACAGTACTTTACAACAGTGATCCAACATCTAATTAATTCACAATATAGAAATTTAAAGAAAGTACGTTAACTTTGCTGGCACAAATTATCTTATCAAATCTGATTTGCTGTAAAATGTGTTACAATAAGTTAATATTTCAACCAGAAATACCCGAAATTCTCTTTCTCAACATTCTGAAGGGTGAAGGTTTTGTCTCTTTTTGAATTTGACTGAGTCTAAGTTGAAATTTAAAGTTTTGATATAAAAAAACAAGGCATTACCTTCAGCTTTAACAGACCTATATATGAAAAAAACTTTTTTGATTAGTGATTAGTAATGTGATTGGAGAACTTAGCAGTACAATAGTGCAATACTTCTGTAGGACAAATCTATTTGAACTTACAGTGGGGCAAAAAAGCATTTAGTCAGCCACCGATTGTGCAAGTTCCCCCACTTAAAATGATGACAGAGGTCAGTAATTTGCACCAGAGGTACACTTCAACTGTGAGAGACAGAATGTGAAAAAAAAAATCCATGAATTCACATGGTAGGATTTGTAAAGAATTTATACGTAAATTAGGGTGGAAAATAAGTATTTGGTCACCTCAAACAAGGAAAATCTCTGGCTCTCACAGACCTGTAATGTCTTCTGTAAGAAGCTTTTCTGTCCCCCACTCGTTACCTGTATGAATGGCACCTGTTTGAACTCATCATCTGTATAAAAGACACCTGTCCACAGCCTCAAACAGTCAGACTCCAAACTCCGCCATGGCCAAGACCAAAGAGCTTTCGAAGGACACCAGGAAAAGTATTGTAGACCTGCACCAGACTGGGAAGACTGAATCTACAATAGGCAAGCAGCTTGGTGTGAAAAAATCAACTGTGGGAGCAATCATCAGAAAATGGAAGACATATAAGACCACTGATAATCTCCCTCGATCTGGGGCTCCACGCAAGATCTCATCCCATGGGGTCAAAATGATCATGAGAACGGTGAGCAAAGATCCCAGAACCACACGGGGGGACCTGGTGAATGACCTGCAGAGAGCTGGGACCAAAATAACAAAGGTCACCATCAGTAACACACTACAACGGCAAGGAATCAAATCCCGCAGTGCCAGACGTGTTCCGCTGCTGAAGCCAGTGCATGTCCAGTGAAGTTTGCCAGAGAGCACATGGATGATACAGCAGAGGATTGGGAGAATGTCATGTGGTCAGATGAAACCAAAGAAGAACTTTTTGGTATAAACTCAACTCGTCGTGTTTGGAGGAAGAAGAATACTGAGTTGCATCCCAAGAACACCATACCTACTGTGAAGCATGGGGGTGGAAACATCATGCTATGGGGCTGTTTTTCTGCCAAGGGGACAGGACGACTGATCCGTGTTAAGGACAGAATGAATGGGGCCATGTATCGTGAGATTTTGAGCCAAAACCTCCTTCCATCAGTGAGAACTTTGAAGATGAAACGAGGCTGGGTCTTCCAACATGACAATGATCCAAAACACACCGCCCGGGCAACAAAGGAGTGGCTCCGTAAGAAGCATTTGAAAGTCCTGGAGTGGCCTAGCCAGTCTCCAGACCTCAACCCCATAGAAAATCTGTGGCGGGAGTTGAAAGTCCGTGCTCGGCGACAGCCCCAAAACATCACTGCTCTCGAGAAGATCTGCATGGAGGAATGGGCCAAAATACCAGCTACTGTGTGTGCAAACCTGGTAAAGACCTATAGTAAACGTTTGACCTCTGTTATTGCTAACAAAGGTTATGTTACAAAGTATTGAGTTGTATTTTTGTTATTGACCAAATACTTATTTTCCACCCTGATTTATGAATAAATTCTTTACAAATCCTACCATGTGGATTCATGGATTTTTTCACATTCTGTCTCTCACAGTTGAAGTGTACCTCTGGTGCAAATTACTGACCTCTGTCATCATTTTAGGTGGGGGAACTTGCACAATCAGTGGCTGACTAAATACTTTTTTGCCCCACTGTAGCTGCCAATAGTGATTGGCTGAGACTGATGGGTTCCACTGCTACAAAACAAGCAAAAAGAAATGAACTGAGGTGGTTTACTTACTTATGGGCTCAGCTATTTGTTTTACTGGACTGCTTCTCATTTATTATCAACCTGGACTACTTGGCAGTCAATTTATTCTTGTGCTGACTAAGCAGCTGTATTCATTTTCTATTTCAATGTTGGTGAAACTGCCTTTTCTTTATCTCTGGTCCTCCATAGTTGCTGCAAATCAGGGGTGACAAATGAGCAAGGCAGAGAAGACTATTATCTATGTAGCCTAGCAATGCATACTCCTAGGTAACATTCACAGTGAAGTTTGGTTTGTGTCACGGTCTGAGCTGGCAGACCGTGCGGAGATGAGAATGACGACGCAAATGCAGACACCGAAGACAAAGATGGATGTTGAACAGAACGCAAGCCTTTATTATGGTGAAACTGAACAATAAACAAAAGCAAAGAACGACTACACAAAGCTAACAAAACCTAAACTGGGAAGACTAAACACTACATGAAACCTGAAAACCTGGAGACACGGGGGAAATACACCGGGGAGGATACACAGACGATCCAACAGGGAACAAAGGAAAACACTCACTATATATCCAGATGGTAACGAGGAAGGGAGTAACCAAAAGGGGACACAGCTAAACCAAATCTGACAAGAGAAGAAAGGAAGAACGCAAAACTAGATACACTCACAGAAGACACAAGACTGTCAACGTAAAACAGGAAATACAAGACAGACACTGAGGCGCAGACTCGACACTGAGGCGTGACTGACTAGATGGAAATTATGAAAAAAAGAAAGGCAAGGTGACCGAAAGCAACGGCAAGAACTATGAATATAACATAACAGAAAACCATCAAGAGAATTATATATATATATATTAGGGGTGCAACGATATTCGTATCGATATTGAACCGTTCGATACAGTGCTTTCGGTTTGGTACGCATATGTATCGAACAATACAAAATTTGTAATTTATTTTATCAACTTTCCGTCTGACGATGCTGTCTGTGTTGAGCGCTCATTGAATCTGCGTTCGACTACTCCGCCTAGGCTGCACTGTCGAGCGCAGATCCACTGAGCGCTCAACACAGACAGCATAGTCAGAAGGAAGAGCGCAGGGCAAGCTAGCGAGACAGAAGTTAAGCTCTCCTTGCAACATGGCAAATTGAACCTCCCCCACCCTCATTCAGATCTGGCGTTTGGAATTATTTTGGTTTTCATGTGACATATGACCCTGAAGGTAAGCGAGTCATGGACTAAAGTAAAACAGTATGTTGGATGTGCCATGCAATGCTCAATTACATGGGTGGGAGCTAGTGTGTTAGCGCAGTTAGCTCGTTAACGTGTCGGCCGTCTAGCCCCATGCACGGGGCGATCGGCGGTAGCTCGTTAATGGAGATTTGCCGTGTTGTGGCGTTAAGGTCATTTCAACGAGATTAACCTGAAAGCACTAGTGGGAACACAACGAATATGACTGCACATTTACGCCGACATCATCCTAGTGCAAAGACAAGTGGAAGCAGACAAAAACAAGCAAGCATGCTACTAACTTTAGCCGAGTCATTTAGACAGCCGTTAGCACAGGATTCTCCTCATGGGGACCTGATATGTTTAATATGCTGCTGAGAATATAGCCCAGAAGAAGCGTATAGTATAGCTTTTATTTTGGAAAGAGCCATTTCTCTGTAATAAACTCTCTTTTCCAAAGATGAGTGATTCCTCAATCAGATAGATTTATTTTTTTTATTACTTTGCTGTTTCAGCAACATTAAATTTAAAAAGTGTACTTTTGAGTTAAAATATATATTTATAATTTTAATAAATGACAAATTAAAAAGGCATGAACATTTTGTATCGACAAAACATCGAACCGTGACACCAAAGTAAATGTTGATAGTGATTAAAGTTTAACTCAAAAGTTCTTCTAAGTTTGACCTGACACCATTGACATGATTAATTCTTCAGAGACATGGCAGCTCTTTTCTTCATGGAGAACTCACAAAAAACTGATACTACTATATCACAAACTCATATGTAAACCCAGCTCAAAACGAGAACCAGGTAATGAATCCAACTTTCAGTAAAGAGTCAAACAGCTGGATCCTACAACTCCCACGTAGTACTTAAAGGCACTAAGTCTAAAAAAAAGCTCAAGTTCCAGCCCCCTAGGTGTCACTACAGAATTTCAGATAAAAATATCTGATGTCAGCAGCCAAAGTCAAGATGACCTTTATGTCATTACTGTGATAGTTTTGGAGGCTCCTCTATAGCTACAAGCTACATTATACAACTGTTCATGGCATTTGCATCGTGTAAGTACGACGTAAATTCCATCACCTACCTAGATCTTCTAGCTGTGAGGACTCCATCATGTTTTTTTCATCGGCAATTGTGAAAGTAAGCATATATACTTGCTGTACAAGCCCACTCTCAAAAAAGTTGTGACGCAATGTAAATGTAAATAAAAACAGAAAGCAATGAATGTCATGAACCCTTATTTTATCCACAATAGAACATAGAAAACATAGAAAATCTTTAAAGTGCAACATTTTACTATTTCATAGAAACTTTAAGCTTGTATTCAGCAAAAATCTGGGACATGGGGGAACAAAAGTTGAACACGTATGTGGTGAGTAACTGGAGGTTCACCAGTCTGACAAGAAAAATCAGGCAAGAATGAGACAATCTGGAACATTTTTGAGATGTTTTGACACCATCAGTTTAAAATAAGCTAATATTTTCCTTTAAATAGTAAAATGTTTCAGTTTAAACATTTTATTTTATTCACAGCAGATCAAAAAATAATTTTTTCTATGTGCCAAATATGGTTTTGAATGAGATTAGCATAGTTTCATTTATTAGCATTTTACACACCATCCCAATTGTGGGGTAATTAGGGTTGTATACAAGAATATGTAAATCCAGTTTTCTTTTATAACATGTATGACGTGTGATCAAAAAATCCTGGCATGTTCAGACAACTTTTATCATGACTACTGAAACTCTTATTCTGCCCATACACAATGTGCACTCTGAGATTTCACTAACTTGCACTTCAAACGTCAATAACTCTTTCAAACTGACCCAAATTTCATGTGAAGGATCATTGCTGGTGTCTCCAACTGAACAATTATCAGTTGAGTCAGACTTTTCAAGCCTCAAGGCTCTGCATCATGTGAGTAGCTCTTTGTTTTAACTGTTCAGTGTATTAACTGTGAAGGGATTATCAAAGTAGAATTCAATTCAGTTTAATTCACAACAACAATTTCCTAAAGTTGCTTTATATTGGAAGGTAAAGAACATACAATAATACAGAAAAAAAAACAATCAGATGACCCCATATGAACATCATAGGGTTCACCACCTGGAACACTCCCCAGATTTGGCTCCCTGTCTGTCTACATCCACAAAAATTAACTTCAACTTGAAGGTTCACATTGGAGCAAATCTTGTTCCTATCACAGAGGCACTTGTGCAATTGACCATAATAGGACTTGCACTGAGATAAGTAACGGAGTGCTAAAAAAGGATCCAGAGATATATCTTAACGGGCTCTTAAATACCTCTTTTCTACTCAAGCACTTTGGACTCACCGTTATTTCTATGTTTAAGTGATTTCTAACAAACATTCATATGTTGCCCAAGGATACTATGGCAACAGTCAGGGATCAAACCATCGACCGTCCAATTAGTGGGAAACTTCCTGAGTGATTGGATGACCTTGAATGTGAAATCCCAGGTAATGCTTTTGACTTTTATGAACCTAATATTAGCATATGTACAAGTTATGAGCCTAAAACTCTGGCTTCTTTCTACTCTTGGATTAGTATGGGTTAGTATAGAGGGCGAGCTTCTGTTTGTTGGAGAAGCCAATCAACAGAAAGTTGGCTTGAAAATGAATGGAACTGAAACGGCTTATCCTAGCATAAGACAAACAAATTAATAAAGAATTAATTAAAACAAATACATTCTTAAGAATAAAAATCTAGACAAGAATGGGATTTTTATTCAGATATATAATAATATATGGTGTTTCTGTCAGGGTGTAGGGTGGTTAAAAATAATTTTTGAAAGGCATGAATCATCAGCTCTGTTGTCTTTTTAATCAAGTGACCTCTATACGCCGGAGCAAAAAAGCTTGAAGGCTATGTAGATGTGGGAGTTTCAGTCTCGTTCAATGTTGCACCAGGTAATTGATTGCAATCATTAGTGCCGCGTAGAGTGACCTTGCTTACGGGAAAGAATGGGGTTGGGGGGGTTGGGGTGACTTTGCAGGAAGACAGAAAAACAAAGGCAGCACACGAGTGATTTAATAGACTGTAATGTGTGTCTTCATTGTATTGGAGGTGTAAGAGATGAGCTCAGAGGGCAGACACATCTGAAGGTAAATAAATCATATTCCCAGCGCTGGGCTGACATCTTACACTCCTGCTGCCTGCTCCCATATTACAGATTTAATGACTGACAGAGGGAAAAACAGCAAGCAGCTTCTACCACTGGCTGCTTTCATGACTGCTGATTTAAGCAATGCTGTCAAAACATTTACTTCTTTACATCGTAGCATTATGATGTGGAAATACCATTTGAAAGCGAGGCATGACCTGTAAATATAGCTCAACGCGAATGAACAATGAAGTGGAAAACACACTTGCCACTCTGCATTGCTTAAACCAAGGCTGGTTTAAGCAGTACAGGCTGGTTTTGCATTATGGTGGTACTGCTTTTTAATATTTAATGATTTAATATTATTCCTGCTGAATGTGTGAATGTGTCTCCTGTTCATGTCATGATAGAAAAAGACATAGCAAGAAGGAGCAAGCCAGATGGATGAGTGAATAAGTATGAAGTGGATATTAAAACCACAGACTGTGTTTAAAAGATGAATGTAGTCATGGCGATGTCACTTGGTGGGTTTGGACAAGCTGCAGGTTTAGGGGTGCAATGAACAGATACGCATATCTGCTAATTGGTTAATGAGTTAATTAGTGCTTTCACTACCCAAAACAGAAGTAGGAATTTCTTGGATTTCTCAGAAAATTCCATCAAAAATGCTCCAAAAGACACCAAACGCACACAAACAAACCTATGCCCCTCAACCTCAGATCCAGACAGATTAGATAAAAATATTCCTCCGTTGTATATATTTTGCTACAGGAGCTGTAAACATGCTTCTAATGCTGTAAAGTCAGCATTTTAACATGGGAGTCTATAGGGATTGACTCACTTTTGGAGCCATCCTCAAGTGGCTGTGCTGTTCTGTTTGTGCAGTAAATTTCAGGGACTTGGGCAGACGTTATAATCGTGGCTTTAATCTGCAAATTTAAACGATCTCAAATGCACATACACATTTCTCTCACTGATGCTGAAATGGGCTGTCCACAGCACATAACTCAACACCTTATCTCACGCTCCTGCTGTTCACTATGTGATAAGCTCAACAGGAGGTTTATAATTGTCAGTCACAAAAAAAGAAAAGCTATCTTCTGTTTAATGTTTGATCCTCTTTTCCTCCAATCTTCTGCCAAGTCTAAAATCCATTATGTCAGCTTCAAACATTCAAAAGAGGAATTAATGTGGGAAGAATTTAACAGCAATGGCCAAATTGGTTTGCATCCCACCTAATATGAAAGAGACGCAATTAAAATGTCAGGGCTGGAAGACTCCCAGTGTGGCACCAGCTCCGCTTTTGTTTCCTGGATAATAAAGGAGTCAATGATTGTTGAGGAGCAGCACAACCAGACATATAGTCAGTATTACAGTCCACAGGCTGGACATTGTGGGCTTAGTGGAAAGCCTCTGAATGCAAAGTAGCTTAGTAGTGCCAGAGGAAATGGGATATCAATAGCGGCCAACAGATTTGGCCGCTGTTCAGAAGCCTGATGCTCCACTTCAGTGCTGACTTGAGCCCAAACTGTGCTGGGGCATATCAGTTTATAGACAAGCAGTGTTTGCAGAAAATTCTCAGCATTTGTTTTAAGGTACCTGGAGAATTAATGTCTGGCTCAGAGGACGTTCTAACACTTAGTTTCCCAAACTGCCTGAAATGTAGCAGATAATCTTTTGTGGTGCGCGGTGAACTCTGACTCCCACCCATCTTGGGGACTTATTTGCTAAAGTGACGTTTCTGCTGGATGACAAGGCGAGAAAAAACATGGAGTCTGGTTCCAAAACACAGCTGCATCTTAATCATGACAGTGTTGAGAAAAAAAATAGCTACTACAGTAGACAAGGTGAGTTGTTTTTTTTATTTTATTATTATTATTTTGCAGTGCTGGGTATTGGAGGAGGCTTTTACTCCAAATAGATTCACTGTGCTCCCCACACCAGCCAGACCTGTGCTCTGAATGCTAAGCTCTCTCATAAATTGTAAATGACAACTTGATTCATGCAGGTAATACATTTTACTGTCCGACTGGGTGACATTGCGGTTATACATTATTGAAGATCTGGGACGATGCGGAGGGAGGACGTTGGAATTATGGTAATACCACTGAGGCATACTCAGCAACAAAAATTAAACATTACGACACCAGCTGGTGAGAACAAATGCTTGACTAGCAAGGACAAGGCTAGACACAGTGCTGCCCCCTTCCTGATTCTTTAGTGTTTTTGTTTTGGGGGTTTTTTGCATATTTTTCATACTTACATAGAGGAATTTTAAAATTAGCTTTTAAAACTCAGCTTTTAAATTTATGGAGGGGGGAAAAAATCTATCAAAAAGGACCAGAGAGATGGTGACTGTGAATCTAGGGCCCTCTTGCTATAAGACCAAACCACTGGGCCATGCTGCTCGTGGACTGATGATCTCAAACATGTAAGCATGACATCAGAAAAGGGGCAAATACTTTTTCACCATGTATCACCATGCTGCAGGGGAGCAAAGGTGAAACTGGTGTAGGACTGACATTGGATAGTAAGATGGGAATAACCTTCAGAGATCTCCTGAAGATGACAGACTTTTATAGTATTGATGGAATATTTCAGCTGTAGTCACTAGAGAGCCCAGTGGCAAGGCCTTTATCCGGGTGCACATACTCTCTGCACTTCAGCAGTGGCCTGCCTCACATCTCTATACCCACAGTGCAAGCACAATTTTCCACCTACAGGCACCTGGCATCTGCAGTGAAGTGGAAGTGCCAGATTCAGGGGCAAGTTATATTTGAATCTTTGTTTATTGATGTGAAAGTGCCGCAGAGCTGTTGACCACACATCACACCACTGACACCATGTTCGATGAGCAATAAAGTGTATACTTTATCACCTAGAGCAACATAAGAAAGTATTAGTCGGTAAAAAAATACAATAAATAAGACAACTTCTGCAATGCCTTGGCAAGGTCAATGTAATTCATCAATCCAACAAATGAAGAGAAACCTCTGTGAAAGAAGGAATCGATACTACCGCAACAAGTGGTGGACGTAAAGACACACCTGGTATCATCATCCTCACATAGCCATTTCTTTGGCTGTCGTTTAAACACCTCTTCTTTCTATGCAATCTCCCTCCCCCTTTCATTCAAACAATGACCTTAAACCTGTGAGTGTCTACAAGCAGAAGCAGCAGTGGTGAGTCTCTGATGAACTTGTAAATTCTCTGCTATTGATCCAGTTCTGCAGGGTCTGTTGGAGTGATTGGCTATAATTTTATTTTCCCTCAGTTACATCCATCAGCCAGGCAATTAATCAGACTTAATATTATATAATATTGTTAATATAATATTGTGTAAGTACAGTATCTTGGAATGGAAACTTCTATTAAAAGCACCAAATCCATACTACTGTGTAAAATTATAAGATAACACAGCCTGACAGACATAAATGAGTACTTTTGCACCAACAAGATTCCCAAAGAGCTATTAGCCAAAAACTGGTATATGTCAACAGGCTGTGCAGTGTGCCCTAAAAAATACTTGAGGAACCAGGAGAATGGAAATCCAAAGGAGAAGCAGATCAAGAAAAAAATATATACACTAGAAGAACAATATCAGAACGCAAGCAAGAGTAATAGGAATACTTCCAGCAAAGACCTGACACAGCACTTGAGACATGGATTTGGCCTTTCTGTTGATTCATTCACTGTTTGCTAAAGCCTCATCAGAAATGGTCTCGATGGAAGGAAGCCGTTCTTCATGATGGGACACAGAGAATGGAATAAAAGGCAGCAGCATCCAAAGAAGAGCATCTTCTTTCTTTCAGGAAGCCTGTAGAATTATTCTGAAGAAGGAAAGAAAGCTAGCATTCAGCCTTAAGTTAAAATCAGAGCTTCCCAAAGTGTGGGGCCTGCCCCCCTAGGGGGGGCGCAGAGCCATTGCAGGGGGGTATGAAAGGGAAAAAAAATTAAAAATGCTTCGACGCTGCTAGCACGGGGCTCCCACACAAACGCAAAGCAGGAGATGAAGCATCACAGAATATGTTTCCAAACCAACTTCCTTCCAAGCCAAAGACTAGAAAATATGGTGAAGCATATCTTCCCTTTGGTTTCACCTGCACAAGTGCCGAGGTAGGTCTGCCCTACATAATTGGTTTTCCCTTCCTCGGGAGCAGCGCTGGGCTCTCCAAATCACGGACAAACAGTTTTCCACATTCTTGATTTTTAGTTCACAAACACTTGTTGTAATGACTAACTACTCCTGACATTTTGGAGATGTTAGCTCTTTATACAGTAAAGTTACAGTGGGATACAAATAATATCAGGCTGATCCTGCCACGATTTGTTCCCCCGGTTCAAATCACGGACAAACATTATCCTACAGTTGTTTATGTTTTTGAACCCATTTTGCACAGAGAGGCATTTTTTGAAAAATGTATTAATAGCAATGTTGAATACATTGCGTGCGTGCGGGAGGGGGGGGGGGGGGGGTCGCGAACATTTTCCTTGTAAAACAAAGGGGGGCCTAGCAAAAAAAGTTTGGGAACCACTGAGTTAAAATAAAGAAAAGTAAATGTGGTCATACAAAATATTTATTTTCAAGCTCATTAGACTCTGTTTTTGTCTCATATATCATATTTGTGTAGGGCTGCCACAAACGATTATTTTGATAGTCGACTAGTCACCGATTATTTTTGCGATTAGTCGACTAATCAGATCATACATCCATTGTACGTAAAACATACAGCTTATTGCACCAGCATGCATCTGCTCTTATATAACTATCATTAGCTTATAGCTTTAAGTGTTTAAGGTATGTGCTAACTAAAAATAAAGACAAGATGATAGTTTATTAAATTTCTATGAAATTTGCAGATTGTTTCGGTGGAGTTTAATAAACTCAGCCGTCTGCTTCTTGCTATCTAAATTATAACAGGACACCGGAGTATATTTTCGAGCATCTCACACTTCTGATAATCAGTTGTCTGCTTGACGTTTATTCAGCTGTGTAAAAACTATAACTTTAATCTCAGCCAAACCGATTTACTCAGGAACAAAGAAAATACTGAAAAATAATATTTTTAAGTTATCTAAGTGACTTATATATCATGTTTAACCTGAGTAGCGAAAGACGGCGGTGGGTTTGAAAATGATTTGCCGGGAGTCCGGTGTTCTCACCGGCTCTAGTGAGCCTTGAACCCCGGCTAGCTAGAGCTGGTGGGTAACAGACGTCTCCGAAAATGTCGGAGCACTTTTGAAAATATGTGGTGTCTTGATAAACTGAGCAGATATTTGAGGTTTACACAGCTACAATCTTGTCTGAAAATATGTTAAACGTTTATTTTATGACCCAGAAAGAATAATAAGAGTAATATTAAAACTAGCTGCCGCCATTGTTGGAAACTGAGCAGGGCCGCACTTTGAATTCTGGGGTAGGTTGGGCCACAAAGTATACACCGGACCCATCCTTCAAATCTGGGGAAATGAAGGGCGCAGTCTTCGTCGTGACGCTGTAACGTAATCGGCCTTACAAATGCAGGCATAGGAGGATGCGGCCCCTGAATTTGGACACAGCTACGATACTGGACACTGCTACTGCTTCTTCGGGGTTTAACGGCAGCTGAAATCCTTGTACATGCAGTGCTGCCATCTTCTGTTTCAGTCCGTTATTACACTCTTAAATCCTACTACTTATTCCCACATCTTTTGGGATCTTACAAAGCTTCAAACGACGGTCGACTATTAAATTAGTCGTCGATGATTTTGATAGTCGACGTAATCGTGACTAGTTGACTAATCATGGCAGCCCTATATTTGGGCACATTTCAATAAATTGAGTTGCCATTTCAATATGGCAAAAGAAATTGGGGGCACTAAGACTTGTGCACAGTATTGCATTTATAACTGAAATCACCACTAAAATTACCATTGTACCATTGATCACATTTGTTCTACCATGCTCCTCTGACCACATGGCAGCTTTGAGTGCAAAAAGATCAAAGATTCGGTATATGAATTACATTACTCAGATGAAGCATTCACTCCAAAAATGAGCACCTATCAATTTAAAAAAGTGCCACTTGAGCACACGATGGGCAGTGCACATATTAATTTAAATAATATTCCATTGTGCACACAAATCGGCAATTTAGCACTTAGGTGATGAAATTACTTTGCTTTTAAGTTCACAATCTTTTCTGCTACATCTCTTCTATAATGAATGGTGATTAGAGGTAAGCATTAAATCAGCCAAAGTGAAGTGGAAGCATCCTTTAGCGCTTTTTTTGTTTTTCTATGAGCATATCTATGAGTATTTTCGATACTGACCAGATTTTCACTAAACTGAAACAAATGACAGGAAGGTCTGTGGACTGAGACATTTTTCTAGATGAGTTTTTAAGTGCTTTGCAGAGCAGGGAAAAATGTCTTTTCCTTTCAAATGAATTGAGGATCATAATTTAGTAAGTATTTCTTGATGGTGTAAAGGGTAGGAGAGGAAATATTTTGGTAACAAAGCCAATATGTCTTTGTATGAATGCATGTAGTTTCTTGTTCCTGCAGAGCTGCTGCAAACTTTCAATTAATCATGACCAGTGTAGGGACTAACGTTATTAAGTAACGCGTAACAGTAACTACGTTATTATTGTGGTAACGAGCACGGTAACTAGTTATTATGCCAAAATCAGGAACACGTTAATCGTTACTGGGATTTAGATTGGGTAATTTTTCGTTACTTCGCGTGTTGTGTTTGCTTACCTCGGAAATCGGAACACGGACCTGGGAATAATGTCACACTTGAGTAAACGGAGTTCTGGTTAGCCTCGTCAGAGAAGTCGGGATTCCAATACGGCAATGCCCACGAAAAGGTTTGTTTTGCTAGCCCTCTACAAAAAGAAATTACTACTAAAGACATATGCAGCCATAGCTGGACTCTTTTTTTCCCGTTACAGTATAAAACAATGAAAGGTGGTGGATTGGCCAGATGCTGGCAGATGTGTAAAAATAACTCAATTGTTTGGTGGTGGCTATGGCGGCACTTCCACAGATTCAGTAACATTAGCAAGTGGTGGTTGAGGGAAAGGTGAGGCAGAAGGAGGAGAGACCCGAGGCGAGTATTTTGACAGATGCATGAAACTATATCTTTTTGGATATAAGTTGTAACGGCCGCCATTTTCTTTGTCAGTATTTATTACATGCCATGCTGTGGGAAAAAACTGTTCCGACATTTGAGTCTAAGGTTTTTTTTGAGTACCTGCCGGCTCTTTTTTGCATCTCATCCGTAGAGACAGCTCAGTAGGTAGAGTGTTCACCCCATGACTGGAAGGTCTGGGGTTAAATCCACTGAAGTTCTACCCTGAGGTACCCCTGAGCAAAGTATCGTCTCTACACACTGCTCCCCAGGTGCTGTGTTGGTGGCTGCCCACTGCTTCACTGAGTGAATCTTTATATAACCTTAAGCAGACCAGTGCTAATCAAATTTTATTTGTTTATTCATCAGGGAGAATTCATTCTATGGGACAGCTCCCTTGCTCCAATTTCTAGTTTAAATACTGGTAGCCTTCCTGTCTTCTACTTTCCAACTGGCAGGCTGAATGTCATTATTGTGACAGTCCTCAATAACCCTCACCCTCCTTTGAAAGCCTCCTGTCTCCCAACTGAATAGACTCCAACTCCACCTTGACTGTAATTTGTTCTTGACTGTAACTCTTTGTTTTCTGAGAGCTTGCAGCAGATCTGCAGAGTGTGTAGCGGGGGGAGAAATGGTTTTTGAACCACAGAGAAATGAAAGAAGCAGCCAGGCACCCATGGTTTATTGGAATACATATGCATCAAATAAAAAAATTAAATGGTTTTCGATCAAATTCAAATTCAAATTTTATTTGTCACGTACACAGTCATACACAGTACGATATGTAGTGAAATGCTTGGACAACTGCTCGTGACCTAAAGAGAACAAAAAAGGAAAAGGCTATGAATAAGATAGGAAATAAATATGAAAAATTAAAAAGGGTAAATTTAACTAGGAAGGAATAAAATATAAATTAAGGTTAAAAATGAAATAACTGTACAACACAAATTAGAATGAAGGGTAAATTTAACTGGGAAGAATAAGATAAAGATAAATATATAAATTAAAGTTGAAAATAAAATAACTGTACAACAAAATACACAATACACAATATAGAACTATATAAGAATGTATGAAGAAATCTAAATATAAATAAATATATACACAATAACAGCAGCTGTACAAGTATTAACCGGAAATGAAGAATATAGTGACCAGTGTTGTGCAAAACCAAAGTCCAGAAAGTCCACTGTGTGTGTAAGAACCATATGTGTGGGTCAGTACTGTGTGGTGGTGTGATTGAGAGACCGTATCGCCTGCGGGAAGAAGCTCCTCCTCAGTCTCTCTGTGTTGGTCTTCAGGGAGCGGAATCGCTTTCCTGACCTCAACAGAGAGAACAGTCTGTTGTTGGGATGGCTGAGGTCCTTCACGATCTTCCTGGCCTTGGTCCAGCACCGCCTGCTGTAGATTGAGTGCAGGTCAGGGAGCTCGGAGCGGATGGTGCGCTCAGCTGACCGCACAACCCTCTGTAGAGCTCGTCTGTCCTGCATGGTGCTGTTCCCGAACCAGGTTAAGATGTTTCCCGCCAGGATGCTCTCTATGGTGCACGAGTAAAAGTTCCTGAGCACCTTGGAGGGCAGTTGGAAGTCTCTCAAGCGTCTGAGGTGGTAGAGACGCTGTCGGGCCTTTTTCACCACGGTGTTGATGTGACAGGACCATGACAGGTCCTGCGTGATGTGAACTCCGAGGTATTTGAAGCTGTCCACTCTCTCCACTGGGCACTCGTTGATGACGGGGGTCTGGTAGTTCCTCTCCTGCTTAGTGCTGAAGTCCACTATCAGCTCCTTTGTCTTACTGACGTTTAGAAGGAGGTTGTTCCTCTGGCACCAGTTCTCCAGATTCCTAATCTCCTTCAGGTAGGCCGTCTCGTTGTTATCAGAGATCAGGCCCACCACGACGGTGTCGTCAGCAAACTTGATGATGGTGGTGGAGCTGGTAGTGGCCACACAGTCATATGTGTACAAAGAGTACAGCAGGGGGCTCAGAACACACCCCTGGGGGGCTCCAGTGCTGAGAGTGGTGGAGGCTGAGACATGTCCGCCCATCCTTACTGCCTGTGGTCTGCCAGTTAGGAAGTTGGAGATCCACTGACACATAGATGAGCTGAGTCCCAGATGCTCCAGCTTGGTGGTGAGTGTGGAGGGAATTATGGTGTTAAATGCAGAGCTGTAGTCTATGAAGAGCATTTTAACATAATTCCCCCTTCTAGTGTCCAAGTGAGTGAGTGATGTGTGGAGGAGATGATCAATAACTAATTGTTATATTATTATTATTATATTCTATAATAAGAGTGTTTAATTAAACCAACCACACTAAATGTTGAATATAGACACATTACCACACTAAAACGTGTGTTTGCCTCAGTAGTGTGACTAACATTAAAAGTCCATTTGTTTACCAGAGGGACTTTATGGGCATCAAATACTACTGACACAAATCATCACACAGACAAAAAGACTCCAGTTTTTGGTCGAAAAGCTGCCATGTTTAATTTCATGCAGCTAATTAATGTCTAGGTGTCAGAATAACCACATTTCTTCTTCATATTAACTAACTTACCTATTTAAACATGTGGGAAACGCTAATGTGGACATAGATAAGAACATGAATGCAATGCTGCTGTCCACTGCTGTCTTTCACTGTGTTTCACCCAGCTGCAGAGTCACAGCCTCTATCAGGGGGGTTGAGAATTATCGGGAACACCATCTCAGACCTAGCAGACAAGTACAGCATGGAACAGACTGAACACATCCCATTATACAGCAGGGTGCAGACAACCGCACCTGCCTAGGTAACACTCCAGTGATGCCGGGGGAGAACACACACACACACACACACACAGACACACACACACACACACACACACAAGGCTGATAAATGCAGACAAATATACTAGTGGGGTTGTTTTTATCTTTTCTTTTTTTTTATTGAACTTGTGCCTATGCACAGATGCCTTCCTGTTTCTCTTCATGTAAAAAAAAGGCTATGGGCTTCATTTTTTTAAGCTCTTGTGCACACACTGGTGCCTACTCACACATCTCCACTGCAAGTTCAGCTGACAGAGCTCCTCTTTGTTGCTCTGTTGAACTTGAGGGGTGAGTGGAAGCCAGATGAAGGGTCCTGTGGTAATTACCTTGTCTCGCAGCCTGTCTACCACACGCACACACACACACACACACACGGTTGCACACAAAAACGTCCGTGCCACTGCTGATGGCAGCACAGGCTGAGGACATGCAACTTCAGCACTCCTTCCGCTAAATAACACTACTCCTACTGAGGGGCACTAAGAACACCACGTGCACACACACGCGCACATACACGGGTACTCTCTCCAGAGATGAAGTCTAAATTATCTTCCAACAGTGTATAAATCCAACAGTTGCTTCGTAGAGACCGCTCTTAACCCTGCGACAGATCACTGACCTGTCCAGGGCGTACCCTGCCTCTTGCCCTGTGACTGCTGTGATAGGCCCGATGGAAAACACAGAGATTTTAGTACTATTCAATTCAATTCAATTTAATTTAATTTATATAGCACCAAATCACAACAACAGTTGCCTCAAGGCGCTTTGTATTATAAGGTAGACCCTACAATAATACATACAGAGAAAAAAACAAAAATCATATGAGCCCCTATGAGCAAGCACTTTGGCGACAGTGGGAAGGAAAAACTCCCTTTTAACAGGAAGAAACCTCCGGCAGAACCAGGCTCAGGGAGGGGCGGGGCTATCTGCTGTGACCGGTTGGGGTGAGAGAAGGAAGACAGGATAAAGACATGCTGTGGAAGAGAGCCAGAGATTAATAACAAGTATGATTCAGTGCAGAGAGGTCTGTTAACACATAGTGAGTGAAAAAGGTGACTGACGAAGAAATACTCAATGCATTATGGGAATCCCCCGGCAGCCTACGTCTATTGCAGCATAACTAAGTGAGGATTCAGCGTTACCTGGTCCAGCCCTAACTATATGCTTTAGCAAAAAGGCAAGTTTTAAACCTAATCTTAAAAGTAGAGATAGTGTCTGTCTTCTCAATCCAAACTGGAAGCTGGTTCCACATAAGGGGGGCCTGAAAAGTGAAGGCTCTGGCTCCCATTCTACTTTTAAATACAACAAGTAAGCCTGCAGTGTGAGAGCGAAGTGCTCTGATGGGGTGATATGGTACTATAAGGTCATTAAGACTACTTTGCTATATATATTAGTACAACAGAGAAGATAAATGATGTGGCATATCATCATAATATATCATCGTATATAAGTAGAGAGAGAGCAAAATAGAGATAGTAATGCTCATTATATTACTGCTGATAGTGTGCAATTATAACAAACTTCCTTTCCTATCATGAGTAAAATAAAAAAAGATGATAAAGAAAATTATTGTTTTATTTTTCTTTCACACAGAGAAAAACATACATATTTTTCTATTTTGTCTGCATTCATATTCATTACATTCATTCTGTTAATCTCTGAGCTGTAACAGACGGGTATTTATGTAAAACGTTTAATAAAAATTTATACTGATATTACTAAACTATTAAATTGATACTATTAAAAGTCGTCACAGTTTTAAAAGGTTGGTAAGGATTAGAAGTGCCCTTAACTCCTGAATTGTGTTTGTTAGGAGACCAGTCTCATATTCCAAGAATTCATAATAATATTTTTACGGTTGTTATGGGTGGACTGGTAATTGCATCGAGGATTATCCTTTGGCACTGGAAGACCATAGTACGTCCTGAGCTGAAAGACTGGATCAGAGTAATGGCAGAGACTGCTTCCTATGAGTCCATGCTGAATAAACTTAAAAATGATGCAGAAGAAAAAGATAAACATTGGGACTACTCTTGGAGCTATCTGAAGCAAACAGGAAATCATGACCATAATATCATAATCTGAAGGATTATTAACTGTGACCACCGGTCCAAATGTTACTTTACTCTCAATTTAATTTGCTCGTTTCTGTGTTTCTTCTCTTGGAACCCACTGTTAGTTTCTCTTTCCTTTTCTTAGACTTTTATAGGGGGGGTGCACACCAGCAGTTTTCTTGTGTTTTTTGTGTATTTTTCCCCCCTCTTATACAGGTTTAAGTATATGTTTTCAAAAAACTTGCAAAATCAATAAAAACTTAAATTCCAAAATTGATACTGTAACATGTACATATAACAGACATAAAACAGAGTATCTGTACGCTACCTAATATTGGTATTTTAGACTGTTATTTGTACAAGGCATTTTGGTTAATTTCTTAGTGAGACAAGTTTACTAGTTAGATCAGTGGCTGTCTCCAAGTACACCTATAAACCCAACTCCACAAAATTTCTACTGCGTGTAAATTGCAAATAAAAACAGAAAGCAATGATTTGCAAATCTTATAAACCAATATTCAAATGTTTAAACTGACTCATTTTAAATGTAATGGCACCAACACAAAACCCTGTCCAACTCAAAAAAAAATCTAATAAAAATGGGCCAAGGCCACTATTTTCCACTTTACATTAACTAACTTTCCTGTTATTTGTCTATTAGATATTGTTACTTTTCAATAATCATGTGTGTAAGGAGTGTCCAAAGACATCCTTCTTTGCAGGAAATGACCAAACAGTCATTTAAAAGCTTCATTGGGAATAAGTACCAAACAAATCCAATTTCAAGGGTGGTGGGTGGGGTTTAAATGCTTCTTGATGCCCATGTTTACCTGTGTGTGCACAGTTTGATATTTAATTTTAATGTCATCATCCAGCACAATATGACAGTTTGTTCAGTGGGACCCCCGAGTAACTCACTTGAACCCAGCAAACCATCTTTGCGATGTGGTAGAACAGCAACCCAAAGAAGAACTTCAAAATGTTTTGGAAACCAAGAATGATAGGACTGTAAATACAGGTCCTATCACATGGTACATGGGCGATCGTGGCTCAAAGAGTTGACAGTTTGTCTTGTAACCGGAAGATTGCCGGTTCGAGCCCCGGCTCGGACAGTCTTGGTCATTGTGTCCTTGGGCAAGACACTTCACCTACTGGTGATGGCCAGAGGGGCCGATGGCGCGATATGGCAGCCTCGCTTCTGTCAGTCTGCCCCAGGGCGGCTGTGGCTACAACTATAGCTTGCCTCCACCAGTGTATGAATGTAAGAGTGACTGAATAGTGGAATTGTAAATGCAATCCATTATTATTAGCATGGTGTTCCTGATAAAGAGCTTGGTAAAGAAAAATCCACTATGGAATAAAAAAACATTTAATATAAACTGCACTCACCTACAACTCAAAATGATTCACTTGAGCTTAAATATAATAATCCGCTTATATTGGCTGTGAAGGCCACAGCTGGAAAGGGCAGTCTAATTAATGTTGACACCTGCAACTACAAGCTGAAAATTAAATGTTAATTAAACATACAGGTATCTGACTACACTGTTGCAGTGCTTACATTAACTCTGCACCTACTAAGTACCTTGCTTCTGCTGGTTTACAATTATAAAGTCTATAAAGCTTCCAAGTTTAAAATATGAATATGACTTCCTGAAACTTTAATTGAGTGTCTTCTTAAATGTAGGTGATACCAACTGTTTTTTTTTTTTTTTTTGGTATAGTGCATTGGATGTGTCAATTTGGTGCTTTCTTCCCCCTTATGCATGACACAAAACTGAACAGGCTTTTCCATAGTAATGTTGCTCAGACAACATTTGCAGGCTCACATTAAATATTTTACATTACCATAAAGGGGTGTTTTTTCCTTTTCCTTTTAATAGATTATATTACATTGAGTAAAGATAATAGTTTGCCTAGTTCACCAGTACCAGCCTAAAAGAATATTCTCATCTATATGTTTTCTGAAATAAAATGTTCTTTCTCCAAAAAATGTAGAAAAATTTGAGTAAAAGTTCAAAACACTGGACTTACTGTGGCCTACATAGTTAGTCTGTATGAATTCTTGTTTAAGTTAGTAAAATTTAGGTCAATTGTGCCATTGCTACAGGTCTGTGATGTACACTCAGATTCTGAATGATTAGAAACTTAATTTCTAAGATTACTCCTTACACACATATGTGGTATTTAGATTTTTTTGAACAGACTTGAAGACATGAAGTTAAAGAATTCAGTGTTGGTAGTAAATATATTTTTACTTATCGTGCCAAAAGAAGAAAACATAAGAGACCTTTAAACAGCCTTTTTCACAAACGAGCCCACTATGAAGCTAAAAGATACCATATTTTCCGCACTATAAGGCACACTTAAAATCCTTCAGTTTTCTCAAAAATAGACAGTGCACTTTATAATCTGGTGCGCCTTATGTATGAATTCTGGTTGTGCTTACTTATCTCGAACCAATTTTATGTGGTACACGATGCTCAAATCTGTCAAAAATGTTTTAGTACAACTTTGGTAAGTATGAAGCCGCACTGCTGGTTGGATTGCTACCGTAGTCAGAAGCCTCGTAGAGTAATCTGGCTCCAAAACTCCGTCCACTTCAGGTCCCAAAGTAATACGAACACTGTGGCATCACAGCCTTATAATCCGGTGTGCCTTATGGTCCGAAAAATATGCTAATGAACTCCAATTCGTTATAGTCAAAAATTATAAAACAGACTTCGTTTTTTATTCAATAGGATCCAAAACATGTTACTGAGCCCAAAAAACTCCAAAAAGATTTCATCCTCTTAACCCTTTAAAGCCGGTCAGAGCAGGCACGCTCTGTTTTGCATAACTATTTTTAAATACCTGTAGAACTGGAACCACGTAAGCTAGCGCAATAATTTTTTTTGCATATGAAACCGTAGGAGTTGTACTTACATCTTATGCCATCAGCTTGTCCTCGGTCACGATTTCCTTCCACATATAGCTTTGCAAAAATTGCATGAAAAGCGCTTGCAGCAACAAAAACATAATATTCCAGAAACAGGCTTTGCCGATCCGATCAGCTGTTCGTAACACTTCCTACATTGGAATAGACGTCAGCGTGAACTATCGCATGTCTGCCATTAGTTGGATTGCATCGCGGAACAGCTCACTGCAGTTGTGAGTTCTCAGAATCGGCTGTTTGGGCAAAAGAATGAAAACACCAGCAAGTTTGATACCATCATCGGGAAGCTCGCGGTTCTCCAACAGGAGATTGAGAGACCAGTGTCGGAGTGTTAAAGAACAGCTTTGAAATTCTCATGAGTTGTCGCAAAGAAAAATTACCATCATAATCCGGCTACCCCTTCGGTGCCAGCTGTGGGCTCAAGGCCGGAGCTCAAGGCTGGAACAAAAACTCCCTAATAACGACTGTGTTGAGTCTGTTCCTTCCCATTCCATGCAAGGCCACCTGGGTTGGCTGGAAGACTGTTTACTTAGCCTGGCAGGGCGAAGGTCACTGTCTCAGCTGAACTATGGACATGCACACACATACATATACTGATACTGATAAGCACTCACTGATGCATCACCCTCCCTACCCCGGATCCAACGCTACCTCCAACGCTTACCTCCCCTCTGATGTGGACACCGGGTCAGTGGAGGCGCAGTCGAAAGATTGCAGCGGTCCCAGATCAGATGTACACACTGTAACTCTTTCCCATGTTTCCCATGTTCCTATGGTGTGTTGATATCTGTGCATTCCTGTATTATCCTTCTGTGTTACACATTTCGATGTTTTTTTCCTCGCTACCTAGCCTGACCTGTCTCCCCAATGTGATGTTTGTGTATTGTATGTACAGTCGGCAAGGTCTGTCATCTCGGTTGTGGGCAAAAGACCTGCAACTGACAAATAAAGGTTATCTCATCATCATCTCATTAGCTGCCCGAGACCGGAAGTGACGTCATTTTCACGTAAATGTAGTTTTTTTTTTCAACTTCAGGGCCTCATAAACCTATACTGGTGTTTTTAAAAGTTATCTTTGACTTTATGACTTTCTGTATCATTGCTGGCATGCTTAGAACTCAAATTACACTGCTGGAAATAGTTTATTTTGATGCACATGCTGTTTTTTTTGCAAATTTCCATTACAATATTTATTTTCGTTTTTCCTGCAGTATATAAAAATTTATGTATTTCAAAAATAAAACTATGAAGACACTCAAAATAAAGATCCTGTGGTGGGAAACTATTTTGTGCAACTTCTTTGTATTTACAGTTTTGAGGGATAAGCCTCTTAAATTTCTCTAACTAGAAATATATGTTAAAAAAACAAAAACTATTTTTAATTTTTTTGTAGTTTATTGCACTTTTTTGCAATTTATGTAGTTACTATGCACTTAATGCATACATATTATTAAAATTTGGGTTATAATGGTTGTATTATTGTATAGCAACTTGAAATTCTCCCAAAAATGGCACTACAGCATGTAAAAATATAATATAAGGTCTGGCGGACTTGGTTCTATGGTAGGTCTTAAAGGGTTAAAAGGGACTTTTTTTTCTCCCCATTGTCACCAAGTGCTTTCTTATACAGGGCATTATGGTTTGGCGTTCTTTCTAATATTGCAGGGTATTTACCATAAGGCAACTGTTATTGTGAATTGGTGCTCTATAAATAAAACTGAACTGAATTGAACAACAACAAAAAAACAGCAGGTGCTCGAACCACTATGATGTTGTGTGCCTCCCTCTGTGTGTGTATGCAGAAGGCACAATAACCTTTTGACCAGCTGCCCACGGCTGTCACAGGCTCTCCGAGGTGAGGCTGCCATCTCTAGCCAACAAGAGAGCTGGTGAGAGGCCATGCTGTTCAGTATGCACCCCAGTAAATAAATGATTTCACCTGTCACAGCTGCTAAATTCAGCTTCACAAGGGTGAAAGCATGTCTTTGAGTTAATTTTATTTATTTGGGCTTATGTGTATGTGTGTGTGTGTGTGAGAGAAAGAAGAGCATGATGAGCAACAGAAGGCAGAGTGTGGATACTTTTACTGGAGTTTGACATAAATCCTGACAGAAGTACACAGGCTACTTTCCATTGTTCTGTCAACCTGTCAGACACAATTTGGCTTTAAAAACCTCACATATATCAGCATACAGAGATGTGCACACTCACACTGTGCAGCCCTCTAAACTTCTAACCTCATAACGCATCGGTGCTGGCTGAAGGTGTATTCAGAAAATTATATTAACCTGTGCTTTTGTTTGTGTCAGAGCAGCCCGAAGGAAATGCTATGAGATCAGAGGGATTATGTACAGTGTTTTGAGTGTGAATGGCTGTGTGGAGCGTGTACTTATTTGTGGATTTATTTATTTATTTATTTTAACAATATGAATGAAGAGCCATGATGTTAAAATGAACCCAGTGACATTTTGGGGCAGTGAGCAGGGAGGGATGGATATAATTTTGAAAGCATCTGTGCACTTCTGAAAGAAAAAGGGACACTGATTGTAAATGATACCAGCAAGAGGCCTGCTGAAAGATTAGGTTCCTTTGTGAAGAGGTAAACAGGGTTAACTGGTATGGATACTGGCTCAATGTACCTCCAGCTGCGTGTCTGGATCTTTGAATGCCACTTTAATGAGAGCTTTTCAAACGCTTCCACCTCTGGGCCAGACTTTGACAGATTAGCCTTTGTTACACAGAGGGAGGGCAGTAAAGGTAAAGGGAGGACAGTGAAAAAGAAATCGGTAGAAGCCATAAAATATCTGCAGCGGCTTTAATGGGATTGTTGATCAATACCAGTGACTCATAGACTATTCTGCCACCCTCTGTGGCTTCAAGTTTCAAGCCTTGTAAATAAAACACCCATTAGATGACTTAACACCCCTTTAAAGAATTTCTCTAATTAGGATTAAGGAGACGTAAAGAGGCTACATTTAAAGTTAAGCATTTGGGAGAGTTAATGTAGTCTGTTGGAGGCTTTAGAGGTTTTCAATAGCCTCCACTAAAGCCTGGGTGGTGGGATCTTCTATGTTGTTAATATTTCCCAAAGTTTGAATAATTTAAATGAATAGAAAGCAGATTTCAGATTATATTGTGACCTGATGTCACAGCTGCAAATGATTAATATCTTAATCATTTACAAAGTGAATTTACCCTGACAACGTATATTATAAGCAGCATCTCTAAAACAAATAAACTGTTATTTCAGACACAAAGTGCTCACAGCAAATTATACTGCTGGACACATTTTTCTGGGTTCTGGTGAATTTTTTATTAACAACTGGCGGAAATGTCTTTATTCATCTAAAAACATTAAACAAAATTAAGTTTAATGAAGCAAGCTCAAAGATTGCTGTCAAATATGTATTATCTTGCATTTTACATTTCTGAATTTAATATTAAACTTGTGTTAATGTCATGTCTGTGTGTAGGCAGGCAGGAAGAGAGGACCCAAAATGCAGGACTCACTGAGGCGAAAGTAACTCAAAACACACAGCTTTATTGCTGGTAAGAAGCAGAACAGAAAAACACTAACTAAACTGGAAGAACAGAATAACTAGGCAGGTAGGCTGGCTGGCAAACGGAACACACAGAGGAAGCGAGGGTGAACAGACGTTAACAACGCGACACCGAGTAGGGGAAGACACAGACACTAAATACAAGAGGTGAACGGAGCGAAGAGGAAACAGCTGGGAGACACGGCTGACGCTGATTACACTGACGAGACAGGGAGAGCACAACGCTGAACGCACTGACATAGGACACAGACCTACAAAATAAAACAGGAAGCACACGACAGACAGAGACACAGACTCGTAAACAGGCATAATGACGTCATGGACAGACAGAGGGACATATGGGCAGAGAAGACTAAGCACAGGCAACCTAAACCAAACATGAGGGCAAGATAACAAAACCTAAACCAGAAATCATCATCATCAACATCATCATCATCGGATAACTAAAGAATCAGAATATAATTAAAATCAAAACAGTATCACCAGAGAATAAGAACTAATCCATAATGCAAAAATAAACCAAAACATAAGAAACTCAAAATACTGGGTCGAACCGACCCAGGACCGTGACAATTAATATGCATACACATCATGTCCTCATTTGAGTCTTCACTTAGCTTCTTTAAATGTGCACGTACCACCTGTTCATGTCATGATGAATGAATTCATTCATTTACATTTATTTGCCAACCTGCAGATCTGCACCTCGACAACATGTCACACATTTTTTAATCAGCTTTTATCTCAAAGATGTTATTGGAAATCACATTTAACGGCAATAAGCTGAAGTAATCATTTTCAGCATGACTTTATCAAACATTCTCATTGCTGTAGAGGGAGTTTTGCCCACTTCTCTTTACAATGTGGAATGGCTGTAGCTCAGGTGGTAGAGCAGGTCACCTACTAACCGGAAGGTTGGTTCGATACCAGTCTGCTCCAGTCTGTGTGCCAAATATCCCACATGTTGCTCTCCGATACATCCATCGGAGTATGAACGTGTGTGTGAATGTTAGGTAGCAAGCACTTATGTGAATGAACATTTCACACCTCAAACACCTCAAACAATTAACTAAATACAAGTAATCTGCAATAAATGACAGGTAGTAAGAAAGAAAATAAACTACTAACTCTTTTATGCTACGTCCACACCTACACGGGTATTTTTGAAAACGCAGCTGTTTCTATGTGTTTGGACCTTTCGTCCACATGTAAATGGCGTTTCGAATCACCGAAAACTGAGATTTTTTAAAACTCCTTTTTTGCGTTTAGGTGTGGACAATGAATACAGAGTTGGTCACGTAACGTCAGATATGCTTCACCATATTTTCTAGTCTTTGGCTTAGAATGAAGCTGGTTTAGAAACATATTCAGCAATGCTTCATCTCCTGCTTTGCATTTGTGTGGGAGCCCCGTCAAAAACCTGTCCATTATGCAAGCAGTGTCCAAGCGTTTTTTTTTTCCTTTTCGTACAGCGGGCCCCCCCCTTGCAATGGCTCTGCACCCCCCCCCCTAGGGTGCGGGCCCCACACTTTGGGAAGGTCTGAGTTAATTGAAGATTGTGGTCATTAATTTATGCATGGGTCTCTTAAGGTCCCACCACAGCGTTGGTGGAGGTACAACATTGGAACACAAACACCCATTTTTTGTGGGAACTTTGTTAACCTGAGCCTCCTCCGTTTTTAGAGAAGCAACTTCCTGCTGGCAACTCAACCAAACAAGCCTTCTAACTCTCCTGTCTTGAACTTGAACTGTAGAATCTGAGATACAGCTGGGTTTTTTTTCCCAAAGTCTCTGAGGATTGGTAAATGGACTGGTTCTTAGATAGCACTTTTTTTTTTCCCTCTGAGCACTCAAAGCACTTTATACAACTTGCCTTATTCACCCATTCATTTATGCTCTTTCTATGTAAGTGCTGTCTATTTATCTAACATTCACACACATTCATGTTAGAATGGGGGTTAGTATCCTGCAAGCATATTTAGCATGCAGACTGGAGGGATCGAACCACCAACCTTGCAATTAGCAGATGACCTGCTCTACTATCTGAGCTTCAGCCTCCCCCATTCATCGGGATGTGTTTGCTTCGCAGTGGTTACGCAGATTATGGTACTGCCTTAACAAACACCTGATTGTTCCACATGTGCAAATTGCCTAAAATTCTGGTTTTGTAGAGGTGGTAACATTTGCTGATGATCAATTAATCAAGTGCATTTCATTAACAGCACCTGGCTGCTACTTATCTTATTGATTCCTATGGAAGTAGTTTTCATAGCAGAAATATTTACCAGGAATATAATTATCAAATGTGATCTCTGTAACACAGACAAATACCCATCCCTCTCTCTTCATTTATACACTAACTTAGCTCTATCTCAGGCTATTTTTTAAGGCTGTAAAGTTTAGACCAGTGTTTATTCAGTGTCATGAGCTGTGGTCTGTGACTGGAGTTTAGCTGCTCTTTTGCAAAGCTCTGACAGGTTGGGTGTTCAGAGGGCAGTGCAGGCCATGTGTCTGAAAATGCTCAATTTGTTTTTGGTGGATTCCAGTCAGTATGGTGAAAAAAGCAATGTGGACAATAGAACAGGATAACTGCTCTGATAGAACACTTTTTCTTCCTGAAAACACATTCTGTGCACTAGGGCTTCTCAAGAATCCTAATTTTTAAGCAGTTAAAAAGCAGTTTGTTGTGATAGTTTGACAATACATTTTTGTTAACAATTTAGTACATATATATTTCAGTTCAAATTAAAGTACTTTGGCCTAACTTTACATCACCTTAAACATATAAATGCAAAAACCTAAACATATGAAGTCATAAAATTGAATTTATGCATTTTCCTTCTAATTATTATTAAATAATCAATGCCTCTCATTTATGCAATATAGCTATGTGGTGGGGTGTGGTCTCTGGCTCAGCTGCAGGGAAAGGGTGGTGCAGCGGGTTGAGGGGCAGTGCCATGGGAAGGCTGGTGGACACAGCTGATGATGGTTATACAACTGTCCCTCCCCTTTTTCAGTAGCGTGCTGAGACCTGGTGAGGAGAGGAGGACAGAGACGGGGCTGCAGCTGTGCAACAAAGCTGGAGCTGTGCTGGCTGTGTATGTGAGGGCAGCTGAAAAGCTATCACTGTTAATAAACGTGCACCAGAAAATCTCTTTGTGTCCTTTGTGCCTTGACTGTGGTCACAGAGAAGTGTTATAAACTATTTCACTTTGTCCTACTCTTTGTTGTTGAAGGATTGTCTTTCTTCCCGTCTTCCTTCTCTCACCCCAACTGGTCGCAGCAGATGGCCCCGCCCCTCCCTGAGCCTGGTTCTGCCGGAGGTTTCTTCCTGTTAAAAGGGAGTTTTTCCTTCCCACTGTCGCCAGAGTGCTTGCTCATAAGGGGTCATATGATTGTTGAGTTTTTTCTCTGTATGTGTTATTGTAGGGTCTACCTTACAATATAAAGCGCCTTGAGGCGACTCTTGTTGTAATTTGGCGCTGTATAAATAAAATTGAATTGAATTGAACTGAATTGAAGGATAATATAGCTCTTTATTGTTTGGACAAACTCTGCGTGGTGAGGAGGATTTGAGAAATGTCACTGAAATAACTTATGGAGCAGGATTTTATATTTCCAGTGAACTCATAGTACATGGCATTCCTACCACTGTTATTCTAAAAATAACTTAAAATAAACATGATATGGTGTATTACAGTTACTTAAATAAAAATACTTTTTTTTTCCTGTTCTGTTCAGCTGTGTACCAATCAGAATTGTTGTTTGAAGGCAAAACGTCAAACAGATTTACTTTCACAAGTGGAGCATTACGGCATTACACCTGTGTGGACACTTGTGTGTACACATATGTGTCTAATAGTGGGTGTGGTGATCGTCCTGGGGGAGTGGAATGGGTAAGACCTGGGCCCCAGACATGCAGAGGCCTCCCAGAGCATGAGAGCGCCAGGAGGACCATCACAAGGAGAACCGCGGCCCCCATTCCTAGAAGAGCAAAGGGAAACCCATCCTGAACATCTCTTGACCTGTATAGTGCACTCTATGCAGGATTTTGTTTTTGTAGTAATTGTAGATTGGGGTTTCTAGTTATTTTAAAGGTTTTTAAACATATCTGGGAGCAGAAGTTGTGGTCAAAGCTGACTGACAGAAATCTACTGGAAATCCATCTGGGCCTGAAACCTTTTAATTGGGCATATTTTTTAGGGCTTCCTGGAGTTCAACTGATGTCAGCAGTAAATCCAGTGCTTGCTTGCTTGACTGTCTGATAATTTGAGAAGGGTTAAGTTATCAAAGAATTGATCAATTTTGTCTTTGGGTTTATCTGAGGTGAATATAAAGTATTGTAAGAGTCCCTGAAAGAGTTGTTTATTCTATCAGGATCATATACTGTATTTCCAGTTAAGACTTTAACAGAACATATAGTTGTTTTTTCTTTATTAATCTTTAACTGGTTAGGTAGAAATCTACCTGATTTGTTACTAGGTTCAAAAAGTCTTTGTACTACTAAGAATTGATTTCCTTTTATCAATAATTTCATGTAATTCTAGTTTTGCTTTTGCTCAACATTTGCTGATCCAGCGTGGTCATGTAGGCTTCTTCTAAGGATTTAATGGTTCCCTCTAATTCCTGAATCTCTGAGCAGATGCTGATGTTCCAGGCAGGTCATTTTCATTTTTAAGCAATAATGTTTTAAATCTCCAGTTTTTACTTGATAAAACTTGATAAAATAAGGAATGACCTCCTTATTTACTACAGTTAAAGCCACAGGAGCATGATCGCTGACAGCTATAGGCTGTATCTCAGTGTCTGAAATGTCACTCAACAGTGAGCTGCTGACTAGGAAATAATCCAGACGTGAGAAAGACTGATGGACATGTGAGAAGAAAGTATATTCCCTATGGTTAGGGTGAAGAAAACATCATGCGTCGCAAAGTCCAGTGTTTAACTATATTTGTGGATCGCTTATTGCACTGAGTTCCAGCTGTACTTCATTTAGTCCAAAGTTGAGGTTGCCCCCAAGAACAGGTGAGCAGTCTAGGTGTTCAGGCAGTGCAGTAAAAAGTGTTGAAGAATGAGGGGTCATCAACATTTGGGCCATATATACTGACAGTACATACGTGAGCGCTTCTGAATGAAGCCCTCTCGGATGGGCCTCTTTACTGGCCAAGAACAACTTCTTTCAAGAGAAGTCGCCTGGCAGACTCCCCCAGAACAACATTGCCACCCGGCAAAGACTTTGGCAATAACTCAATCAATAAGCGCTTGTCCATCTTTGACGACCTCGGATTTAGGTTTCTTGCATCAGCTGACCAAAACACTGGAATGTTTGACTGAAGCTTTGCGGCTTCCAATGTTAGGGTGCTGCCTTACTGTGCACATGAGGACAGAATTATGCAGATGCATTTTATTAGTTTTATAAAGGTGGTTTTGAACTGAGCAATCATGCACTAACCTAATTTCATCTCCCAGAGTTCCTATGAAATGGACTCAGACACACCAGGAAACCTCAGTTTGCAATCAAGACTTCTGCCGTTTCCATTACTCAACAGACCAAGTAAGTAGAGCAGTTTAACTGATTGTGTCACATCAACAAGGTTCTGAAGCAGTACAACACCTTTCTTTAATCGTTTGCGATTTAAAGGGCTAACACAAATGCCTCCATGCTCAATAATCAAAGCACCGCCTTTTGAGCTCATCATCTATGATAGCTGATTTTATTCCTGCATTTCATGAATTTATCTCCTGTGTAGCAGCAAAGCACACTGCAAGCACAATCTCCTGCAGGTTAAGCTGGAGTAACCAAGTAGGTTTTGTATTGATCGACCCTGAAACACTGTAAACACACCAAGTGCACTCAGCAACATTAAAACTCCAAAGAAGACCCGTAAAAAGTCGGCAACAATCAAAAAGAAAAACACAGAATTGGCTAGTTCTGTTTCATAAAAACTGCCACTGTCAGACCAAAACAGCTTATTTTCCTAGTTTTAGGGAACTACCACTAGTTTGCGTAAAATCATTTAAGAGCTTCACACAATTATAAGACATAAATCTTATTTAATTAAATGCAAACAAAAATTCTAGAATTTCTATCACTATGAAATTTGACAATAATGAATTTGCTTTGTATAAATATATAAATAAATATTCAATTTTCAATTTAATTCAATTTTATTTATATAGCGCCAAATCACAACAGCAGTCGCCTCAAGGCGCTTTATATTGTACAGTAGATCGTACAATATATATCAGATATCTACATGAGAACGCTGATGTTTTCAAAACTGTTCCGATTAAAGTAATAATGGTTAGAAAGTAAGTAAGATGTAAGAAAATCTTTCATTTTCTTCACTCCAAAATAATTGGGTAATTATTATCCGCAAAACCTCGGTATCTGTCAGGATGCTTTAAAATAAATTACACAAATGATACTAAGTTAGTAAGAATGAAATTATTAAGCAAAACATACACTTCCTGATCCCACGGTGGATAGATCGTTTTTTTTTATGCCAGATGCCCTTTCTTCCAACACTGTCGGGGATTTGTGCCATTAAAATACAACATCCATTATTAATGCAAGTTTATTAAAGAGACATTCCTCTAAAGTCACAAGTGCATATTTAATGGAAAATTAATGATATTTACAGATCAGAACATTAATTCACTGAAAAAGACTATAGATTAGACTGTGTCGATTTCGAAAATAAGCACACTGATGTGATATCATATTTCTTATTCGTATTTATTCTCATTGTCATTTCAGTGACTCCTTGTTTCTCAACCCTCCAGCTGATGGTTATAGATTTAGTGATTGTTTTAAAGAGGGACAGTCTCCCACATCACGAAGTGAAGCCACAGCACACAGTGAATTTTATTTCACTCTGTGCTGCATCTTTGTGTTGCAGTGTATCAGTGACGACAGGAAGTTATCCAGCAGCGGTCTTACTGTTTTTGATGGTTATTAGACAGCAGATCTATCTGTAAGATTACCTGCTGGATTGCTTGGCTTCTTCTGGGAAGGATCAATTTTTGGCTCCACCACCACTCCCATTCCACCCCACCACAAAACGATGGCTGTGCATGTGTGCGAATATGTGCAATTCGCCAACAAAAGTACAGTTTCAGGGAAGTGCATGCCTTCAATTTACTATCTCTCCTCAACTTGCTTTTCTCTCTTACTTTCCCTTCCCCTTTTTTTAGTCCTCTAGTATCTTCTCCCGTCTGTCCTTGACCACATGTAAAACAGCTTCCATCAAAGCAGGATCAGTCAGCTCCTTGTAGAAATCCCTAGGGTTTAGTCTCTACCAAAAACAACCTCTGGTTCATGGACATTCAGCTGCAGGGCAGCCTGACAGTTGAAACCAGGTCCTCTTCTCACAGTATTTCTCATTACCCCATTCCTTTGTGCAATAAGGTTGGCTCTTCAGATTTTGACCGACATGGGGAGTGATGTCTGCATGGTTCTCAGTTTCTTTATCAGACTCCTGCTCAGTCTCATGCTGGCTGTCTCACTGAATGAATGACAAAAACATCTCTGAAGCAGATGGCAACATGAGCCTGATTCAAGTCAATGATATCAGCTAAGAAGGCCTTACAAGAGTGAAGTCCTGAAATTGGACATTTTAGCCACTAAGGAAGTTCTCTCATCTGTCTACATTTATTGACATTTGAGCTTATACCTGCTGCTCTTTTCTTTTCCGTAGTTCTACTTTTCCATATAGTCAAACCTTCACCAGATTCACCAGATTATAAGGTTTGGTTATTAGGGTTTGGTTAAGATGAGTCCTTTCTGAAGCATTATCATCTATTTGAAACACCCAAATGGAAAAACTTACAGCAGTAAAGTCACAACATGAATTGAATACAGCAAAGTGAAAGAAAGAAGAAGGTGTACTTTATTGGTCCCCGTGGGGAAAATCGCTCTCTGCATTTAACCCATTCACTCAGTGAAGCAGTGGGCAGCAGTGTGTAGGGACGGTATCTTGCTCAGGGGTACCTCAGGGTAGCTGTTCAGGGGAATCGAACCCCCGACCTTCCGATCACGGGGCCACCACTCTACCTACTGAGCTATCCCTGTGAAACCTACCCTCTTAACACTGATCAAAATAAAACTGCTCAATGACAAAACAAAGAACCTCTAAATTTTTAAGGAGCTTTGACAGAAAGCTACTGGGCTTCTTTAAGTTTTGTGAAGAAGTTTCACCTCTTATCCAAGATGCTTCTTCAGTTCTAAGAGTGCCAGGTATTTAAACCCCAGTGGGATTGTTCCGTAAGAGTATTAATTATGCACGTAAACACATGAGCCAAGGTGTGAAAAAAGACCTGGATTAATATCGCCAGAGGTTTCGGGTAAAACCATTGTGACATCTTGAGTGAGGCCTCCCTCATGTTGACATATTGAGGTCAAAATTGCAATGTAGGTGGCAGACGCCTGGTGTCGTAAGCCACCCCCTCTTTTTAAAAAATGGTGATTCACAGTGGACATAGATGGCCATTCGTGATATTTTATATACTAACTATGCTACATATAGACAACTTTTCATTTAGTTTGTCCATAGCAACTCATATCAACCTTACAAGCACACGTTGGTTGTTTAAAACAACTGGATGAGAACACTTGAAAGAGCTGTTTTTATACAGTTTTCAGCTTTATTAATGTGTAAGCAAGGACTCTTGTTGGCTTTTTGCAAATGCTTTGATTCCACCTACGTCATCTGTATCAGCAGTAGTTCACTTGGGTTTACTTTTTTCCCTCACATTGCCACATCTTTGCTGCCTTTTGTGCATTTGTGTAAGTCTTACCAAACAGGGCTAAATATAAGTGGTCAAATGTTCATATGATCAGAATCAGAATCAGAATACTTTATTGATCCCTGGGGGAAATTATTTTTTGTTACAGTGCTCCATTATAAACCAACATTAAGACAAGACAGACAATCCGCTAACTAAGAATAGTACAATATATACATATATATACATACATACATAAGTCACTCATAAATAAATAGCTGGAAAAGAAACATGTGTAGCTGTAGCATTAACCAGTGTGTTAAGTGGATGCGTTGTACAGGGAGATGGCCACAGGCAGGAAAGATTTCCTGTGTCGTTCAGTGGTGCTTTTCGGTAATCTCAGTCTCTCACTGAACGAGCTCCTGTGACTGACCAGCATGTCATGGAGTGGGTGGGAGGTGTTATCCAACATTGTCTTTATCTTGGACAGCATCCGCCTCTCCGACACCACCTTGAGGGAGTCCAGCTCCATCCCCACAACATTGCTGGCCTTACGGATTAGTTTATTAAGTCTGTTGGCATCTGCGACCCTCAGCCTGCTCCCCCAGCATGCAACAGCATAGAGGATCGCACTGGCCACAACAGACTCATAGAAAATCCTCAGCATTTTCTGGCAGATGTTGAAGGACCTCAGTCGCCTCAAAAAATACAGACGACTCTGGCCCTTCCTGTGAAGTGCTGTGGTGTTTTTAGTCCAGTCCAGTTTATTGTCAATGTGTACTCCAAGGTATTTATAGTCCTCCACAATGTCAACACTGACCCCCTGGATTGAAACAGGGGTCAAGTGTTTCCTGGTCTTCCTGAAGTCCACGATCAGTTCCTTGGTCTTTGCCACGTTGAGCTGCAGATGATTCTGCTCACACCACGTGACAAAGGAGTTGACCACAGCCCGGTACTCTGTCTCATCATCCCTGCTGATGCATCCAACCACCGCAGAGTCATCAGAAAACTTCTGAAGATTGATTGATGATGTGCCCTGCTTTCAAATGAAAGGATTTTTCCTATTGCATATGTTTCAGGAACTCTTTTATGGTGTGTATTTCATGCATGTTCATTTCGCAATGAGTGCTATTTATCAAGGTAACACTTATTTTGACAAAGTAAACCATTTTAATCTACATTTCTTTCAAGGCTGCTTTCTGTGTATGTGTAACGTTGGTAGGGTCGGTGTATTCTCTGCAGGACTTTTATCTTATTCTGACAGAACAACACATGATGATGATGCCAAGAGTAACAAAGTTCACAAACGGCGAGCACAAAGGCTTGTTTACCCTTCCCTCCTGAGCTGACGGTCATACATCCTTTTAAATGAAGGTCCTTTTTCACCTTTCACTCAAAAAACAACAAACAATAACAACAAACTCTACACCCACTCAATGCTCTGAAAATGAGTAGTTTAGTGTGCAGTTGTTAGGATGTGTCAATTAAGTTGTAATTGACTGTGTTGTTACCCTCTCATTGATTTCTAAGTATACTTTTTCATTTGCTATGGTTGGATTGACTGTTGTGGCAATGGCTACAATACAGACAACAGAGTTGTTCACCGCCTCTCACTTCTAATACTGCTTTCTGTCTGTCCTTGAAAGGAGCATGTATAAAAGCTGCTGGAATATAACAGCAGAAGCATGGTAAACTAAATGGGTACAACCACAACCAGCCATTCTCTCAGATTGTTTTTTTTTTTGTGCTTGGCCTTTTTTTGCAATAAACTGTTGGGTGGGATTTGGGGAAGCAAACAAAATTACACATTAAAAAACAAAATCTCCCTGTCTCCCTCTGGTTTCATAGATATCTAGATATCACATTTTGCACATTCTTTTGCAAAACTAATTTGAAATCAGTATTGAAATTTGTACTGTACTGTACAAAAATCTCAAACTTTAGCCTAAGAGGATCACAATGATGTGACTAATGCCAGACTGCACTAGAGTACATACATACACATACAAACACGCACACACACACACATTTATCAGAGGTTTGAGTTAGGCATACCCCCTGAATATTTCTGGCTGCAGGCTTTGGACAATGACTGGCAATAATGGTTATTATTATTCTGGATACTGTAACTCCTGTGAAAACTAAGGTCTCTAATCAGAAGTACCTGACTCTGTGGTATAATTCTCAAATACGTACCCTAAAGCAGATGACTCATAATCTGGAGAGGAAATGGCGTGTTACAAATTTAGAGGATCATCATTTAGCCTGGAGAAATAGTTTGCTGCTTTATAAGAAAGCCCTCCGCAAAGCCAGAACATCTTACTATTCATCACTGATTGAAGAAAATAAGAACAACCCCAGGTTTCTCTTCAGCACTGTAGCCAGGCTGACAAAAAGTCAGAGCTCTTTTGAGCCAACAATCCCTTTAACGTTAACTAGTAATGACTTCATGAACTTCTTCACAAATAAAATTTTTATCATTAGAGAAAAAATGACCAGTAATCATCCCACAGATGTAATATTATCTACAGCTACTCTTAGTACCATTGATGTTAAGTTAGACTCTTTTTCTCTAATTGATCTTTCTGAGTTAACTTCAATAATTACTTCCTCCAAACCATCAACGTGTCTTTTAGACCCCATTCCTACAAAACTGCTCAAAGAAGTCCTGCCATTAATTAATTCTTCGATCTTAAATATGATCAACCTATCTCTAATAATCGGCTATGTACCACAGGCCTTCAAGCTAGCTGAAGTTAAACCTTTACTCAAAAAGCCATCTCTAGACCCAGCAGTCTTAGCTAATTATAGGCCAATCTCCAACCTTCCTTTCATATCAAAAATCCTTGAAAGAGTAGTTGTCAAACAGCTAACAGATCATCTGCAGAGGAATGGTTTATTTGAAGAGTTTCAGTCAGGTTTCAGAGCTCATCACAGCACAGAAACAGCTTTAGTGAAGGTTACAAATGATCTTCTTATGGCCTCTGACAGTGGACTCGTCTCTGTGCTTGTCCTGCTAGACCTTAGTGCAGCATTCGATACTGTCGACCATAATATCCTATTAGAATTATTAAATTATTCTGTTATTATATGTTACCTTATATATGTAATCAAAGTAGTTGAATTAGAATACTGCTGTAGATCACATTATACCCTTTAATATAGAGTGTGTGAGCTGTATGTAGTGTAGTTCTCATTATACTTTTGAGTTAACAGAACATATTCACATATTAGTCCATTGGATAAATGTGCATCACTCTGTATCCTTGATCTGCTGGGAATGTGTTACACTGTTTTCTTGACATGCTTAAGTGTTGAATCATGAAGAGAAGGTTGTAAGCAGGAGACTCTGTGTCTAAAGACAGGGGAGATAGATAGACCACATTCCACACCCCCACCTTACAGAAAGCAGAGAAACAACTGCCGAGGTCATAACTTAGGCGCTGTAACAGAGAAAAATGTGATGTTTTGGCTTTTACGACTAGCTGGGGGCCACTAGAGACTATAAAAAGCTGAGCAACCCGTCACCATTTTGAGACATGCTGTCGAACCTCTGCAGGCATCTCTCCCGTCCGGACGTTGTAATGCTCTAACTGTTGAATTGTATGGAAATAAATGATTGTTGATTGAGCATTGATACACCGAGTATTGTCCCTCCTTCAGCCCAAAGATTCAAAGAACTGCGTGTTTTCAACAACTTGGTGCCGTGTGACCCGGATCTTTGGTGTGCTGAGGAGGTGCAGATTTGACCTTTGGTGAGATCGTGAGGCGAGGTGAACAGAGGACCGGTCCAAAAATAAAAAGGTAAGCACAGCCTGTTGTATTATAAATACCAAATGTGCATATTGGGCTTTCCAAATTAATCTGTTCACTGAGTCACATGTATTTTCACAGTAAATTTGTCGGTGTCTGGTTTTTGGCGCAAGATACTAACAACATAAGTTGAGGCTGAATTCCAGGGTGTTAAATAAACTGCTTCTACCGAGATACTAATAACACACTACGTTGGTCTAGATTGCAGTAATCTGCTTCTACCGAGATACTAATAACACACTACGTTGGTCTAGATTGCAGTAATCTGCCTCTACCGAGATACTAATAACATACTACGTTGGACTAGAGTGCAGCCACTTTACCTTCCACATTTAATTTTGTCTAATACTGGCTTCTGTAGCAATAATACGTTAGAATTTCTTCTGAAGACGCGGCCATTAGTTCAGTACATTGAAGTCGAGGATTGAAGTTTGTTTATGGTGTCGGTTACGTCCTGGCTCTTGCCGGCTATGAAATAGAAGTTGATTTAAGGAAAAGCAGATGCTGGCTTCACGGTGCGGTTAAACACTGGCAACGCGAGAGCGAAACACGTCCGTAGGTTTGGTTTATGATACGGCGTGTTCCGGTGATATGCGGCCGTGAAGTGCAGTAGTGGTTGGTGCTAATTTTAGTACATTGAACAGAGGTTTGACGGTGGTTTGTGGCGTCAGTCGAGTTTTTTTTTAAGGGCTGCGGTCATAAAACAAAGTAAAATTTTACTTGCCAAGAAGTACATAGAGCAAAACCTGGTTTATGATGTCTGGTATAACTTCGGGGATGCAAGCATCACGTTTATGATGCGACTTTGCTCCGTTGTGGCGGTCATAAGCGCAGAGAAAAGGGTATTTTGGTCTATGGTGCAGTGTGCTTTCAGAAGATCTAATAGTTGAGCTCAGAGGTTTCTGTGTAAAATTCCCGCTGAGGAAAAGTGTTGTGTGTGAGTGTCAAAGCGCGTTCTGGGTGAGAGAGTGTGTGTGAAGCTGCGAGGCGCGCTCTGGGTGCTGTCTTGTGGGTGAAGCGCGCACTGAGGGAGAGTGTGACTGAGGCGCGCTCTGAGTGTGTTTTGTGTGGAGTGTGAAGCGTGAACACAGTGACAGTGACGGTTAATGTGTTTGATTAGGAGGACATTAGAGCAAAGACACATTTTTAGGATCAAACGTTGATGCCTAGTGTACCTGTGGACCTTTGCCCTAGGAGTGGCGACCCTCCTGTCCAGGGACGCTTGGCCAGGACCGGCGGCGTCCGGGTGCCGAGGTGGTGACTTGGGGAGGTGAGGGCCCCCGCATAGCTACGGATATAACACTGGAACGGCCGTGTAATCACGGGTTCACATTTATTCCGGACTAGAACAAGACACATTTTTGCGAACAAACGTTGAGTCTAGATTAGTGAAGAAATATAAAAAGGTTGAATTCCTCGTTTCAGTGGTTGAAATTGTTGTGTGCCTGTCCCCTGACGAGTGTGAAATTAAAATAAAGAGGGAATTTGGAGCCACATAGAGATAGACGGGCATAATTGGGTGTATTACTCTGTGGTGTAATAAAAATAAAAAGGAGAGATAGTAAGAGGTGTGCAGTGGAGAATTATGGAGGAGTACAGAGAGGAATGTGTTGGGAGACTGGCGTACAGTTTACGCTGTCAAGGTAGGCGTGTTGCCTGCTTATCTGTTTAACAGTGATGAAAATGAAATTAAATAAATCTCTTAGTGTGTTAATACAGGAAGCTGCGGACCTGGACCAACTGCCCCCACAAGCACAGCGGCCGAAGCAAAATTATAGGTAATGGGAACCACACCCAGCACGAATCAGCAGCTGTGAAAAAGACAGCAGCGAGGAGAGAATTAGAGGAGAAATTAAGAGAAGTTTTAACACATAAAATTGGGGCCAACGGACTTGTGGAGGTTGGGAAGGCGTCCGGAGCATCACAACAAAAAGGTGAAACAAAAACACACACAAGCAGAGAAATCTGAGAGAAAGGCTCCTTTTAAGGTAACGCCTAGTTTGAGAAAAGATAAAATTAACCTGCTTTTATACAAATGCACACACACGCAATGAAGAAACAGCTTACACTCATGAACACGTGAAGATTTTCCAGCAAGGTTAAAGAAAAATTAACATACTTAAATGATGAAGTCTATACATTACTGACAAAGAAACCCTCTGGGTTGCAGGACAACAATTTAACTAAAATAAAAAAAAAAAAAAAAAAAAAAAAAGGAACACTGGTCTAACCAACCAGGCAAGACACAACAAATTTAGTGGTTAAAAGATTCAAATTGTGACATGTTTTCTGTTGATTGATTAATAAAAGTGATTACTGAATGAAAGAAAGTTCCTTTTTGGGCTTTTAAACATGATCTTAAGAATTTTAATATGTACTTGTGTTGTCCTGTCAACTTGGTGGGTTAGGAGTTGATTATATCGGGAGACAAAAAACAAAAAAAGGGGGAGAGAAGGCTGACACAGGGCCTGGCCCCATCGTCTCCCCTCTGAATAACACAGCCAACACAACAACATTTTCCTGTTCGTTTGTTTTTGTTTTTAGTTTGGTTTGTTTTGTTTTGTTTTTGTTTTTTCTATACATATTTAATTACAGGCTGCTTTGCCGGCCCTGAAAGCCGAGGCTGACTGGACTCCTGCTCTCCCCCATACGTGACACTGACCAAATGCTGCAACAGCTGGACCCACAACAACGACCTGAGAATGTCAACAGACCTGCAGGAATGTGATCTCATGCAGCCGAGACGGAGAGCACTAAACCTAAGGCCCGTTTCACTACACGGGGGAAAATTCCCAGACTGCGTCAGCTGACAGAGCTGTGACGAGACGCCCGCCAAGCCCGCATGAAAAGTAAGGCCGAGCGAAAGAATGCTGACCTTGATAACTTTGCATTCACACTGTGCAGGACAGTGATGGACCAACACGGATGATCGGGTGGCGAAAAAGGGCGTGACCGAGACAAGAGGAGTAACTGAGGACAGAAGGCACCTCAGAATGGACAAAAACACAGAAGAAGATGCAGGTTTCACCTGCGGTGAACATCGACACTGGAGAAAGGACTGCCCCAATTGGGGTCAGAACCAGGATGGACTGAATTTTGAGCAGCAGCAGCAGCAATGGTCGCAAACAAACTGAAAAGGAGGGGGGCAGGACCCCAGGGCACGCTTCAGGCCGTGGTTTACCCAGAACACCAGAACAGGAAAGTGATGAACACAAACACCCACACAAACACACACATCTACATGCACTGACTCACAATGAAGAGAAACACACACACACACACACACACACACACACACACACGGGAATGTTGATTCACTGAGAAGTGAGGCACACACATACACATGCACACGCTTGTGCAATGAAGAGTGATCCACACGCACACACACATACACGCTGATGCAATGAAGAATGCTTTGCTTATGCTGATATGCAAAATGCTGCACACAAACATCCCAATGCATAATTTTTATGAGGAGCCATTGATTACTTAGAATGTGTTATATGTCACCTAGAAGGCATTTATGTAGATTTTAGGAATAAGCTCTAAAACGGTTTGGTTATGAAAACAATGTCTGTGCGTGATGTCTGTTTATGGCTCAAGGCCTTGACTGAGTTCTTTGCTGTGCTTCACACAGCCCTGATGAGGAACAGTGGCACAGAGTGAAAATGATGAATTAATAGTGTAAGTTTTAGGTCGGAGTACGGCATTTTCTGTGATTGAGTTTTAATTCAAGGAGGAACAAAAGGTGTTACGGCACCTGAGGTTCTCATTCCCACACAATATTGTCCCGGCAGGAAGCAAAATGTTCCTGTGAATTTCTGGTTGATTGTTTGGTTTGTTTAGCGCTAGCTTGATTTTATCAGTGAGCCTTGGCTTGTGTTCTTTCTCGTAAGCGAGAGAGGGATAGTTTTATGCTTGGACATGTCTGCAACGGGCCCTAGTTTGTGTTATTTTAGTAGTATTTTGTTGGTTATGTCTGTTTTCGTTTTTGTTACAGTGCACTGGAGAAAAAATATCTGAGAGGTGTGATCCACCGGTGGTGATATGGTGATATGGTGATATGGTGATATGTTGATATTTTGTGAGTTCATGATTTAACAATCAGCTCTTTAAACAAGGCCTGAAAGATTGAAATTTAAAGCGCCATAAAATATTATTACTGTAAACAGTTGCAAAGTGTGCTTCTCCATGATTGTAATTGGCTTGGGAGAAATTCACTTATAGGGAACACTGAGAAGTTCTGAGTCTAAAAGGATTGCACCGAGTCAATCCGGCCCAAAAAACAACAAGGAATTGTTTTCCTTTAAAATGATGACGTCATCTTGCTGGTGATGGAGGCTCGAATAGGTTGCGCGGGAGACTCCATTATCAGCAACATCTGGTATGAATGTGTATGGAGGTATGCATGTGAATGGACTGTGATGGACTGACGACTAAAAGTTTTGACTGACTTGATATTGAGACAATGAATGCACCCACTTTAGGATTAGTAAATGCCAATAAACAATTCATAAACAATTCACCCAGCCGACAAGAGAAGGGTGGATGCTTCGCTTTGTTTTGTTTTGTTTTTTCAGGAGCAGGAGGATAAGAGAGACTGGAGGAGGAGACTCTAGCTTCACATAAGTATGAACTGCAGACTGAACACTGTGGTTGCTGATTTTGAGTTACTGATGTTTGCATTAAGAAAACTGTGCTATATTAGCTGTGTTTTGATTAAGGTATCATGTTATATTATTGGGAATGCCAAATGCTACAGTGGAGAAGACTTTTGATGCCACTCATGACTGGAATATGTTATTATTAACCATAGCAGGCCACTGTAAAAGTCAATTAAATTTTATAGAGGAAAATCGCCAAAATTGAACAATACCTATGAATGACTGGCCACATTCAGAATAGAGATATGCAATAATAAACATTGGTCCACATGATTTAGGTTCTCACTTGAAATAGTAAGTATTAAATGTAGAATATAATCACCAGGGACATTTGATAGGATGTGGTACTGCAAAAGAACAAGAGCAAAGTAAATAAAGAAAATATTGTGTTTAGTTTGGATAAATTCAAATTAAAATGCACCATTACACTCAGAGGATCTATATGGAATAAAACATATGCAAAATTTGTAGAAAGTACATGACTGATAACTGTTCTGTCCTGAGCGTTTGTTTCTAGAGCACCCACTTGACCACACCAACAGTTTCTCGCCACCGAGGAGGGGTACTTGCAAAAAAGAATAAAATAAAAATCTGAGTTTAATAAAACATTTTAAATGTAAATATCAAGCTTACCTTTCTTTTTCCATAAAATATGCTTGTGGGTACGCCAGCCATTTTGAAAAGGTGGGCAAAACAATTGGCAAGGCCACACCCCCACACATGTGATATAATTTTAAAGGTACTGTTGCCCTCTCTAAGAAACATCAGGACTTAGAGGAGTGGCAAGTAGAGTATGCGAGCTACAAGCAAAAACTAAAATGTGTACTACAATGTGCAAAAATGAAATACTGGGTCATCAGGGGGTCATGAGGGACATTTATAAAACTAAAAGTCCCACTAACCTGAAAGTGCACTTGAAAAGCCCACACAAGGAGGTTAACCTAGCTTACCTAGAAGACCTCATCAGGGGGAGCACACTCCCCCTCCTTGAAGAGCTCATCCACTCAACCCGCATCCCCAGAAAACAGCTAACCCCAGATAAGGCAGCGTGATGTATCCCGAGATAACAGGACTGGGACATCTAAATAAAGGTGTGAAACAATCGCCTTCAAAAGGTTATCAATTCACGTCAACCAAAATTAGGACCACACGGTGCAGCAAGAGTTAATAGTTATTAGTCTCAACACCCAAGGATAATTAGAAGAGCATGACTGATATGATGGAACGGAGATTTTGTTACACTTAACTTTTGCAAAACACAAATAGAACTAAATTGAAACTAAGGATTTTCAGAAAATAAAAACTAGACTAAACTAGCAAAGAATTGGTAAAAACTAATTACAACTGGCAAAAAATTGAAAATCTGGAGTCGAAACTAAATAAAAGATAAAACCTAATGAAAATGGCGAAACGTTTAAAACTCTGGTGCAGAGATTGGCAAATCTGACCAGGAACGTTATAAAATGGATTGTCAGAACAGTCAGCGTTAAAGCCACATTTGACAGTCCATACTAGGATGGCATTGGACATCTTGGGGGTGGAAAGGGGTTGGTGTGACCAAGGTGTGGTTTGGCTTGTCGTATGTATATTTGAGATCATATGGCTCTGGATGGACCGGTTACCAGGGCATGGAAGGAGGACAGACTCATTAAAGGAGGAGAAGGAACTTGCTGGGATTGGAGATCCTCTGGGTGAGTGGTTGATTAAAAGTATGCATAAAATAGAAGTTATCTGTTGTTATTGATTGGTAATAGATTGATAATTGGCCACATTTACAGCTGTATTGACTTGTTGTGGACGTAGTCGACTTCAGGTTTAAACACTCTAATTAACAGGGTGAAAATAGTGACATTAAAGGAAGAGTGTGCAGCACCACCCTGTCAGACGCCAGTGATGGTTTTCATTGCAGGTGTAACCATGATCGTTTTTATACATATTGCAACTTGTTGCTCATTGTAGAGTTGTGCTCAAGTTAATAAGGGTTAAAAGCTACAGTCAGCGCGAATGTCTGACTGATCTATTGAGGGGAAAGGCTTCGAGCATAGAAGGCCGCACGCGCTTACAAAACACTGATATCATGTTATTCTTTGTGATCTTTTCTTAAATTATGTCTTTAAGTTTAGTTTAAATAGTGGCAGTTAATTAAACGAGATTTATTAAAATATTAAATACCTGAGTCAGAACGTTACACGCGGATCACCTTAAGAGTCTGGAAACTTTGTAGCTGCCTAACTTTTTTGAATGTTCAAGCTCCGTTGATTTGACACATTGGAATGTGTCAAAAAAAAAGGGGGGGAAGGTTGAGCTTTAACATCAAACCAGGATTATTTGAACATTTTATAACTTCATTTGTGTCTTTAATAATTTAGGAATGGTAAAGCTTAAGCTAATAGCGGTCCGAGAAGACGGACCTTTTAGAGAATCAGTGAAAAAGCATAAACTATCACTTTCATGTTTAATCATTACCCATTGAAATGAACTGAATAGCGTTTAGAAGATTTGTTAATTTTTTGTCTTTTGTTAAAAAGAGGGGTTTCAATAATTTTCAGACACACCTTGCAAATGTGCTTATAACGAGTTGGCACTCGGCCTTTTGAAGGTCAGAAGCTTCGTTCGGCGTGACTGTCCGGACTGATAAAGTGTAAGAAATGCCTTGAGTGCGGAGGGCTAAATGCAAACATGCTTACACACACATACGATATGATTAGAATAAGTCCCTGGGACATTCTGAATGTTTTAGACCAATTCTGAATCACTAGAAGGTCAGTAGATAAGAACATTAGATTATTAGGGTTAGGAAGGGAGGTGTTTTGGTTTTCTGTCTCTTGCAGAGAAAGGAACAGACACCAGACGGGGACCCGGAGATGTGAGGACCCTTCACAGCAGGGACAGATGTAGGGACTGCCGAGACAGCAACTGGGGTCAAGTGTCATGACGTTTGGGCTCCTGGAGAAGATGGATCCCACGGACACAGCAATAACCATGAAGGGGTTGGCGAAAACCAGGAACACCAGACCAACGAGGTTCGAGAGGCTCTTGGCAAAAAGGGGGACACGGCGGTGACCCCAAAACACACAGATCCTTGTTTGAAATCGCAATAATCCCCAGAACTGTGCAATGACTAAAGGGTGGTCTAACCCCGGAGGACGAAGAAAGAAGCTGAGAATCACCCAACTGGAAGACACTGGTAGCTGCAGCAATAAAAATAAAGGTTAAAAGCTCCTTAGACAGAGGTTCTAGTCTAAGTACATTTGAAAGGTATAAGGGGGCATTAAAATGGGAGTGGAAAACTGGAGCACCAAAATAAAGCTGTGGGAGAATTGGGGAGTGATGGGAGAGTCATCTGTAACTGCTGTTATGGTTGTAAATCTAACTTTGCTTGCATCTGAACTGCGTGAACACAGAGGTCATCCCACATATGGTCCACCCGTTAAAGGGGGACAGAGGGCCTCAGGATCAAGAAAACCTGGACCTTGCAACCCTGGAGTGCATGTTGTAAGTGATCTCTTTCAGAGATCAAAAGGGGGAATTATTAAATTATTCTGTTATTATATGTTACCTTATATATGTAATCAAAGTAGTTGAATTAGAATACTGCTGTAGATCACATTATACCCTTTAATATAGAGTGTGTGAGCTGTATGTAGTGTAGTTCTCATTATACTTTTGAGTTAACAGAACATATTCACATATTAGTCCATTGGATAAATGTGCATCACTCTGTATCCTTGATCTGCTGGGAATGTGTTACACTGTTTTCTTGACATGCTTAAGTGTTGAATCATGAAGAGAAGGTTGTAAGCAGGAGACTCTGTGTCTAAAGACAGGGGAGATAGATAGACCACATTCCACACCCCCACCTTACAGAAAGCAGAGAAACAACTGCCGAGGTCATAACTTAGGCGCTGTAACAGAGAAAAATGTGATGTTTTGGCTTTTACGACTAGCTGGGGGCCACTAGAGACTATAAAAAGCTGAGCAACCCGTCACCATTTTGAGACATGCTGTCGAACCTCTGCAGGCATCTCTCCCGTCCGGACGTTGTAATGCTCTAACTGTTGAATTGTATGGAAATAAATGATTGTTGATTGAGCATTGATACACCGAGTATTGTCCCTCCTTCAGCCCAAAGATTCAAAGAACTGCGTGTTTTCAACAAGCGATTAGAGCATGCTGTAGGTATTACAGGTACTGCACTCCAGTGGTTTGTATCATATCTATCTAATAGACTCCAATTTGTTCATGTAAATGGAGAGTCCTCTTCACACACTGAGGTTAATTATGGAGTTCCACAGGGTTCAGTGCTAGGACCAATTCTGTTTACATTATATAGGCAGTATCATTAGAAGACATAGCATACATTTTCAGTGCTATGCAGATGACACCCAGCTCTATCTGTCCATGAAGCCAGATAACAGACACCAATTAGTTAAACTGCAGGAATGTCTTAAAGACATAAAGACCTGGATGGCCGCTACCTTTCTGCTTCTTAATTCAGATAAAACTGAGGTTATTGTACTCGGCCCTGAAAAGCCTAGAAATATGGTATCTAACCAGATTCTTACTCTGGATGGCATTACCTTGGCCTCCAGTAACGCTGTGAGGAACCTTGGAGTCATTTTTGACCAGGACATGTCCTTCAATGCACATATTAAACAAATATGTAAGACTGCGTTCTTCCATTTGCGCAACATCTCTAAAATTAGAAATATCCTGTCTCAGAGTGACGCTGAAAAACTAGTTCATGCATTTATTACTTCCAGGCTGGACTACTGTAATTCATTATTATCAGGATGTCCAAAAAACTCACTGAAAAGCCTTCAGCTAATCCAAAATGCTGCAGCAAGAGTACTGACAGGGACTAGAAAGAGAGAACATATTTCTCCTGTTTTGGCTTCCCTTCATTGGCTTCCTGTTAAATCCAGAATTGAATTCAAAATCCTGCTTCTCACATACAAGGTCTTAAATAATCAGGCCCCATCTTATCTTAATGACCTTGTAGTACCATATCACCCTATTAGAGCACTTCGCTCTCGCTCTGCAGGCCTACTTGTTGTTCCTAGAGTATTTAAAAGTAGAATGGGAGGCAGAGCCTTCAGTTTTCAGGCCCCTCTTCTGTGGAACCAGCTTCCAGTTTGGATTCAGGAGACAGACACTATCTCTACTTTCAAGATTAGGCTTAAAACTTTCCTTTTTGCTAAAGCATATAGTTAGGGCTGGACCAGGTGACCCTGAATCCTCCCTTAGTTATGCTGCAATAGACGTAGGCTGCCGGGGGATTCCCATGATGCATTGAGCTTTTCCTTTCCAGTCACCTTTCTCGCTCACTATGTATTAACAGACCTCTCTGCATTGAATCATATCTGTTATTAACCTCTGTCTCTCTTCCACAGCATGTCTTTTATCCTGTCTTCCTTCTCTCACCCCAACCGGTCGCAGCAGATGGCCCCGTCCCTCCCTGAGCCTGGTTCTGCCGGAGGTTTCTTCCTGTTAAAAGGGAGTTTTTCCTTCCCACTCTTGCCAAAGTGCTTGCTCATAGGGGGTCATATGATTGTTGGGTTTTTCTCTGTATCTATGAAGCGCCTTGAGGCGACTTATGTTGTGATTTGGCGCTATATAAATAAAATTGAATTGAATTGAATTATTATTATTATTATTAGTTATTTTTGCCTTAACATGCAAAACGCGAACAGTTCTCTACTGCCAGGGGCACAGTGCATAATCGGAAATTATGGACTATGTAATACAACATACATTATAGCATAGAAAATGTTATATGGGATTATACAGACTCAGTATATACTGTACAAGTACATAGACAAACTAAATTAGCTGAGGCTGACATGAAAAAAGGTTATGAAATACGTTACAGTGCGACAAATTTTAGAGTAGACTGTTTCTCCGCACTGTACTCTGACAAGAATTACAGCAGTCAATACGCAATAATATGGAAATGTAATTTTTACCATTCAGTGACCAGGCCTGCATTGCAGCGTGCATTAAATCACCAATTAAAGCACCCATAGTCAGTTTTAAGAGCGTAGCGATCATCTTTCCATTGGTTTAATTAGGCTAATTAATTGCTATTTGAAACATTGCTCATTGTAATTACATTTAATCAAGGGGTGACCTATTAGATGGCGAGAATCATAATGGTTGTGAAGAAGACCTTTCTCCTGGTTACTTAAGCTTGACTGACTCTTGATGAAAAGAAGAGCTGGTATTTTAATTCATATTGTTGATGTAGTTAGACCAGACTAAAATAAAACAAACAAAGACCTACTTCTGAAAAAAAAATCAAAGGAATAGTTCATTATTGCAAAGGCACATTTTTGCAGTCTTTCACAGTCAAAATACGTCTGTGCAAAAATTCATTCACTGAAAATTGGACGTATATCAGAAAACATCAGCTTACATCAGTTTTCATTTATAATGCCCCATCTTTAGACCACTTGAATTACCTAAAACGGAGGGAAGTTCCTTCCATTTAAAGGGGTCATTACTATTTTGTGTTAGATAGTGGATGAACTAAGCTGCACCAAGGCCCAGTATAAGAAGTTGGGGTTAATTTGGTACTCTAATAGAGCCTAAGAAAAAATATGGAGTCGAAAACATAAATAAGATTCCTTTAAAAGATCACAGACCATCATTCTTCTGAGGGAATTTAACCACCCTCTCTGAACATTATGCACCTGATGAGACAGGCAAAACAAAACTGAACATGACGCACACAGGACAAATGACTATCAGAATAAAGCAGGAAACAAACAGAGGCCAGTCACAGGAAAACATGGAAAACACACAGACTCAGACTGACTGAATACAGGGAACGGGAGACAAGACTAGCAAGACAGAATGAGGACAGAGAAACAGAGAAACCAGACAGACAAAAAAAGAACAAAAACTAGACACACCAATGAAGTCGGTGTCAGAAATACACAAATCCATGATGTTGTAAATAAATGTTTTAAGTCATTTCTAATTTTTAATGACTAGTCTCATTTTTGTCCAGAGTGGATGCCCATGAAAACGTTTCCCAGTCCAGACTTCCAGTTTGATACAACACAATAACCAAATATCCCAACTGGGAAGTGTTAAACTTAAAACTTTCAAACAATCTCTTATTTTCATTAGGATGGAAATAATTACGACAAAGAATCTTTCAGACATCAGCCAAATCCACATTTTATACCCAATGATAGCAGACCTCCATATAACATGAGAGAGGAGATTGCTGTGATGAAAATCACTGCAAAATGGTATCGGCAAACCACAAAGTACAAGACCCAGAACCACTGGCTTCACCTGCAGTTGAAGTACTGCAGAGGAAATTTACAAAAAGCCATTCAAGAGCTTCAAGAACAGCTGGGAGAGGCTCGTAGGAGCAGACCCGAGTCTAACACTGAGGAGAACTTCACCCCTGAGGTGACTGAAGCTTCTGTTGAATACAGCAAGACAGCTAACACCACTGCAGAGCTGAGTCTGGAGACCTCAACACAAACAGCAGAAGCTCCACACACAGACTCCACAGAGCTGAAAACAACTAAGAAGCAGCATGAAGAGATCGAACAATTCTCAAAACTCAAAAACATCAGGAAGAGGAAGCTGCAAAACGCAAAGAACAAGAAGAGAGAATCCGCTGTGAGATCGCAGAGCTCAAAGCCAAACTCTGCGCCACTGAGGCCCTGCGTGAAAAAAGGATTTGAAGACACAGAACTTGAAACAAGAGCTGGAAAAGACCAAAGCTTCCTACCTGGAAATCGTAGAGAAGCAAAAATAGGAGAACGCAAACATCACAGAGAAACAGACGTAGAAAAGATCGTACTGCGGGAGACTTTGCAGTCTCTGCAAGAGACAAGGAAAAAACAAGAAACAGAGGCCAGCATTACTGAATTAGAAAATCCTCAGGACCAAAATAAGACAGGACAGGAGCCAATAGCAGAGAAACAAGCAAAAGTGGGGAAGCAAAGAAAAAGAAAAAACCCAAAAAGAAAATGAAGCGCATTGACAAAATGAAGTTTTTCCTCCCCACTGTCACCCAAGTGCTTGCACACAGCTTGTTTTTTTTCTTTTATTCAGTTCAGTTCAATTCATTCAAAAAAATTGGAATTGTGAAGATTGAATTTTGTCTGATTTAAAAAGTATTTAAAATGTCAAATTACCACAACGCAACAGCAGAAATAGTTTTTTGCTCTGTGGATAGTTTCCGCTATATCTGTGCTGTTGATGCCTTTGGGGGCATTTTTTATCAGTTAACCTGTTTTGGTTTTATCTCTACTAGCAAGCCCCCGGGCTCCACGCGGGAGACGGGGAACAAACAAACATATTTACACACCTGTAACCATGACATTCCTTATGAAACAGAAAACTGGACACGTGACAGCAGTGCGAGAACTTTTGTCACTCACATCACTCATACTTCAGTACAGGAAGATGTAGTTCACTGTCAGCTTTTACAGCCACGAGTGAAGGATCTGCTATCTGTTTAAAGTCAACACAGCTACAGTGCACATTTGTATCATCCCCTGTGTTGTGAATTTTATGAGCCATGTATCTGCTGATACATATGAGAAAGCAGCTTGCAGTGATGTATCTTCCTACTGCCATGCGGGCACGACAAACAGACAAGAAAAAGATATATAACTGTAACAAGACACTGCATTTTTTAAATTATTTATATAAGAGCGTATAAGAAACATTTAGGATTAGATAATGCAAGATATAGATACCTCTGCATTTTACACAGTCACATAGAAGTGAAATCACAGTTCATTCTGATGAGTAAGTGAGAAGAGCAGCAGACACTCAATATCTCTCAGTACAACCAGTCCAATAGCTTCTCGTAAGGACAGGATCAGGTCTCACAGTGGAGGGAGCAACTGTGGATATAAATCCAGCACACACACTGTTTGAGAAATACACACATATATCCAAGGCTAAAGATTTTGGCAGGAATGGGAATGGCATGAATAAAGATTTTCTGTTGTGCATGCTGAGGAATTATTTGTAGTCTCTTGTTTAATTACAAAGCTTCTCATTCATATGTCTCTCTTTACACTGTATTCTCAATTTCCTAAATATCATCTGTTGTTTTTCATCTCCAGTTCTCACTGTTTCTATAATACCCAGATGGTGTTATTATGTCATGATAGCAGGTGTTTCATTAAGACTTGTAGTGCTGATACTAAGGATTGAGAAATTTACAGACAGGGACATTTTGATGACCCGGGCTACGCATCGAATGGTACCTCTGAGACAACGCATGATGATGTCTTTTAATTCAGCCTCAATTGGTATCTGGACAGAGTCAGGTCATCACAATCACACACTCCAGCAATCAACATTTGTATACATGCAATAGTGTCGTAATGTGTCGAAAGCCTACATTAGCCACACAGATATGGGAAATGTAGATACAATTACAGTGCCTTGTGACGTTGAATATCTGAACACAGTGTTACCCACCACCACTGCTGTAACTGATCACTATGGCCGTTCACAGAAACAACATCAATGTAGCTTTTTTTCTGCTTCAGGGTAGATTATGTTCAAGATCTAAGAAACCACTGATTACTGATCAAACACTTCTCTGGAAATTAGTGTTACAGTCTATCAAAGATCCCAGTTTGTGGATAGTAAGAGGGCATATAGCTGAGCATGAGTGACATCCATCCATCCATTCTCTTCTGGCTATCCCAGCTGTCGGTCGCAGCCGGTCGCCAGTCTGTCGCAGGGCGCATTTCTTTCATATAGTAATTCTACAACAGCAAAGCCATGTCCTTGCTGACCAGAGCCTCCTCAGTTCAAATTCTGTTTTCCTGTTCTTTAATCTCCTCCACTGTGAACAAGAGTTTTGCAGTCACAAGAATAACGCTACTGTCTTAACAATACAGCCAAAGAATTCATTAAATAAATGGATTAGTGTTATACTTTTTTAATACTACTTTTTAATATTTCAATACTTTTTAAATACTTTTTAAATTGTACAATTCATCCATGTAGTGGTGGGGATTTTTAAAACTTGGATTTGTACTGCTCATATATATACAAAAAAGTCCCACTCCCTGGAGGTGGCATGTGTGCTCCTTAAACTCAACCTCGATTAGAGGCCGTGGACTCTGAGGGTTCTGCACAATATCTTAACTGTTCCTAGGACTGCACTCTTGTTACACAGACCTCTGATGTTGTATTGTCTTATGTTCCTGCTCAGGTGGTTGATGTAATGTCTAAGAGGAGTTTCCATGTTGTGGTGAGAGAGGTAATTGCGGTTGGAAAGATCCGTCATGATTACAATTGTTATTCCTTTAGGAATAGAATAGAAGAATAGAATCAAACTTTATTAATGCCTTGGGGAGGTACCCTTAGGGAAATTATGATTAGAGCAAACACCAGTTCATGTTAAATCCAAAAAAAGACAAAAATAGGTACAGTAGATGTAGGTCATGTTTGGTGATGGTGCTGTTCATCTCTTCATTCCAGAGACTGGTTAGATGTCTGCCTTTGTGATGTTGACTGGTTCATGCTCTTCATCTCACTCTCCTAGATGTTTTTCCAGCTTTCCCCAGTTTCAGCTATCTCCTTCTGCTTTTATTCACTTGTAAACCATGGATGGTTCTTCAGAGAACACATTTATTGCCTTGGCTTCTGCCTCTCTGATATTTCTCTTTAGCCCAGTAGCCAGAGCTCTGAGTCTTTGCTTAGCAGTTTCTTGAGCCTCAGTTATGGACATCTCGTTGTACCTCTTTTCCTGTTTCTTATGACGTATTTCTGCACCTGAGTTAGCCTCCAGCATTCTTCCCCATGGGGGTTTTCCTCTGTTGCAGTAGCATATACGAGCTCATTGGTTTCAGTGAGTGAAACTGGCAGTGGGGATATTGCATAGGGCAGTATTCACATCTGCAAGCGTCTCCTCAAATGCTCTTGGTTGGGTGGCTCCTGTCAGCTGGACCACAATTTTCATCCTTAGTCTAGATGCTGGGCATCATGCAGTTCTGGCCTAGCCCGGGAACCCTTAACGGATACATAGAAAAAAAAAATAGGACTTACCGAGTTGATAAAGAACGTTGTGCCACCACTCAGTGTGATTGCTCTTATTAAGTATAGTGAAGACAGATAACAGGACACAGGGTAAGTTGATGTTGCTTCATAGTACAGGCTCCATGGTACAGGATGTGGTTCACCTGTGAAATATTAAAATATCAATTAGGAAAAAGACTGACACAGATCACCCAGTGGTGCTTAAGACCTCTGCATGTCACATTGATGAAAACTGCATAATTTTGTTTCTCTGTGGTTCCCAGTTTCTCAGAGCTGTCTAAGTAATGTTTTAACTGAAAATGTTCACTGCTGTTATTTCCAGTGTTTGCGTTTGATGTTATTAATCGGCATTAAAGCATTGTTCAGTTCATTATGTATCTTTACATTTACTGTTACCTGTTTTTCAGGATTTTCCACTCTTAACTAAAGATGAAATGTTTATGTTAAACAAATCTATGTGATTTGTACAAAGCAGCGTGGGAGAGAAAATGCGATGTTTGCTGTTTAATGTCATATGTATGTTGTATTATTTTACTGTTGGTCAAGGCAGCAACAGCTAAGCCTCAGATACAGACCTTTAAGTCTTAAAGCCAAAAAGCCAAAAAACACGAGCAAAAATAAGTTTATGTTTACAAAGAATAACAGGACTAAAGACAATTTAACGAGAGCGCCTTATTTTCACTACAACAGTCAATAAAATGTCTCTCTTAGTTTAAAAACTTGCCCAAGCTCAAACTCATGGCTGCGCCTTTTAAACCCGCTCTTAATTAGGTAGAAGTTGCCTAGCAACACAGCAGAAATTGTGAATGTGATAAGAAAAAATGTATGATGTTTAAAAGATCAAAACAAGCCATATGTTTAAAGGAAGAACTCATAATGCTTCAGTTCAGGGAAAGTCAGAACCGAGACATTAGTAAGATTTCAATGTCATCTTTCCATTTTATCTGACTCAAGCAGGATAGCATAAAAACTTTCAAGCTGAATTTTATTAAACTTGTTGGTAACGTGTAAAATTAAAGGTCCTAAGTGAAACATCAGATGAAGGATCTCTTAAATCTCTTGAACCCCCCCCCCCCCCAAAAAATATGCTATTAGTCAATCAAGTCTTAAAAATGATTAAACTAAACTAATATTGATAATACCACCTAATTTCATGAAATTTGGAGGAGCTATTGCTGCTATTAGACTGGCAGGGGCAGTGTGAAACATGCTGCTTCCCCAGTTTGTTAGTGATTCAGACATCGGCCACTTTATGTGTGAGATTTGACCCTACAATGAATGGAACCTAATGCAGGTTAGTCAGTTGACTATTTTTTGATAGTTACCTTAATATTTGGGTAATTATGGTCTATGGGGACACACCCACCACTTTTTAATCATATCACATAATTATCAAAATATAGTTTATAAACTGTGAGTCTGTGTTTGGATCCCATTTTAATGTCTTAGAGGCTTCCTCTCCTTCACCATTTGCAGTTTTTCCCTCTTATGTTTTCACTGTTTAGGACATTTTCCAAAACAGTCATATCTTTTAGTGAGGTGAGCAACTGAAGGGGCAAAGACATGAGATTGTTCTATTAAAATAGTCATATTCAGTTCATATTTTAATAGGGAAATGAAAAAGAGTGCATGTTAAAAGGGGCTGAAATGGCATTCAGTTTATTGGCCTTTGGCAAATTATTATTACATTTAAAATTCTTTATTTAAAAATGAAATCTCATTGAGATGGGGATTGCTTTGTGAACAGAAAACATACAATCTGAGACTAGACAGACATAAAACAAAACACAAATACATACTGCAGGTATATTGCAAATATAACCTTTAAAATATTCTGATTAAAAAAGAGAGAATGTAGTTTCTATTTTTCATTCAGTTCATTTTATTTGTATAAAGCAGTTTTTTTTAACCTAGTTTGGCTAAGTTCAGCGTTATTAAGAGGTGCAACTTGTGCTAAAATGTCCTGTGACCTGACATTGTAAGTACTATATTTAAATGTACCAAGGGAGAAGAGGAAATTGGGCATTCTTTGAAGTAAAACTTTATAAATAAGAATTGTGCACGTTTTTGTTTGATAAGACAAAAAAGATCAAACCTTTTCGTCTAGGATCAAATGGTGAGTGAGAAGTATTTGGACAAGAAAAACATAGTAGTTTACCAGATGTTTTCAGGTCTCGAAAGCTATTAATTCATATGAAATAAAACATGAAGGCAGAGTTTTACTGATGGCTAAGGTCAGTTTTTTTTTCTGTTCTGTACTGTAGGTTTAAGGACAGAGAAATAAAGGGTCAAATTCTTAAAACTTCTACCTAACTGATAGGTCAACTAAAATAGACAGAAGAAGACATCTCTCACATAGAGGCCAGAATTTCCATCACTGTGCCCTGATTTCACTGTTCCATCAAGTTTTCAATATAAATGGAGACTGGCTTAAGCTCGCCTGCCGTGTCAGATGGTGCACACAGGGACAACAGGACGAGATGTAGACTGTGATTAACACTTCTGATATCCACCATCATTTCTCAGTTCAGATGGCTTTTTTCTTCTATCCTTCTTGGCCTTTAGATGTAAGATAAGATGAAACTTTAATGATCGCCCTGGAACGGGGTCAATGGAGCCACAAACAGTAACAAGACAGAGCGAAGAAATAGAATACAAAGGCGAGAGCAGGCCATATAAATACATGCAGACAGCGAGTATGAAATAAACTAGAAAAAAATACTCATATAGGCGATAAATGGGTGGAAGTACACAAAATGTAAACAGCATTACTATAATGTATTGAACAAAATTACGTATACAAACATGAAAATGTAGTTCGTTTAAAAACAACAGTAATAAAGCAGTCACTGAAATGACAGCTCTACAAATGTTGTTCTTTAAAATGTCTATAGGGATGATTTAGTTTGAAGTATTCATGAGCTGACAGAGTTTTCCTCAGAACTGCAGGCAGGATGTATCATTGACTGCTAACTCCTCTATTTTTCATCAAAGACTCATCACCAAAGGTTGAACTGGAGACCTCTAGGTATGATATTCGAAAGGAAAAAACACACAAAAAAACAACTCTAGCTGCCGTCTGGGATGTCTTGCATGTTACACCTTCACACAGGCGCTTAAACATGAATGTGAAGGCAACAATCAAAACAAACTGAAAAGGTTTTCACACTGTGAAGCGAGGAGAGGCTGGTGGAGAGGGTAAGGCATGTATAGTAACTTACAGTATTCGACTAATATAAATATACGTATATGCTATGTGAAAAAGGCAGTGAATGCTGGTGTTGTGAAAACAGCGGGAAGTTAGTTATTGTTGTTTGGACCGACAATTTACCTCACTGTAGAACTGCCCTTGAAAACCATTAGGGTATTTGACATAAAAAGTTTTACTGATGGTATAAGGTCAAACAGAAAGAGAGTAGTGACACCTCGTGACACCTCGTAAAAAACATTTTTAGATACTTTTCATGGGGGAAAATAAGCAAAAATGGCCACAATCACAGAACTTGAAAAAGTTGATATCTTGGCTGCCATGTGTAAAAGTTCTTCATCATTTTATATTAACTAAAAGGATACCCTTGCTTTGCCTGTGAATTGTTTGTGATTGAGCAATGAGCTTATTTTCTGCCTTGATCTGTAACAAATGTGAAAAAAGCTGAGGAGTCATTTATTTCCCCACAGGAGTACTCACCAGGACCCAAATTCAGGTCAAACTGAGTACTGTGTTCAGCGGCACTGGCTAATCACCACATTAGAGCATCTGATTTGCTTTTCAGTGTTTTTGCAAAATGCAAAGCTGAGCTCAAAGTACCACAAAATGACAGACATGGAATAGCTGTTTCTCACTGTGGCAAAACCACTGGAATCCTTAAATGGAGTTTAAAGATCGTTCTGACCTTTGAACTCTTGAAAATGCTTTTCCCCTCAAGCAGGAGCACGCTGCGTGACTGCTGTTAAGAGTTCATAATGTACAGAAGCTGCTGGGATAAAATCTAATTTGGACATTTGTCCCAGACTCTGCACTGCAGCTGCATAATGAATCCAATAAACACAATACACAACTGCCAGGCACTGATGTTAATGGGAACTCCAGAAGTGCTCTAGAAAAGGTGGAGGTCTAGCAGTGTACATTCAGTGGGACTTGTGGTGTAATTGCATTGTACAGTAGATGTTAATGCAGCCGGTCAGTGTAGTTAGGCTGATGGCAGCTAGAGGGCGAGACCGGTGTGTTTCTGTAGAGAATGTTATGTTATGTGGGGCAGAGCAAGAACAAGAAAATAAAGTGTGGTTATGAATCGTACAGTGGACCCGCGTATAATTGAATAACACGACATGGTGTCAGAAGTCCTGTACTGATCCATATAACCTCGACTGAACGAACCTGTGTCTGGCGGAGCTCGACACAGGTTTGGAGTGGTCCAAATGGATACGGAGGTTCGAGAGATTCCGTCTCGCCAGTAATTTGAACGTCAGCTCGGAGGAAAACCAAGTCAACACGTTGATTTACTGCATGGGAGATGAGGCGGACGATGTGCTTCGCGGTCTGAGTTTAACAGCGGAGCAAAGGACAACGTACGAGGGGGTACGTGATGGTTTCCAGGCTTTTTTCATTGTGAAGAAAAATGTGATCTATGAGCGCGCCAAATTCAATATGCGCCGACAGGGAGACAATGAGACAGTGGATGCTTTTGTGACAGCACTGTATGCGCTAGCAGAACATTGCAACTATGGAGTGCTACACGATGAGCTGATACGTGATAGGCTCGTTGTCGGTCTCACGGACAAACGACTGTCAGAACGCATGCAGCTTGACCCAGATTTGACTTTGCAGAGGGCTATCAACATGGCGAGGCAAAGTGAAGAGGTAAAGCGACAACAATCCTCCTTGCGAGGTGACTCTAGAGGTGAGGCTAGCGATGCTAAGTCAGTAGATAGAGTGCATAAAATCAGTCGTAAGCCTGTTAGAACCAAACTGCTCCAGACTGATAGTCGTCAAGCTAAAACACGTGGATTCCGAGAAGACGGCAGAAAAGGGCCAACCTGTCAGAAATGTGGTGGCGCTCCATCCCATTCAAAGCAGGATTGTCCAGCGAATGAAGTGAAATGCCATGCATGTGGAAAAAAAAGGACATTACAGGCGTGTATGCAGGGCACCAAAAACAGTGCATGAGGTTGAAGAGGATGAACATGGTTTGTTCCTGGGCAGTGTTAAGTGTGAGGGTGAGCCGTGGACTGTCGACTTAAGCATAAACAACAAAAACGTGTCATTTAAAATTGATACAGGAGCCGATGTGACAGTCCTACCCCTTAAGGTGTTTAAGGAGCTCTACAGACACAACCACCTCCCCAGTCTCCACAAATCAACCAAGGCTCTGCTGGGTCCCGGGAGGAGTCGTTTGGATGTCGTTGGTGTCAGTGAGCTTGCACTGAGGAAGGGAGACAAAGAAATACTTGAGGATGTCTTTGTCATCAGACACCTGCACACTGCTTTGCTGGGGAGACCTTCTGTCATGGCTACTGAACGGACCCACGCGCAGACAGTTCTTTCAAGGAAACAAAAGGGGATTTATTTACAATAGGGATCACCTTAGTGCAAAATATATGTACAGTGAGTTGGGAGGGGGTCCAGGGCTCCAGGGAGAGAAGGGGGGGGGAATCCACACACACGCTTCCTCTTCCACTCAGTCACCGCCACCGCTCCTCCGCACACACGCACTCCTCTTCAGCCGCACTCGCTCCAACACTCCACACACTGCCCCACTTGGACAGGTCCGGTGATTCGGTCCAGAATCTACAGACAGAAGGTCAAAGGTTAGTGCCACAACATAAAACACGTGTAAGCGATTCTTCTTTGAATATGCCGCGAGCACGAACTCAGGTGGTTCGACGTTCCAGCGGTGAGCTGCTCTGTGCCACTGCCTTAAATAGCAGCTGGGGAAATCAGCCAGATCAGCCGCAGGTGGACACCATCCACAGGGGTGCGTGGGCCAAGAGTGAGAGCCCGTAATGAGCTCCACCCAGGCAGAGAGGAGGAGGAGAGACAAAAAACTAAAACTAACAACAACAAAACCTGTAGCCAGCGTGGGCCAACCAGAGAGACACGGGGACCGTGACACCTGCTATTAGCAAGCTAACTATAGAGACGCTTAAAAAGTGCTACCCAAAGCTGTGCAGTGGTCTCGGTGAAGTACGTCAGCCGTACGACATCAAACTGAAACCTGGAGCTCAACCTTTTTCCTTGAAGACGCCACGGAGAATCCCGTTGCCTCTGATGGACAAAGTTAAGCAGGAGCTGGCCCGTATGGAAGAACTAGGGGTGATCAGCAGGATTGAGGAGCCAACTGATTGGTGCTCAGGCATGGTGGTGGTACCGAAGAAGACAGAAGATGTACGCATATGTGTCGACCTTACACACCTCAATGAGTCTGTGTGTCGAGAGAAGTACATACTGCCATCGGTGGAGGAAACATTGGGCAGATTGGCTGGTGCCAGCATATTCAGCAAGCTGGACGCTAACATGGGGTTTTGGCAGATACCTCTGACGGAAAACTCAGCCAAATACACCACTTTCATCACACCGTTTGGGCGCGATTACTTCAAGAGACTGCCCTTCGGGATTGCTTCAGCACCGGAGCATTTCCAGAACAGGATGGTCACAGAGGTCACAGATGGTATGGAAGGGGTGGTTTGCCACATGGACGACGTGCTGGTCTGGGGCAGAACGCAGGAGGAGCATGACTCTCGCCTACACGCTGTGCTGGGCAGGATCCAAAAAGCTGGCATCACCCTGAACATTAACAAGTGCGACATCGCGAAACAGCAGGTGACGTTTTTAGGGCATGTTCTCTCAGCCAGCGGTATCAGCCCTGACCCAAGCAAGACCCAGGCTGTGAGGGAGATGAAGGAGCCACAAAGTGTGAGTGAGTTAAGGAGCTTTCTGGGAATGGTTAACCAGCTTGGAAAGTTTATCCCACAGCTCGCAGAGAAGGACAAACCTCTAAGAGACTTACTGTCTAAGAAAAACTGCTGGAGATGGGACATTGACCAGGCTAGAGCATTTCAGAACCTGAAAGATGTGCTCACATCACCGCCAGTGTTGGCCATGTATGACCCAAGCCGTGACTGCAAGGTGTCAGCGGACGCATCATCGTATGGCTTAGGGGGTGTGCTGCTTCAAAGATGGGACGAGGAGTGGAGACCCGTTGCCTACGCGTCACGCTCCCTCACTGCAACAGAACAGAGATACGCTCAGGTTGAAAAGGAGGCTTTAGGTCTGACCTGGGCTTGTGAGCGGTTCCGCAACTTTCTTATTGGCAAACACTTTCAAATGGAGACAGACCATAAGCCGCTGCTAAGTCTGCTGGGGGCACAAACTCTGGATGCGCTCCCTCCCAGAATTCAACGCTTTAGGATGCGCCTCATGCGATATTCCTACTCGATTTCGCATGTACCAGGCAAACACCTGTGGACAGCTGACACGCTCTCACGATCTCCAGTGAAAGCAAAAGAAACACTTCAAGACAAGGAGTTGTTGGAGAGCACAAATATTTACGTGGACATGTTGATGGACAATCTGCCAGCTAGCAACAATTTCTTGGAGCAGCTGAGAGAAGAGCTGAAGAGGGACAGCGTATGTGCTCGCGTGATGCAGCTGTGTGAGGAAGGATGGCCCACACATTTCAACAGCGAACCAGCGCTAAGACTGTACTGGGCAGAACGGGCGTTCCTCACCGTACATGATGGTCTGCTAATCAAAGGGGACAGGTTGGTTATACCTGCAACTATGAGAAATGATGTGCTCACCAGACTGCACGAAGGTCACCAGGGTCACGACAGTCGGTTTGGTGGCCAGGGCTAAGCCAGCAGATAAATGAGCTTGTCCTTAACTGTCGGACATGTTGCCAAGTGAGAGAAAACCACACAGAACCGCTGATGCCATCACAGTATCCGGGGCGGCCGTGGCAAAAGCTAGGAGCCGATCTGTTTATGCTGAGAGGGAAAACCTACCTTCTTGTCGTGGATTATGCCTCAAGATTTGTTGAGATTGCCCCTCTCACACCTTCAAGATCAGAGGACGCGATCCTTCATCTCAAAGGGATTTTTGCACGACATGGGATCCCCGAGCAGCTGGTAACAGATAATGGGCCACAGTTTTCAGGGGCAGCTTTTGAGACATTTGCAAAAGTGTATGGCTTCTGTCACATTACAAGCAGCCCGAAATATCCCCAAAGCAATGGCGAAGCCAAACGAGCAGTTAAGACTGTCAAGAATCTATTGCGGAAAGCTGTTGATCCACACTTGGCTCTGCTCGCTTACAGAGCCACCCCACTGCAGAATGGCTATAGTCCAGCCCAACTCTTGATGGGGAGACGGCTTCGCACCACAGTGCCAATACTGCCATCTCTGCTAGACGCCGCACTTCCTGATAGTGTGGCTGTCACCCGGAGGGAAAAGGAGAGGAGGACTAAAGAGGCACAGTCATATAACCTTCGTCATCGCGCACGCAGCCTCGACAGGCTCACTCCAGGCCAAGAAGTGTGGATAACAGACCAGAGAGCCAGCGGCACCGTTATTGGCAGCCACTCCACACCACGATCATATCTCGTGGAGGGACCTCGTGGGACAATTAGGCGGAATCGTCGGCATCTTGTTCCCATGAAACACTCTCCAGACCAAACTGAGAGCAATAATGGGGAGCCAGAATCTGCAGAAGCCGGGGAGCAGTGCTCCACGGACATGCCAGAGACAGTTTCTCCAGAGCTTCCATCTACACCCAGAACCAGATCCGGAAGAGTGGTTGTGAGACCAACCAGATTGGACTTATAACGGATAAGATGGAAAGGACTGTTTTATACAAGAATACCCCTCTTTCGTAGTATTGTTTGCACAATATGGGTAAAAGTGTAAAAGCTAAAAGGTTGTCATTTTCAAATATGCATGTTCAGAAGTTGGGAAATGCAGGGGGTGTGACAAGTTAGCATGTAAGAATTTGTGTTACTTAACGGGTTAATTAGAGTTAAGATTTTCATTATATAGTATTCCTTACAGGTAAGCGCAGGACCAGACCTTCCAGCCACAGAGGCAGAATAACCCTCTAAGGTCTGGTGAGTCAATGGTAGTCTACCCATTGATTCTAGAAAGGGGAGATGTGGTGTAATTGCATTGTACAGTAGATGTTAATGCAGCCGGTCAGTGTAGTTAGGCTGATGGCAGCTAGAGGGCGAGACCGGTGTGTTTCTGTAGAGAATGTTATGTTATGTGGGGCAGAGCAAGAACAAGAAAATAAAGTGTGGTTATGAATCGTACAGTGGACCCGCGTATAATTGAATAACACGACAGGACTTAATGTCTACTGACCAAACTGAGCATCTGAAAAGTTGCTGCTTTTGGTGTGACACGTCACTGACTTTGTGCAGATACAGAACAAGGCTATTATACAAACTGAGAGAGCTTGATGATTTGTGTTTGTCATAACCAACAATTTTCCCTGAATTCAACTTTGATCAGCTGTACAGCAACAAAGATGAATCACAGATTTATTAAGTTTCACAAGCAGATTGATGCAAATTGTGTCTTATTTTTATTCATGTATTTAAATCAGAGTTGGAATCACTGCGGGTGCCAATAATTCCAAACATCCTCTGGTTCTGCCTTCTAAATATGAGGATTCAATACTTTGTTTCTTTTCTTTTTTGTTTCTTTTTGACATTTAAAAAAAATGTTTTCTGATATTTCATTAATTACAAATAATTACTAATTATTCTTAAGTAAGAATTATCATTGTCGTAACCCTGTTCTAAATAGTTGTGCTAACATATCTGAAATTCAGCACCCATGAGTCTTTCTGATGGTACACATCACTGCCGTGCAATATGGAGTGCTATTATATAGTACTGTGGAAAGATTTTGAGCCATCCCTCATCTTTTTTATATTTTGCTTCCAAAGAACCAGAATCTCTTGTATTTTTTTATTGGTCTTGAGCTAGCATTTCTCAGGATTTCTGAAGGTCTTTTAAAGTTTTTCTTTGTCTTTTGCTGATTTTCACTCATTTTCAGTCCAGTCCTTGTACCTGATCAACATTACTTAAGGTGTGTGAGATTATCTTGACAAAGAACAGAATAAAAGGCAGCCAGAGTCCAAAGAAGAGCTTTGGATTGTCCATCAAGAAACCTGGAGAACTACTGCTAAAAGCTAAAGGCTTAAGAGAGTGCAGACTGTGTTGAAGAATAAAGGTAGTCATGTCAAATATTGACTTTAAAGCTCTGGACTGACTTTGCACAGCACTCTGTGTCCTAAATTATAATGTGGTTTTTAATTGTGTGTTTTTCTTTTTGTAAATTGTGGCTTGCAAATGACTTGCTATTTGCAAGTCATTTGCAAGAATTATTGCATCAAAGGTGTTCATTACTTACCCTTAGATAACTTATGCAACATGCAAAAGGGTCTTAAAAACAAATAAACACTGTAAATATACTGTAATAAACTTTGTATATTTAAAAAAAAACAAAAAGGAATACTTGATTCAAATTACACATTTCTCATTAAAAAAAAACTTTGCAAAAGTGAACCATGTCCATTTTAAAAGTATAAGACTGATTTTGGCCTGTTAATGTTATGGTGATCTGTTATTCTTTACATGCATAAAACAATCCGGGCCTCCCTCTGGACCCCCCAGAATCAGCTGTTTTGTACAATACCTTTACTATACTTTATGAAGCTTTGTGAAATTTTACCGTCCATACTATAATGTTAAGGTTTAATCTCTGGCTCATTCAGAGAGCCTAACTCTGGATATTAAAGTGACCCTGGGCAAGATACTAAACCACACGCATCCATTGGTCAGTGAATGTGCATACATTAGATAAATAAAAATGCTTGTAGTTAAAGGACTTTGAGTGACTAGACAGACTAGAAAAGTGATATTTCACATGGTAGTCAGTGTTTACCTTTGAGCCCCACTCCTTACTCCTAGTTTAGTGTATATCCTGTGATGGGTCCTGAGGCCCTAAAGTGCTGTTTATTTTCAGGTCTTCACATTCAATTCACTTAAACCTGAACTGTAGTTGCAGTGGGAAAAATAAAAATAATAAAAAGTAGCAGATCAGTCCTGTGTGAATCTCTCTTTGATTCAAGAGTTGTGGAGTTTGAGTAAGAAAACATTAAATAAAAAACAAGCAAGCTGATAAAGACTGATTTTTTGTGCATTTGCAAAAAGAATCTATATGTCTTGAAAATGCATTTCTTTTAAAATGCATATATGTACTTTAACACCCTCGTATTGTAGATAACAAGTACACACAATTTTTGCAGGGAAATGTGTGCAGACATAAATATGTTCGCCTTATCACCGACTGCAGGCAGAGGAGTCTTCGCACAGTGACAAAGTGCACAATGCCTGCATTGCGTTGCCCATTCTTCCTATCACCATTGTCATCTGAACGTTATTTATAGATAGAGGTGGCATACATTCAAGATAACATGTCCAGCGGTGTGAAGTCATTCATTCATAAAAGATATCAGCTATTGTTAATCAAAGTAAAGTACCGTGTTCACTCTGTTCTATTTATTCAAGCACTTTTTCCTGATTCCAAAGGACATGCAAGAATAGCATTCATTGAACAGGAGCCATGTGCATATGTCTTCCTTTTTAATCCAAATATGTTTATAATAAAGCAGCTTAGCACACAAGAGCACTCAAGTATGCAAACGTGAGCACACACCTGCCTGCACAGAGGCCACAGAAAGAGCTGGAACCGAATATTTCCACTGCTAAAAAAAGGAACGGATGATGATGATGATGATGATGATGATGATGCGGCCGCACTGGTAATTATGGTTTCTAATGTGGGACCAATTATCAACAACCATAAAGCTTTACTGCTGCCAGCGTGCAATTAGATTTAATTAGATGTTGGAAATTTGACTGTCAGAAAGAAGACCTAAAGAATAAGTGCTTTTCTCCCAAATGTTGTCTGTTCTTTGAAATGTTAAACTTATGCTGATTGATCAGTGAAATAGTCCAAGCAATAAAGCCGGAAGTTTAATGTCATACAAGTACAAATTTAGGCATACGGTATATTTTTGTGGGGTTTTGAGACCAAAGTGTAAAGGCTAATTTGGATGTGAGTGCCACAGGATATTATATCAATAAACATGTGTATGGCTTTACTTTCTCCAGCCATTGATTCTTATGATATTTTCTTCATTTCACAAAAACCTGACTTTAAAAAAAAAAAAGGTCAAACATGGTGAAATGAGAACATAACTTTATTAGGAACACCTGGCTCATTAAATGATAACCCAAATCTGCTCTATGGCTAGAGATGAGATTACTGTGTAGGCCATCCTAGTACAGAGACAAGTGCAACAATCATTTTTATGATTTGAGCTTTATCCTGTTGGAAGCAGCCATCAGAAGATGGGTACACTGTGATCATACAAGCTGTGGAATTTAATGCTCGATTTAATGCTGTTATGTAATATTCTGACCCTACCATCTGAATGTCCCAACATAAATCAAGACTCATTAGACTGAACGATGTTTTTACAATGTTTTGTTGCCCAATGTTTGTGAGCTGGTCCAAATTGTAGACTTGGGGTCCGTTCTTCGTACCTCGCTTACTACATCCAAGATCAAATGACACATCCAAGATCAAAGCATCGCGCTAACTTTGAGCTCGCTATTCCGGTTCTCCGAACACACCTGTTCTTGACGATTAGTATACCTGGATGAAGTAATGTGAGATCACTGGGTGGCTTAAAAGGGGCTACGCATCGATAGTAGAAACATTGATCGGCAAACCTTTGATTGGTCGGCGAAAATGTCGAAGGAGCGCGCTCGGTATTTTTCGGCAGCAGAGCAAGAACTCTTGAGTGAGGGATTTCAGGAGTTTCAGAGTTTAATTAAAACGCAAGGGAACGCTGCAAAAGCAAGGAGAGAGGGCTGGCAGAAAGTTGCTGACAAATTAAACTCGTAAGTAATTTAATAATAATAATAATAATAGATTGGATTTATATAGCGCTTTTCAAGGCACCCAAAGCGCTTTACAATACCACTCTTCATTCACTCTCACATTCATACACTGGTGGAAGCAGCTACGGTTGTAGCCACAGCTGCCCTGGGGCAGACTGACAGAAGCCAGGCTGCCATATCGCGCCATCGGCCCCTCTGGCCAACACCAGTAGGCGGTAGGGTAAATTTATTATATTACACTATATTATATTATATTATATTATATTACATTATATCCTCTTTCACATTAGAGCCACGACAGGACCCACTAGAACATGGGAACAAGTGAAAGTGCAATATAAGAATATTCTACAGAATGGTAATATTTATCACTTATATTGCTTTTAGTCTCTTGGAAAAGAACCCCTGAAATAATCTGTTTGTTTGTTTATAACAGCAACCAAGAAAAGGGCAGCGCAAAAAAAGACAGGTGGTGGTCCTGCACCCCCTCGTCAACAAGTTGGTTAAGTAAATAATACCCTCACCGGAAAATCGATATCTCTCAATGAGCACACTGTCGCGCTGAGCTAAAGGATCCTGTCTGTCCCGCAATATACGCTGAATTCTGAGGACTCTCCTTATCAATCTTGCACCTTCCGCAATGGGTTGGTCGCGTATACGGACAGGACATGGCTGCGACAGGCTTCCCAAATCCACCTTCGCTTTTATAGCCGTGGTCTCTCATCTTGATTACACGAAGTAATTTACAATTACTACTCTAAAATATGAATTACATCTGTAATAATCAAATACATGTAATAGAATGATTAATAGTACATTTCCCTTTTTTTAGGAAATGACCTGTATGTATCTGTATGGAATCAATGAAAGGTTCAAGTACTGCATTAACTTTAGTTACATTGATAATATTTATTTATGGTAAAACAGTGGTAAAATATCGCTGTTGCTTTCGTATAAATGAAGCGGACATACCTGAGTGGCCGCGATCTAATCCTGTTTACATAAAGTAAGCCTGCTCCCGAGCAGGTTTACGCTTACGGATCTGTTGCTATGACAGCAAGTCCCGGATGAGCTTTGGAGAACCGAACGATCCAAGATCACGCGAAATCGTCAACAATCAAATCCAGCTAACTTACTTAGCGAGGTAGGAAGAATGGACTCCAGGTTTCCTGTTCTTAGCTGACTTGGTTGGCACTCCTGTGGTCTTCTGCTACAGGAGCCCATCTCCTTAAAGGTTTGTGTTGGGAATTTAGAGATGTTCTCTGCATGCCATGGTTATAATGAGTAGTTCTTTGAGTTACTGTTGCCTTTGTATGGGTTTTAAGCAGTCTGGCTATTCTCCCAGGAAAAATCACAGTAGATCAGCAGTTTATGAAATACTCAGATCAGCCCATCTGGCACCCACAAAGATACCACATTCCAAGTCACTTAAATCATCTTTCTGCTCAGTTCTGATGTTTAGTTTGAGACTTACCAGGTTGTTTTGACCATATCCACATGTGCTGAGTTGCTGCCATGTGATTTGGTATTTGTGTTAACGAGGGAAGTATGGTAGGTACTGGGGTTTGGTTAATTGGTGATTCTAAATTGGCCACAGGTGTGAATGTGAGTGCAAATGGTTGTCTGTCTCTATATGTTAGACAGACTGGCAACCTGTCCTGTCCTGGTCCTGAGCCATGTGAGACATGAGGTCAGAGCTCACTTTTGACTGTCCACTTAGTGAGAGCTGTGAATTCTGCTTTATTGCTGCTACTGCAGCAGTGATGAAGTGGGACGTAAAGCAGTTAAACTCTCTGCAGTCACTCAATACCACTCATATTTCTACAAGGATTTCTTCATATTCATACAACTAAGTACATTACAGAGTCTTTAATAGTCAGAAACGTTATGTTGGCTTGAAATACAATATCTCCCTCTTCTGTTACTGCAGCTTGAGGTGGTTCCACAGAAAAGGAGTCTGAAAGATGAAGGTTCTGCCTTCAGTAAGCCTGTAGTCTGAGAGCAAAGTGCTCTGTTGAGGTGGTACTATGAGGTCTTTAAGATACAATGGGGCGTGATTAATCAAGACCTTGTATGTGAGGAAAAGGATTTTAAATTCAAGTTTGAATTTAACAGAGAGTCAATGAAGAAAAGTCAACATGCCTTCTCTTTCTAGTCCCTGTCGGTAATCTTGCTGCAGGATTCTGGATCAACTAAAGGCTTTTCAGGTGTTTATAACAACTGGCTGATAATGAATTACTGTAGTCCAGCCTAGAAGTGGTGCTTTGAGCTTTCTTTAAAGTTCTTCATTTTTCTTCTTTTCATAATTCTAAATACAGTCTAAAAATCTGAAACAGGAATGCGAAGTGGAAAAGAGAGTCAATTATAGATAATACAGTTATTTTAACTGTATGAATTCTTCCTATGGCAAATATTGGTAGATTTATTTATTCAATGCTGAAAGTCTTCAGGTTACTCTATAGTTTTGAGAAGTCGACTGAAATTAAGATTGATTGACTCTAGGAGACGAGGACAAGGATATCTCATATTGCCAGCATGCAGAGAACAGAAGAGAAAAGGATGATGACACACAGGAAGAACAATGAACTTTAACCAATTAATAGTGCAATCTGAGGTGGTGGTAAACGTGTTTATAAGGTTGGTGGCTGCAGGCAGAGACTACAATAGATCCTGGCTGCAGGTAAAGTAATAAATCATCTGCATCTTATAGTTTATGATTTGGGATTGGATTCAAACAATGTTTATGTTTTGACAGATAGCTGCAATAAGTGGTTCACTGAATATGGCAAATAAAGACAGACAGACTGAGCATCCTGATACAGTAGATTATCATATCAGATCGTATTAAACCGCTTCCAAATGACTTTTACAAAATCACATAGAGCAGAAGGTAAATAAAAAAAAATATGAAAAAAAGGATGCTGCATCATTATTTTAGCCCTTAAGCGGAAGCAATAGTAACTGATTTGTTGTTTATTATGTCAGTCACCTGATTTGGAAAAAAATGTGTGTGATTGTGTTTGTGTGTGTGTTTGTGTGGGTGCTTTTACATATTTAAAGATATATAAATTCATAATTGTCCATATGAATTAGGTTCTCTTAACTCCTTGTCTGATGAGGAATATTATCAGCAGTGTTATTCCACTTTCAGTTGTCAGTGTGCAAACTTCCAAGAAGCATGACTCCAAATGTTCCAGGATTAGTTAATGTTGCAGTCGATGTCACTGAGGATGTGCTTTTTGTTAGCTGTCACCTTGGTTTCTGTACAGGTCTTGTCAAATCTTGTGATCACAGACATCAAAGTTCCAAGTTCTGAGAGATCTAATTTCTTTGCCACAATTTCACCATCTACATCTTGACTGTTTGTAACTTAGTTCATTCTGATTTAAAAGTTTACATATTTTTATCTTAAGAAACCCTTTTTACTGAACAGTATGAACCTGTAAGTACAATTTAAATGCAAGTGAACAGAGACAAACTGCTGGTCACAAACAAATGTGATTGGCGTCACTTTGTTTGGCATGCTGCCTTACTTTGTCAATATTTACTGCTCACAGTTTGATCTTAGCTCCTATTCTAAGTTCGCCTTTCCCTTAATGAGATTTGTTCTGCTGATTCTCCGTCTGCTTCAGCTGACAATAACCAGGAGCCATGCAAAGGCAAGCCAGTCGGGCTTGGATCTGAACTGAGACACCATAATGAGCCCAATTTCACAGCCTCCACCACAGGAGAGCCTAATGCCTAATGTCAGTAACCCACTGTGTAGTAATCACTGTGCACGTCACTCTCTAATGCTACTTCCTCAAACATACACACAAACACAGATATGGAGACATGTACACTCGTATGCAGACAAACAACAGTGTTGTCTGAAAAGAAAAATGTTTCATTATGCTCTTTTACCCCAGATACACTAATGGCCAATTATTTCTGATATTTTCCAGCAGTAAAGCTAGCTAGTGTTTAAACCGCAAATACCCAGCAGACTTTGTCCTACGAACTATGTTGCTTCATGATAGCTTTGTGTAGAAGAAGAATGCTCGGGCAGCTAGTGAGAGATGGGGTTCATCCACAATCAGCACAGCTTCTCTGCAGCACTGACATTTGTAGGATCTAATAAAGTATATAGCTGTATTTCTCTTTCCATTTAAATAGGAGTTGGCTTTCATCCTGGTTCTTAGCTGGTAGCTCTTCAATATCTCCAGCACATTGTTTCCCACTGAAATTTATTGTAGCACTGAAAATGCCTAGGAAACTAGCTGGACACCACAGCACTAAAACTCTTCACTAAATCTAATACCAGTGAAATTGCTTCAGGTTGACTGCAGGTCAACTTCAGAGCAGAAAGATCTTTGCCTGGTGCTCAGACACATGCGTTTTTCACACTGAAACTAGAATCTACCCAAATTTAAAAGTAAGTGGACCAAACGTCATGACCTCTGTATCGCAGAAATATGATGACTACAACCCGGTTCGATTATTAAGGATTTTATTTTATTTTTTACAAGTTGGATTTGTTTACTTAACACATGAGCTCAGACTCATCAAAGCCACAGACCTGTGCAGTGATCATTGTCAGGTTGAATGTGTGCTGTCATGAGTTATAGAAACTGATGGATCAATAAAAGTGTAAAAAGAAAAAAAAGAGAAGGACACAAGTTTTTGTCATTTTCTTATTCCTATTTATAACAATACATTAAAATTTCAACCCAACAATATCAATATTCATGTCTCTTAAAACTGTCATCCTTCCTGTAATCACCGAGTTTGATTTTTACATTGAGCATCAGAAACTTCAGCTAAATGGTTGGGCACAGCTTATGCACCACGCCACCACAGTCTTAACTGTTTTAACCTACTTCCTGAGGCAAGAGGAAGTAGAGAAGCATCACTTGCCAGCCACAGACAGTGAATCTAAAGCTTGTATACTCAAAAATACACATTTATCGGCCATAATAGGCTTAATCAACAAATAAAATGTTAAAGATGTTCAACTGTGTGGAAAAATTCAATGATTTATGATGAGAAGACATTGTTCCATGTAAACTGTCATGGTCAAGGATGGAGCAGAAAGAGAAGAGGACAAAGTGAATCCTATGGACTAGAACACACAGAAAGGCAATGGTGCATTTAAATGTAAACACATTTGCCAAACAAGTGAATGATGCTTTGTTTATTTCTGGGAGGAGACAGAAATCCCTTTGCGGTTTCATCCACCATATCAAACACAGTAGACGGACTGCTTCTAATGTGGCAGTTTTCTACTCTATGTCAGCACTCAAAGCACTTTATACACAGCAAATTCAAAAGTGTTAAATGTTTTGGTGTTAATAGTCTTCTTGCAAAAGTAGAGTTAATTTTACTCTAAGCAGAGTCACATTCTTTTAATGTAACTCTGAGGTGTAAAATGATAGTAGTTAAAATCGAGTGTTAAAAATGAGTGTTTCTCTGTCAAATCTGGAGGTGTTACAATGGAAACATTAACTCTTGACCTCTTAACTCTGAACTCCTAGAGGGGCTATGACACCAATAGAGTGAATTCACAGACTCCGCCCCCAGCACGGCTCCAATCGAAGCTGAAGTGAAGCCGTTTCAGAACATTTTGCTCTACATATTTGAGTAGTTTGCCATGCTTGGTAAGTCATTTTTTCAAAGATTGTTTCAATTATTTCTATTAACTTTTACTTCTGTGGCTCTTTGGAGTTGAGACAAAGCTGTGTGAAAGGCATTAGCCATGTTGCTCGCTGATAGCATAATAGTCTGTTTTAGCTAGCTGAAAGGTATTGTTTGCGGGCAAATACCACAGCCTTGAAAAAAGCTTGCATGTGAATTTTCAGTCAAACTTTTGGTCAAATACACCTAAAACAATGCCTAGAATGTGAAATGTTGGTATAATGGTGCTACTTGAAGCCTGAAAACGATCGCCCATAAAAAAAAACAAAAAACGAGCAAGCAGCAGTAGCTGACGTCCTGACTCGATTCTACGTTAGCATAGATCCCTCCAGAGTTTTGTGCACACGGTTTAGGTAAAAATTAAAAAGGTTGAGGTTTTACATTTAGTTCAGTATTACCTGTTGCCTGTGTCCTTGTCTTTTGGGAAAATACTTTACACAAGTAATGGCTCAAAGAGGATTCCTTTTTTTTTACTGTGCTGCAATTGTTTACTGGATTATTTGTGCCATTAATTAGTGTCAACAAATTTTTATTCAATCTCCGCACAGGATATGCTTGTGAAGATGGAATATGGGGGAGAGCAGAAGTGCGTTGAAGTTCCACAAAGGGATGAATGAAGGACATGCATATTGTATTGAAGAAATAAGTGATGAGAATGCTGTTATTTGCATTTACCATGTCAGACCTTTTGATAAACAAAATTCTAATGAAAGTGAGAACATGTACACTGTTACATCTTTCAGAAAATGTTTTGAAATTGTGGTGCACAGTTCAGAATAAATGTTTTTCAAAAACCATTGCATCTTTTTAGTAAATGTTTATTTCCAAAAGAAATTTCTAGAAGTTCAGAACAGTAAAATTCCCGCTTTTTAGAATGAATTAGAAGATAACTCTTACGTAGTTAAACTAAAATACTCTTTGAGAGTTAATATATAAACTCTTAACACCAAGTGTTAAATTATCAACTCCAGACAGATTTGGTGTTTAACACTAAATCAGAGTTAACGTACCAACTCTCCAAAAAGAGTTAAATTAACACTCTCTGGTGTGGACCCATATAGACACTTTAATAGTGTTGAAATCAAATCCGACAGTGTTAATTTGGACATGCTGGATTTGCTGTGTACAACGCTCCTCATCCACACATTCATACAGGTATTTTTTTTTCTGTGCTCAAGTGCTTCTATCTGCTATTTGCATACATTCCCACTCTAATAAAAGCATCGGCAAGCAACTTAGTATCTTTCCCAAGGATATTAGTATGGCATGGATACTAGAGCAACCAGGGATCAAACAACCTGCTCTGGTGATCTTTTCTGAGTAATGGGGCAGCTGAAAGTAGCTACCACTCAAAAGTAGAGGATATCTGTCTCCTGAAGTAAACTGGGAGTTGCTTCTACGTCAGAAGAGCATGATAGTTGAAGGCTCTGCCTCCCAATCTAGTTTTGGAAGCTGTAGTGAACCGCAGTGTAGGAAAGTGCTCTACCGGGAATACATGACAGACCCGTTTAATCAGAATATATATATATGTTATAAATAATTACACAAAGAAGAACTAACTGACCAAGTTTTTGACAAACTTGACCACAAAAGTATGTCTCTCCCCAAGTTTAACACATTACACAAAACACTGAAATGATTCTTGGCTCATGTTCTGCTCATTAGCTGCCAAAGAGCTGCACAGAATGTTTGACTTGTCTTTGAACATGCTGCTGTGTTGCAGGTTGGACTAACATTGACATACTGATATCAAAGAGAATATGTGAGAAGCTGAGAGGTACAGCACGTCACACTGAGGTGACAAAGCCTCAAACAAGCACAATGCACAGACAAATCAAAGAGCTGTGTGTGTGTGTGTGTGTGTGTGTGTGTGTGTGTGTGTGTGTGTGTGTGTGTGTGTGTGCTGGAGAGCCAAAGTTAAAGGAATGGAAAGAGAGTCTGTGAAGGATTTCTGACATTTGTATATGCTGTTATTTCCGGCTGCCAGTGTTCAGCAGGTTAAGTTTGAATTCTTGTGATTCTGGTATTGCTTTGCCTCAAAAGTTTTGGCGCTTATACTTAAATGAGAAATGTCAGTAGCACCCCTGTGTGCTGTCAAACTTTAAAACAAGCACGAAATGCACAAATAACAGTTTCCACTTTAACAGAATAACAGTAAATTGTACTTGTAGCTCAACACAATTTCCACATCCTCCTGTTTTTCAAACAGCAGGGAGCAGTACAGAGTGAACGGGATTCTGAGGACACACGATGGATTGTAATTATAATATCCCTGATGCTGGTGTCCTGACACAAAATGACAATAGAGAACCAGTTAAAATGTTTCCAGATGCAGCAGCAGTCGCTGACTCCTTGGAGACGTGCGATAAGCATGAGTGCTAAACAAAACTTGTATTTTAAACTGTCAATTGAATCATAAAGGAAACAAGATTGTAGAAGAATTGGGCGATAGAAGAAGGAAATATCACATGAAGAAGCTATGAAGTAAAGCGAAACAACAACTGGATTTGTTTCTGCCGGTGTCACAAGGGACTGAGAGCAGAGGGAGAAGAAAAACACAAGTCTGTGACCTCAGACAATAAAAAATTTGTTTTGTAAACCAAAAAGTCCCCTGCGACTCCCCACTGAGGGGCTTTGTGATCTCGTGTTGCAGAGCAGCAGCATCTTTATTCCCTGCGTGCATGTCAGTGTTGCCTGTTTACCTGTGCATAAAGAGAGAAAACAAAACCGAGCATCACTAAGAGTGATGACTGAGCTCATTTTGTGATTCACCGTATTACTCAAACAAAAGGCATTAACACACAGATTTGTCTTTGCTTTGTCTGTGTAATTTCAACATGTGGGTATTTGCATACATGATGTAGAATTCAAGAATTCATCTCTGGTACAGACCCAAGTACATTTTCACTGCTGACATGAAACTCATGCGAATGCACATAGAGCAAGTGAGAGGTGGTTTGTAGGTGTGGGTGTGTGGGTGTTGCATTGTTAAGCATCCAACTGTTCCTATCAGTGTACCAGTGTATGTGACAGTGTGTCTCACCAATTAGTGAGCCACTATTGAACTTCAACAAACTTGAGTTCTTTTTCAGGTTGAAACAATTTGCACTACCGATGGATTCTACATTTTTTCGTCTATCTTAGAAATTAGCAGAATATTTTAAGCTTGTGAGCATGACCTAGAGTTCTTGTTCCAGCACTTGACTAACAAGGCCAAACCCCATGCTTTGGGCGTTTAGAAGTTAAAAAAAAAAAAGACAAGACACAAAAACTTCAAATATTAGCACTGCTTTAGCTAATATTATGAGCTATCTACTATGCAGATGATACTCAAATTTATCCATTAGGAGAGAAATCACACAAACTGACTGTAAAATATTAAAAACTGTTGTATATATCTGTCAAACCACTTAACAAATATCACATTTCTCTCATAAGTTTGAGACAAGACTACAAATCCCACTAGGGTTGTCACAATATTAAAATTTCAAGCTTGATACTCATACCCAGGAAAACAATATTTGACACCATTTTCTATAAGGACAAAGCAATTGTAAACACAAAAATTAGAAAGATTAGAAAAAGACAAACAACAACTGCAAAGAAGGACTCATCCAGGCTGGAAAAATGAATCAGGGAGGCTGCTCTGTGGTCGGCATGAAGCTGGACATTCTGGTGACAGTGGCAGAGAAAAGGACACTAAAGAAACTGCTGGACATTATGGACAATGCTGGGCATCCTCTGCACACAGTCGTAAATAATCAGAGGAGCCTATTCAGCAATGGGTTGCTTCTCCCAAAGTCAAGAACCAACAGACTTAAAAACTCATTTGTCCCACACGCCATCACACTATTTAACTCCTCATTGGAGGGGAGAGGGAGGGGAAACAGGAGGACAAAGGAGGGCGGGAACAACTGAGCTGTAGTGCTTTTTTTCACTGTGCAATATTTGCAGTATTTTTTCCTTATATTCGACTGTGCAATAATCACTGTAAAATAGACTCACTCAAATGTGCAATGCACTGGTATTCCTTTTTATCCCTATTATATATTCTGTATTTATACATGTGTATTTGTGTATATATGCTATATTTATGCTAATATCCTTACTCTCATTCCCCTTTATTGTATCTGTAACATGCAACTTCTGTCGGTGCTGTGCTACTGGAAACTGAATTTCCCTGAGGAACCCAAATGAGGGATTAATAGACTAACAAGTTTCATCTAATCTAACCTAACAACATCAGTGACACCACTATTTTCAAGATGGCTGAAAATAATATATATGAATATACCTGTTATGTGTATAAATGATAAATGAAATATATTTTTAATTTATAAAGAAAATATTTGGAAATTTGATCAAAATTAGTAATTGGTGTGTTTGTGTTGCACATCAGCTTTTTTACTCTGAGCACCCAATTATTTATTTGGCTCATTCACCCATTCTTACAACTTTTTAATGGTTTTTCTACGCAAGCGCACACACATTCATACTCTGATGGATATGGTACAGTGAACGGGCTTATTGTATAACACGAATTCTGGTTTGTGCTAAATGTTTATGCATTTATATGGTGATAGTTCTATTTGCTTTCAACCAGGCAGTCAGAAAATCACTGACTCTTTGTTTTCTTTTTTTAGCAACTTCGCCTTTCTTATTTTTTCAATATAATTTTGTCTTTTGATTTCAACCATATATCTCTGGCTGCTATCAGTAAAACTGGTAATTTAAAAGGGGTACTAACTTTGAGGAAGGATTTTGATTTTGACTGTTTCAGCCAATTAATGCTACTGGAAAACCGATCCAATGCAGTCGTAAAGTTCTGACAGCCTGGGGTAAACAGAAATACCTAGCTATTTAAGATATTTAATGTTGTGAGTGTGAAGTGGGAGGGTAGGGTGCTGAGCTGTAGAGTCCCATGCATCATCACAAAGTATGGTTGCTTTATTCCAGCTGATTGTCTCATTTGAGATTTTGAAGAATTTGTTGATTGCACTGAAAATTCCTGAAATGAGTTTTGTGGGTATTTTAGATACAATATTAAATTGTCTGCACAGAAACTGATTTTGTGTTGTGAATCATCATCTAGTGTTACTTTATTAGTTTTTATTTTGTCACATTCCTGCACTGAGTTAAAAAATCCTTGTCTGGTTCTCTGCAGAGTAATCTATGATGTGACCAAGTTTGTGGTTATTGCGGCCCTGTTATTAAATAACAAATATTTAAAGATTTTCTTTGGTAGTGCAAAAAGTCACGGTGTAGTGTTGTGCTTGTGGTAACCTATCGACATATTTTTGTCACTGTAGACTGTCTAGCTACTGACAGACTTTCTCAAACAATCCTTAAGTGAAACAGAACAGTTTTTAGACACAAATAATTGTAATATCCTGTTAAATTAACATCATCTATTATTATATCCCAGATGGGCAGGACTGATTATGTTTGCTGCATAGCTCCAACATTAATATTATTGTTTTATTGTTAGGCATAAGCACTAATGCCTTACTTAATGATAACTTAACAGATGGCTGATGTGGCTATCAGGCAAAGGTGCTTTCTCTTGCTCCCTCTGCACAGAGGTTACCACAGCTGATGTTTGATTTAGGAAAGACTTTATGCCAGCTGCTCTTCCTCATATAACTCTTCCAGTTTCCAGGCTTGGCACTAGTACTAGGAGTAGACTATTTTGTGACACCTTCAGGTTCCCTTAATTAGTCATCAGGTAAACATTTATAACTTTAATATTTCAATGTTATTGAAACATGAGTTTTATTGACCTTTTGAAATTCCTCCTAAAGCATTGTTCAGTGTTGTGAACTCTAGTAGTACGTATCCATACTGGTGGTGGAGTACACCAGAAAGAAGTATGCCATTTTTTTTTCATTTTTACCAATAAAAATATATTAATTCATAAAGTTTTGTTACTGAATGTGTAACAAGAAAAGAACAGGTTCTTTTTCTACTTAAAGAAATACAATGGTCAAACCCATGCTGTCCAGAAGAGAGAATTAATCAAAGTAAATATTTGCCACCACCTACTTGTTATAAATTCATAGATGGTTATAAATTTAGATGGATACTCATCTAATACACTGAATGTTGTGACAGACAACAGAAAGTTTTTCCTTGGAGGAAGTTTCATTAATTTTCAAATCCTCATCATTGCCTATCTCGTTAAAGGCTTACATGACCCCACGTGTAGAGCACTGTACGTTACACATCCACGAAGTGTGTCCTGCAGAGCCAGCGTTAAATTACACAGGCAGTGAAAGGCAGGTCATTACGCTGTATGGCAGATCGTTTTCCGTTCTACTCAGCGAGCCTTGTTTTACTCCTCCTCTCATTTCATGCACAATAACTCGCTTAGATGGAATGCCTACAGCAGGAATGATACAACGCATGAACTATTACTGAATATTTTATGGCAACTCCATATTAAATTTTTAATTACATTTTAAATGGGATGATATTTAGAGATTTTTTTGTAACCACTTACATCAGAAGATTCTATGATCAGTAATTTGAATTCATTCTAGTTATTTTTGTTCAAATATCATAATCAAAAGCCTTTGGGCAGGTTTGTTGACACAGATGTAAACATGTTTACACTGCTTAAGGCTGTTTGAATTCAAAGATGTGTTAAAGAATTTTTAGTGTTCTGCTGTGGAAACATAATAACTGAGTTGGTGTTAATCATCCTTATGTATTTAATGGCTTGTCTTAGCCAGGCTTGATATGTTCATGGCTCCAAAATGAAATGTTTTTTCCCCCTGCTTTGTCTGTCTTCTATCACACCTTTTATAGTTATTCTGCAAACATTCCATGTCCAGACCAGTACAGGCAGTATCTGCAGGCCTCCTAGACAGCTGCTGCCCAGACCTGGATCACATATGCACAGCCGAGGTTTAGCTCACCATCTATTCGTCTTCCCTCTCTGCCGTGTATATTTCATAAGTGTTATCGGGGTCAACATGGCATTAAGTCGGCCTGGAATGAAGCGGACTCTTGTTTGAAACCGATTTATTTTCTCATGAAATGGTGTGTCATTACAATTTCTTCATCAAAGTGCAAAAAGAAGGGCAGAGGAGCGAATCGGAGGATGTGCAAAGTGGAAGAGGGAGTAAATGAATTGTTTTATTATCATGTCTGGCCATTTTACATGACTTATTAATCAGCGCTAATCAAAGCCATTCAGATATAGAAACACGCTGGCTTCTACCATCAAAACATGCAGACCTCATGTAGACATAAACTGCGTACACATAATGTCTCAGGAGATATTCTGTAATGGAAGTGAAATATGCACATGCAGCCTCATAAGAAAATAAATAAATATATTGCAATCTTCCGTACTTACATCTAAATATGGAACTTGACGTCTTTTAGCACATGCAAATCATAATGGACTTTTAAACAGAAAGATTTCTTCTGCTCCTGCTGCATTTACCCCTGGCATACTGTATGTGTGTTTTGAGCATTGCTGTTATCAATGACGCACCACTGGCCCACTATCCCAACAACGCCTACATCTACTGTACAGCACTTCTACAGTGTGTCCAAACTTTTGACTGTTACTGTTTGTCTGTGAATATGTTCTGCACGTTATATTATTGTCTCATGCAGGTTATGCAACAATGTATAATAGCATCTCAGTTAACACAACAGAATATCTAAACCAACACAGTTCCTCATGCAGCTCTACTTGGAGCATTTATCATAACCGCTGTAGCACTTGCAATCCTTTTTTAGCACAGACTACAGCACTGACCTTATATTTTGACTGGAAAACAATATCACAATGAAGAGTACAGCATCTTTTTGTTGTATCCCTTCAAAGAATCATGAATTAATTCCAAAATAGCACATAGTTGTATAACTTCTATGAAAAAACTGAGATGAGATCCTGAGGCCTAGCTCGAGTATTTCTAAAAAAGAAAATGTATAGTTGTGGAATGACAGCTGAAAACAAGAAAACAAGCTCTGTATGGAAGCCTCAAGCCAATACGTTACACCCTTGGACGATAAAAAGGGTTTCTACATCATTACTTAACAAGTGGACAGAGGCATTATGGACTGCATGATATGATATGGAGGTGGGCACTTGGAAGCTGAAGGTCAAACACGCATGCATTGATCACCCTCAGGAAAAAATGTGAGGCTTGTCTTTATTTCCTGGCAAAGCCAGACCTGGTGAGTCATTCCTTTAATATCATGAATTGAACTCTGAGCGATATGAAACAGCAATCTAAGTCAAAACCAAAAAAAGAGGGAAAGAAAAAGAAGAGGAAAAGAAGAGAGACAGAAATACAGTGAAACTACAGCACTCTCCTCTGTGCTTTAATACTGAGGTTTGTCCTTGAGCTTGCTGTCAGCGGAGGGTCCCATGGCAACGTTCCACAGGAAACACAAAGCTCATAAACCCACATGAAGCATCCTTTAGCAATACGTTAGAAGAATGACTGTATTACAGCAAGAAGAATTGAAAAGTGTTGGACATGTCCTCAAATTGACTATGTACTGTTACTGTACTCCACACACCCACCTGCTGCAAGTAATCATGCCAGCACACACCGCAAGCCACCCACATATACCACCTTTAACAAGTCAGTCTCTCTGATCTCTCTAATCTCTGGATGTGCATTCAACATCACTCTTTCTCCTGGTTTATATTTATATCGGGGCTGAATGGCAGAGTATTCAACATAACACAAAAGTTTGTACGACAAAAAGTTTTGAGGCTGCTTGTTGTTTCACTATCACCAGAATCGGCCCAGCTGCTGCTTTTGGATGCAGCCCAAAACAAATGTGGGGATTTAGTTGTTTTCGCTGCCCTAATAGTTAGCCACGCACATCCTTTGAAATAATATAAATATGTAAAAAAGGTCTTGGAGGTTGACGATTGTAGCAAATCTCACTTCAAATATGCATAAATTACCAACATTAGCACCGTGGTGCTGAGTGTTGTATTGTTTTTCAAATTATATTGGTGTGTGTGTGTGTGTGTGTGTGTGTGTGCGCGCATGTATGCATGTGCAAAAGCTGCTAAACTGGAAACGCTCCTAAAGGAAAATCTGCCAGCATGTACAAGGCCACTCTCCTTTGTGTACCCTGTCAGGTGGAAACAGTGCTCTTCTAAAATGTCAACTTTTCACAAAGGCAGAATTTTCTCCAGCCTTGAGCACCGTGTAATTTTCACTCAGCCTGTGGGTTCTGAAACATGTTTAAAAAGACTAAGATTATATAAACTCTAACAGTACCAAGCAGCCTTTTAGTTAAGGTTATTGTAACACTGGTGGTGCAATACTAGACCTGTTAGTGCTACTTCTTGCCTTCTTTGCATGTAGTGCGGGCAGTATAGTTACCTTTAACCACAGTACGCGGACAGAAGGGAAATATGGACCAGATCAGACAGGTTCTAGATTCGTAGGAGCCAAGGGTGTATGACAACAGAGGACTTGTACACAGTAGGTGTAGAAAACACAATTGCATTTATTAGCAATTATTAAAGTTGTGCACATTTAACAAAAGTAGAGCGCGCTTCTTGAAAACAAAATAAAATAAACCCCACAAATGGTCGACCTAAGGATATATTGTCTTTTGTGTCTTTTTTTTAAAAGTCAATTTCAGTCTTTCAATGTTCAGTAGTCACTCAGTGTGTTTGTAACCAGTCGGGTTACAATCTACCAGTTCATCCGGCTCTTTGGGCTGGGCTCGCCATCCAGTACTGGAAAAGGGATCCTCGATTCTTCTCAGGTCCTCAAAACCAATCCAATCCAAATAAGCAAAGGAAAAAACCTGACCTGGGGACCAGGCCAGAACACAGTAGTTCAACATTTAAGCTATCATGCCTGTAACTTATTATTACTACTGGTTGCTTGTAGTGCTTCTAAATTTTCTTCAAAATATTCTATGTTGTACAACAAATTATTCTCATTTCAAAGGGAAAAAGTGCATAGGAAACACACATTTAAAACAATACAAAATAGCTCAGCAGTGCATTAAAAATACACATTGGCTTGAGACTTATCAAGTTTCAGCTAAGTGCAGGTGAAGGCACTTAATTTCACGTTGCTAATACTTAATTGTGCAGAACTATAATTAGCACCATGAGAAAAGTGAACATGTGCTAACATAACGTCGCACAAAACCATACATTATACATCAATACCACAGTAATGTGACATAAACCTTTAAAGAACATCTCATATAAAGTGCAGCAGACTCCGTGCTAATTGCTTTAGCCTCAGAAAAGGCACTTTCATTGCAAAATGGCTAACGGAAGTTAGCATCAGAGCTAGCGGCAAGTAGCATGCTATGCTAGCGCACGTGTGCTGCCTGGGACTTACCATGCGAAGCAACAAATGCTACACGGGGCTTCACAGTGCTCACGTTGGCTCACGGCCTCTGGAATACAGTATCACTCTTATTATTCTTGCCGAAAAAAGGACTTTCTCTATCCAGCTAGCTTCTTTGCCGCACGGGTAAACTGATCTTTCACCGTCTGTGTCTCTGGCGTATCTGACTGGCACACGAAGGCACACGCAGGTGTCTGAGCAGCGCACAGACTGGGGGAGGGTCAGACCGGCCAATGATTGGTCGCTCAGTGGATCTGACAAACACACTCTACAGGACTAAGTCCTGCCCCCACACCACTTATACATTACATATACATATGTACATATTAATTAAACTTCTGTTTACATGCTTTTTATCAGTATTTATTATAATTAACTTTGTTTTTATCAATATTTATTTATACTTTTAATCCCGTTTTTAACACTGGGTTACACTATCCCCCCTTAGAATCATGCAAGTCCCTTTGCATGGGATAGCTAAACGGTAATGACAGGGGAACGAGCCTTCAAGGGGATGACCACAGAATCTTGTTCTGTCAAGACACTGGTAAAAGCCAGGCTTAGACCTTGAAACAGGGACTGGGCAATGGAAACGAGAGGATTTCCCAACCGACTATATTGCAGTCGTTCTGGTTGGGTTCTTGTTCTCTCTGAGCGCCTTACAGTCGCTGTGGCTTCACTCTCAGTATTTGACTGACTTGAGTTTGCTTGATTATCATTTGAGTTGTCTTCTTCCACTGGCCCATCACAGGTAGATCCATCGGGTAAGTTGGCATCACTCTCGCTTTCATTGTCAGTGGTTGAGTGTTCCACCATGGTTTCACTCTCCTCTAGGCTTCCATATCCAAGTGGATTTCCACATTCAGGTAAGTTGTCACATCCGGTTAAATTGTCATGTTCATGTAAGTTGTCTCCTCCAGGCAGGTTGTCATGTTCATGTAAGTTGTCTCCTCCAGGCAGGTTGTCATGTTCATGTAAGTTGTCTCCTCCAGGCAAATGAGTTTCAGTATGATCGTGATCATTAGGGTGTGTCTTTGGCTGGGGAATCTCATAGACTCGAGTGACCTTTATGGGCTCTTGAAGAGGTTCCTCTCTGAACCAACAGATATCCTCATCTTCCAGTTCTGAATGATCACATTCCTCATGTTGTTTAGGTGATTGCCTTGTTTTTGGTTTGCGTACATGAGTTGGTTGGACAGGTTTCTCTTCAACAGGGGCAAGAAAACCACAAGGGAGCAAGAGATCGCGGTGGACTGTGCGGACTGGGCCCTCTTTTGTTAGGGGTTTTATACTGTAGACGGGCAAGTCACCTGCTTGGTTCACCACAACGTGAATATCAGTCTCCCACTTGTCGGCTAGCTTGTGCTTGCCTCTGAGACGGACTGCACGCACCAAAACTCTGTCACCTGGCTCTAGTTTTGAGGGTTTCACTCGCATATCAAATCTTGTTTTGTTTCTTTCTGCCATTTTGTTAGCATGGTCTGTTGCTAGTTTGTAGGTCTCTTGTAGAGTTGCCTTTAGTTTTGTTATGTACTGAGAATGCGACTTGAAACTTTTGTTGTTAAAGGGCAGCCCAAATGCTAGATCGACTGGCAATCTTGGCTGACGGCCAAACATTAACTCATATGGGGCAAAACCGGTTGTATCATTTTTCGTACAATTGTACGCATGAACGAGTGGTTTGACATAGTTGTGCCACTGAGTTTTGTCCTTTTCCTCAAGAGTACCTAGCATACTTAGTAACGTTCTATTGAAACGTTCTACCGGGTTTCCTCTGGGGTGATAGGGTGTTGTCCGGATTTTGCGAATGCCCATGATCTTGCAAAGCTCTTGGATAATGTGGGACTCGAAGTCGGGACCTTGATCGCTATGCAATCGTTCGGGTATCCCGTAGTGGACTATGAAGTTGTCCCAAAGGGCTTTTGCAACGGTCTGAGCTTTCTGATTGCTGGTAGGGATGGCTAATGAATATTTCGTGAAATGATCGGTTAATACAAGCACATCCTTTACATTACTTCGATCAGGCTCAATGGACAGGAAGTCCATGCAGACTAATTCGAGGGGTCTGGTGGATTTGATATTCACAAGTGGAGCTGCTTTTTCTGGAGGAGTTTTACGTCTTACACAGCGGTTGCATGTTTTGATCTTATGTTCTATATATGCTGCCATGCGAGGCCAATAGAACCTTGTTCGGGCAAGATCTAAGGTACGTTCAGTGCCTAAGTGGCCCATGTCACAGTGGAGGCTTTGGAAGACTGAGTCACGGCGCTGTTCAGGTAAGACAAGCTGGTAGGTAACATCTCCTCCATCTTGGCGAGTTCGATACAGGATGTTATTGTGCATCTCCAATCGATTGAGCTCTCGGAGTAGAAGGTTGATGTCAGGAAGTTCAGCTCGCACAGTTGGTGGGACCTTTTCTCCAGTTTCAATTTGTGCAATAACTTCCCTCAGACAAGGGTCTGCTCTTTGTTCGTTTGTGATCTGTTCAAGGGACATATGGGGTATAACAGGAAGACCACCACAGTCATTTTCATTGACAAAGTCACCTGGAATGGCAGCTGCAGAAATGGCTAGCGAGTGAACCAAAGGGATGGTGTCATTTTGAGAGCTGCATACAAGGTGTTTCTCACAAATAGCAGACACTACTTCAGGACTTAAACTGCTGTCAGGTAGGGACAGGTGAGTCTGTGTGAACTGCTGTATGCGGTCGAGCTCTTTTTGGGACACTGCGTCGTTAAGCAACTCGCCATGTGGCCGTCTAGAAAGGCCATCTGCATCTGAGTTAAGCTTGCCAGCTCTGTACTGGAGCTTAAAGCTAAACGTTGACAGGGCAGCTAGCCATCTGTAACTCATGGCATCCATCTTAGCAGTAGTTAATATGTACGTCAGAGGATTATTGTCTGTTACGACAGTAAACTGATTTCCATATAAGTAATCTGCAAACTTTTCCGTTACTGCCCACTTCAAGGCTAAAAACTCTAACTTATGGGCGGGATAACGAGATTCACTCCTAGACAACCCACGGCTTGCATAAGCTATCACCCTAGTCTGGCCATTCTGCTCTTGATAGAGCGCGGCGCCAAGCCCTGTAGTGCTGGCGTCCGTATGGAGCGTATATGGCAGTTTAGGGTCAGCAAAACCCAATACAGGCGCAGTACTGAGCTTTTCAATGATGGTTTTGAAAGCAAAATCACAAGAGGGAGTCCATCGCTCGCCGAAAGGTGTCTTGGGGTCATGGTACTGGACAGACTTAGCTTTAGGCTTTGTGCTTTTGCGCAAAGGAGGGTAGCCTGATGTTAAGTCAGTGAGGGGCTTAACGATACTCGAAAAGTTCTTAATGAACCGCCTGTAGTACCCTGAAAAGCCTAAGAATGAGCGGAGCTGTTTAAGATCACGTGGCACAGGCCAGGTACTTAAGGCTTCCACCTTTTCAGGGTCAGTCTCCACTCCCTTGCTGGACACAATATGCCCAAGATATCTGACAGAAGTTTGGAAAAATTTGCATTTTTCGGGTGAGAGTTTGAGCCCATATTCTTTCAGGCGATCAAGAACTTTCATCAAGCGAGCCTCATGTTCTTCAAGTGTCTTGGAGAATACAATGATGTCATCGAGAAACACGATCACTTCGCGCAGGTTCATGTCGCCCATACATTTCTCCATGAGCCGCTGGAATGTGCTGGGGGCGTTTGTAATGCCTTGGGGCATTCTATTAAATTCCCAAAAGCCGATGGGACATACGAACGCCGTCTTTGGTTTGTCCAGCTCCTCCATCTCAATTTGGTAGTACCCAGATTTTAAATCCAGGACAGAGAACCATTGCGACCCGATCAAGGTGGAAAACGTTTCCTCCAAATTGGGGAGAGCGTAAGCATCTTTTATAGTCTGCGCGTTAAGCTTTCTGTAGTCGATACAGAGGCGGACTTCACCATTTTTCTTCCGCACGACTACAATGGGTGAAGAGAAAGGGGAGGTAGATTCCCTGATCACGCCAGCTTCTTGCAGTTCTTTGAGGTGCTTACGGACTGCCTCCAGGTCGTTCGGATGTATGGGACGCGCTCTATGCTTGAACGGTGTTTCATCTGACAATCTGATTGTGTGTTTCACTTGATCCGTCTTTCCAAAGTCAAGATCATTCTGTGCAAACACTTCGGGCATTTGGCTTAGTTTTTCGGTTATGCGCTCCTTCCATTCAGCGCTAATAGGGGAAGAGTCAAAGTTATATGTTACATTTGACTTCTGCTCAGTTCGGGATCTTGGAGTTCTCACTGAGTGTTCGTGAGATAGAACTCTTTGATATGCACTGACTTCTCCGATGACACAATTTAGAGGGATTGTCACATCATGTTCGGATTCATTGGTGAGTATAACTGGTACAAGGTAAGGTGCTCGTTCAGGTAGGTCTATGAGACAAGGTTTCACAAGGATGTCACCAGGTAAGGCTGACATTCGTGGATACTCTAACAAGACAGACTTTTCACCGTTACCGGCTGACACAGCTACAGCACCATCTAGAACAACAGTTTGGCCTGCTGGAATCAACTGTGGCTCTTTGTTGTGCATCGTCACTAAACCAAGACTACTGTCTTTGGACTGTTTGTGTCGTGACTCAAGAACTTTTAGAACTGCCCTATAGCCATATGGCAGGTTCAGCTGCAGTTCATGGCATGTGTTAGAGTACAGCTCATAAAGTACATCTAATGTGTTTGTCCCAATTAGCACTAAGGACTGAGAAGCTGTGCGCACATCGGGGACAACTAAGGCAAGTGTCGGCACTTCAGCTTCAATGCCAAGGAAGTCCTTTGGGAAAGTGACATGCAGTTCAATGTAGCCTAAGTAAGGCACAGACTGACCGTTGGCACCCTCAACTTCTAAAAGTTCAAACAATGGCTTAATCTCATGAGAGGACAAATGCTGACGATAGTAGGACTCGGGGACTGTAGTCACCTGGGAACCAGTATCTAGCAAACAACTCACTGTGTGACCATTAACTTTCACTTGTGCAGTACTCTTCGTACCAATTAGACCTTTAGGAAAGTCGAAGGAATCTGATCTTGTGTGTGACTTTAGGCTGGCACGCTTTTTAGGTGAAGCTTTTTGTTTAACCTGGGTGGGACGGGTTAACAAAGCATCAGCCTCCATTTGTCCCGCAACGGAGGCAGAATTTAGTTTAAAGAAAGCTGGTCATTCTGCCTGTCCCATATCTGCCTTCTCACTCTTAATTCCTTTCGTTTTGCAACTACAAGGGCAGGATTGGGCTCTGACTCACAAGTGGCTACTATATGTCCATCTTCCCCACAGCGGAAGCAATACCAGGGCTTGGGCCTAGTACTGGGGCGGCTGGGTGGAGGTGAGTCTTCAGGTTTGGCATGGTCAGGTTTTTTATTTTCAGGTTTCCTTGTTCGAACTGTCTTCAGTGTTGCTTGTTTCTTTGGCTTCACAACGGCAGCTAATTGGCTTTTTAGATCGGCAACTTGTTTTTTCAGCTCTTCTAGACTATCTGACTGTGCTTGGCGAACATCTGCATTTGTTTCAGTGACCGTCTGTTCATGAGACACTGCTTTTGGTTTCGTGGCGCTAAAGTGTTTCTTCATTCGCGTGTTTTTAACTTCTTGTCGGTTTTCTGCAGTACGCAGGAGAAGCAATAGCTCTGCATAAGTGGGCGGCTCCTTATGCTTTAGCTCCAATTGCAACTCCGTTAGCAAGTTATCATCCCAGCAGCCTCTGTAAAACTGTTTAAGAAGCTGCTTATTTACTTCATGTGGTTCAAGCCCACCTCTGCGCACGGTGTGATTGACTGCCACCTGCAAACGAAGCAGATAAGCAGAGGGCTTTTCACCATGATCTTGGAGGGTGTTCATGAAGCGTACAAACAGTTCCTCACCATCTTCGACGGTGCCAAAAGCTGAATCCAGAAGTTTAAGATAGTCTGCAGGAGTGGCTTCTGGCCCAAGAGGGCGGATGACATCAGAAGCGGGAGCAAGGAGACTTTCAAGAATCTTACGAGTTTTTCCCAACTCGGACAAAGAAGCATCTTCCATCAACAAGTCAACATGAGAACGCCATGTTTCATAGTCAGCTTCGCTGTAAGGTCTGGGCATCTTGCCAGAGAAAGCTCTGAGTCTTAATGTAGAGTGAGCATGTGATGTCTTTTCAACACTCTTGACAACATGCTCGACTACTACTTTCTGAACCTCTGGTGGGTTGAGGTCAGTTGGACTCAACATTTGAGGTGTCAAGTTTGGTCTCATGGGGCGTTGGAATGTGCCCTGAATGGGTTCAGGAGGGTGAGGCAGTTCAGTTAAGACTGAAGGTGAGGCTCCAAGTTGTGTGGATCCTACCACAGGGCAAGTCTGATCAGCAGCATCATTTTCAGGGTTTCTCTCAGCTGTCTCAGCAGCTTCAATGGTGTTCCCTATTGTGGATAGGGCCTCCCGCAACACTTCTTCGAAATCCTTCCCACTTAACTTGGCTAAACCCTTCAGGTTGCTAATGTAAGCCTCAGTAACACTGCCCCCTACGGTCTTAGTATAGACGTCAGTTAAGGCTCGAATGCGGTAACTGACATCTGGATTGTCAGTGGACTGTAAGAGGTAAGGCAGCTTAGGTGCTAATATTTCAAAGGCTGCACCGGACTCGAACTCTACAATCTGACTTTTGTGGAATGCAGAAGAGTCATCATCGACAGCGAGTACTCTACGAATAGTACCATGTTGCTCCAGAAACTCAAATACCTCTTTGTCCTTCTCTCTATCTGTAACACCGCTAACAATAATGGCATTTGGTACTTTAACGGCATACTTCTCGACAAAATCCATTTTCACAGTATGTGAGCATTTGATCAAAGGTCAAAGAGGATTCCAATGTTGTCACACAACACTCTAGGCTCCTGGCTGGCTCGCCACTTTTACTTATGTAACACTGGTGGTGCAATACTAGACCTGTTAGTGCTACTTCTTGCCTTCTTTGCATGTAGTGCGGGCAGTATAGTTACCTTTAACCACAGTACGCGGACAGAAGGGAAATATGGACCAGATCAGACAGGTTCTAGATTCGTAGGAGCCAAGGGTGTATGACAACAGAGGACTTGTACACAGTAGGTGTAGAAAACACAATTGCATTTATTAGCAATTATTAAAGTTGTGCACATTTAACAAAAGTAGAGCGCGCTTCTTGAAAACAAAATAAAATAAACCCCACAAATGGTCGACCTAAGGATATATTGTCTTTTGTGTCTTTTTTTTAAAAGTCAATTTCAGTCTTTCAATGTTCAGTAGTCACTCAGTGTGTTTGTAACCAGTCGGGTTACAATCTACCAGTTCATCCGGCTCTTTGGGCTGGGCTCGCCATCCAGTACTGGAAAAGGGATCCTCGATTCTTCTCAGGTCCTCAAAACCAATCCAATCCAAATAAGCAAAGGAAAAAACCTGACCTGGGGACCAGGCCAGAACACAGTAGTTCAACATTTAAGCTATCATGCCTGTAACTTATTATTACTACTGGTTGCTTGTAGTGCTTCTAAATTTTCTTCAAAATATTCTATGTTGTACAACAAATTATTCTCATTTCAAAGGGAAAAAGTGCATAGGAAACACACATTTAAAACAATACAAAATAGCTCAGCAGTGCATTAAAAATACACATTGGCTTGAGACTTATCAAGTTTCAGCTAAGTGCAGGTGAAGGCACTTAATTTCACGTTGCTAATACTTAATTGTGCAGAACTATAATTAGCACCATGAGAAAAGTGAACATGTGCTAACATAACGTCGCACAAAACCATACATTATACATCAATACCACAGTAATGTGACATAAACCTTTAAAGAACATCTCATATAAAGTGCAGCAGACTCCGTGCTAATTGCTTTAGCCTCAGAAAAGGCACTTTCATTGCAAAATGGCTAACGGAAGTTAGCATCAGAGCTAGCGGCAAGTAGCATGCTATGCTAGCGCACGTGTGCTGCCTGGGACTTACCATGCGAAGCAACAAATGCTACACGGGGCTTCACAGTGCTCACGTTGGCTCACGGCCTCTGGAATACAGTATCACTCTTATTATTCTTGCCGAAAAAAGGACTTTCTCTATCCAGCTAGCTTCTTTGCCGCACGGGTAAACTGATCTTTCACCGTCTGTGTCTCTGGCGTATCTGACTGGCACACGAAGGCACACGCAGGTGTCTGAGCAGCGCACAGACTGGGGGAGGGTCAGACCGGCCAATGATTGGTCGCTCAGTGGATCTGACAAACACACTCTACAGGACTAAGTCCTGCCCCCACACCACTTATACATTACATATACATATGTACATATTAATTAAACTTCTGTTTACATGCTTTTTATCAGTATTTATTATAATTAACTTTGTTTTTATCAATATTTATTTATACTTTTAATCCCGTTTTTAACACTGGGTTACATTATTTTCTAAGGATTCTTTAGCTTGTCGGGATAGGTTAATTGGATAATCCAAATTGCCACTAGGTGTGAATGTGCGAGTGAATGTGAGTGTGAATGGTTGTCTGTCCTTGTGTGTTAGTCCTGCGACAGACTGGCGACCTGTCCAGGGTGTACCCCGCCTCTCGCACTATGACAGCTGGAATTGGCTCCAGCGCCCCCCGCGACCCTGAAAAGGATAAGCGGAAGCAGATGGATGGATTCTTTAAATATAAAAACATAAAGCTAAATGTGCCTTGGTCTGTTTCATTCATTGGTTTAACTATGGACATAATTGGTATAAACAACTAAGATTACAACATAAATATTCTTTTATGCCTCTGCCTATTATGCCTACCACATGCTGCTCAGGCAAGGTGAATGAGTACCCCAAGGTGAGAAAAACTCTGCATCACCATCCTTCCTCCTCCTCTACAGAGTGGCTCTTCTTATTTCTCTCTGGGCTCTCAGTCCTTCCTGGCAGCTTGGGCTCCAGAGTCCCTTTTGTCATTTCCACTTCAATTGCAGCCACTTTCGCAAGGGAGCCCTGACTGCACTGCACATTTTCAGGTGCCCTGTGAATGACAAAACTTCTCTTCCTGGTGAGAGCATATATGCTAACTTTAAAGAGTGATCAAACAGTCCAGCACCTTAATAATCTCTTGCTCCCTGTTTGAATCCGCCACTATCCTCCCGGACAAGCTGTGAGGAATGAGATTGGGGTCCGAGCCAAGCTGTTTGGCTGTGTAATTCCTCTCATAATGCCCTTCACTGGAAAACCAGGGGTTCATAAACAAACACTGCAGCGAGTGGCAGTGTGGCATCACAGACAGCTGGGAGGCAGCAGTGAGGCGGGCAGGTTATAAATTGGTCATGCCTAGGAAATGGGTCGGGGTTATAAGCACTGATGACTGAGAGTGTCACACAGTGCCATGATGTCACTGCTGCAAGTACTTATTATGCCAAAGGTGTAGTAGGTGGAGAAGAAGAGAAGAGGAAAAATAAATGGCAGAGCTGCCTACAGGTTATGTTGACTGCTGGCCCTTGTGATGATAGGAAGGCCCCGTGGGAAGACGGGGCACCTAGAAACAGCTTCCTACTGCAAATGCACTCTTTGTAAGTGTGTGTGTGTACATGTTTAGAGATCTTTGTGAGGACAGAAACTTGGCATGCCACTATACTTGTGGGGACCAAATGCCCATGCCCATGAGTTTGAAGGCATTTTTGAGGCTCAAAATGTGGTTTTATTGCCAGGGTTACAATTAGGTTATAGTTAGGCATTAATTTCTGATAGTTAGGGTTAGGGTAAGTGGCTAGGGAAAGCATTATGTCAATTAGATGTCCTCACTATGATATGAAAACGTGTGTGTGTGTGAGTGTGTGTGTGCATAACTGAATGCGTCTGCCAGGACGTGTTTGTGCCAGTGCTGGTCCGTCAGCTGCACAGCTGCAGGTGTTTCTTTTCCTGTAGCGGTGAGCTCAGCAGCATATTTCAGGTGCATATTTGCAAGTGGCTACAAGGTCAGTGTGGGCCTCATTGCTCAGTGTCAAAATGGAGGACAGGAAAAGGAGGTAGGTGGGAGTGAGAAGGTGGGAGGAGGAGCCATCATTGTCTCTGTGGGTGGCTGAGTGGGTGGGGAAGAGGGAGCTCCAGGGACTTGAGCCCTTGCTGAGTCCTTGAACTCATGTCTTCTGTGGCCACTCACACGCAGAAATAAACGCTTTTCTAAAATACAACTCCACAGAGTCCACTTCTGTTTATAAATCGTAAGTATTTAGCCTAATACATATTATGTATAATTACATTACCTTATCTAATATTATTTTCATTCAGTGATGTGGGTATAACAGTAATAACACACTACACCCCATATTGTCCTTTTGGACATTACATTTGTGTCTTTTGACAATGGCCAGATGAATAAACCATAATAATAAACACATCACAGCTACAGATTAACAGAAAACGATGCTGTGTGACACTCTGCACTTAATATATTTAATTTTACTTGGAATAAAACCGCTTCCAAAAACAGCAGCGGAAAAGCCCGCTATATCCACAATCAGCCTGTTAAAAGGATGCGCAAATCAAGTGCATATTAAATTAACTCCATCCCTGTATGAGACTGAAAGTGTTGGAATCGTTTATGTGATCGCTCCACTGATGCAAAGTTGTGATAGACCCAAGTCATCAATGTTGTGCTGTTTGCATTTTTCCAGATATCAAATTTTAAATGCTGCAATAACCCTTTATTTCTATTGGTATAATGTTACTGGGCATCTGTAACGAGATCATAAATATAATCTCTGCATCATCTAGTCTGTAGCTCTGTATTAAATCATTGCTACTTAAACAAAGCACTCTTTTGTACTGCTTTGTTTAAGTAGCTGAGTGCACCAATGATGTGCACATTCACAAAGTTGAATTGGAGCTTGTTTCTGAGGCCTGATCAAGGAGAAATGCAAATTGGTCAGTAATAACTGACCAGAAGATCATACAGTGCATGTTTAAATGATAAAGTCATCTATCTTTGAAGTCTCATCTCTATCTGTTTACATCTAAATTAGTCAGACAGTAGAGAAAGAGGAAATAAGAGTAGGTCTCACCGTTTTCTACACCTTCTCTTTAACTCTTGTTGTGTCACCCCTGACTCTCATCTCCACCCACACCACCCTAGCTGTGCTCTCTTCTTCAGCTCTTATGTACACTGTTGCTCTGTATGGTTGACCCCAGACATTTAAATGTATGTACCTTCACATTACACCTCTCTCCCTCTCACTGACTTTCATTCCTCTTCTCGCCAGTGCGTACCTCCACTCCTGTAAGTTCTGCTCCATAAGCTCCCTGCTCTCACTACAGACCATAAGGTCATCTGTGAACATCACAGTCCACATAGACTCCTGTCTGACCTCATCGGTTAAACTTTCTATCACCACTGTATACAAGAAGGAGCTCTGAGCTAATTGCTGATGTAATCCCACTGCCAGCTTGGATCCATCTGTCACTCCTACCACACATCTCACCACTGTCTTCATACATGTCCTGAACCACCCTCACGTACTTCTCTACCACTCCGGACGTACCACAGATCCACACTTTGTACCCAATCACATGCTGCATCCACAAAGCCACATTCTGACTCCTACAGACTCTATATTTCTGTGTCAACACTCTCAATACAAACATTGCATCTGTAGTGCTCTTTCTCAACATGAAACCATACTGCTACTCACTAATCAGCCTGTTATCTCAGCCAAGCTTCAACAACCAGAATTATATAATTTAGCTAATCAACTCAAATATATTGCATTTCTTTCAGAATAGTCTCTCATTTTTCTGGTAATTTCAATGAAATAAAGAGAGACAAAATCTGGACAAAATATTACATGAAAGTAAAACATTTTGATTTGCATGTCATCAACTGAAATAAGTATTTGATACACAAGGAAAACGTGACTTAGTTCTTGGTGGAGAAACCATTGTTGGCAAGCACAAGCGGGAAGACATTTGTTCTAGTTTGTCACCAAGTTTGCACACACTTCAGGAGGGATTTTGGTCCACTCTTCTTCCATAAACTCTGTAAATCCCCGAGGTTTCTTAGCTGCCACTTGGCAACTCGAAGCTTCAATTCCCTCCACAGGAGAATTGAGGTCTGGAGACTGGGTAGGCCACTCCAGGGACATTTAGCCATTCCCTTGTTTCCATCCACGACCCATCTTAAGTGTTCTAGCTGAGGGAAGAAAAGTTCTCATGCAAGAAGTTATGGTACATAGCCCTGTCCTTGGCCCTACAATACAGTGTGCACTTAGCAGAAAACAGGCCCAAAGCATGTCTCAATGCGTGACTGCAGTCCAAGGCAGGGGGAGACAGTCGTATTCTGTCAAACTGGTATTTACATTTTCATCTTTTAATTGGAGAAATGTCATACTACATCATTTGTATTATCCATTTATAAAGATAGATTTTGTACTTTTACAAATAACTAACAGACTGTTTCAATTTAACTACTATTTGACTTTTTGCACTGAAATGGATCATTTGAATTTTCAGTGTAGTCTGCAAGTTTCCTTCTTCCTTTTTCTATTTGCTGATTGAATTTAAATTAGTCCAAGAAAAGTGTCACTTCAACTGAAAGTGAGCACGCAGTCTACTGCAGCCCACCACTGTGCCACAGCAGTTCCCCTTTAAACTGAAATTAGACCTAGAATTACTTTTACATAACATACCACCGACACAAAGTACTTAGTATGCTATGCAACCCACTTTGAACCACCAGAGACGGCTACAAAGCCTGCACTCCCACGGATTGGAGTAGAGAGTAAGCGTGTGTGGCAGAGTGCTTACGTCCAGAGAAATAGTTTTGGGCACAACTTTGAAAGTTCAAGTTGTCTTTTTCACTTCAGTGGAAGCAGCAAAACAAAATTGTTCCGAAATGTAAAAGTGTATGTCAACAATGTTTGCCGAGACACTTCAGTGAAACTGAAACTAACAGATGGACACAGTGGGAAAAGTGTGGACAAGAAGATGAACACACTCAATCTAGAGTATACTTGTACTTTTTCCTTTTCTTATTTTAACTAAATTTCACAGAACTTTTTAGTGCCCTATTCTGCTGCTTCCATTTACTTCCTCTCATTTAATTCATCTCACAATACAGGTGGAAAAAATGAAAAATGACCAAGTTCATAAAGGCAGACGTGATATATGGGCATCGAAAGGTCTGCCTTTTGAACCTCGCTTTAATGTTATGCAGCATCAAGACACTATTGTGCCAAAGTCCATTCCTCCACACTGGAGGAATGGCAACATAGCACATAAAAGCCCCCTTATGAAGTGTGCTGTCAGCGCACGGAGGGAGGGCCTATTTGTCTACACAGAGTTTAGCTTTATCAAAGTCATGCATGGTTAAGTGTATGCAATCGCTCATTGAATACACAAAAGACTTAAGGATTTGGGTAAGGAGAAAGCATCGCTGCCCGCGCTCGGCAGCTCATTTCTAACATCAAACATCTCTGTTCAAAGAATGGTGTGTGCGTGCGTGCGTGTGTGTGTGTGTGTGTAAAACACCTCCAGGAAATGGAAAGTGTAGCAAGTGTAAGAGAGAGGCAGGGGGTAAATGGTCAAAAGCAGGGTGAGCAAAAGAGATTTACCATAGAAAAGGAGTGAAGAGTGAAAAATGCATTGGCTATACAAGGAAGGTAGCAGCACCTCTTGGTCTCTTTGGAAAACATTTTCATTTTCAAGTGCTTTCATCTTGATACCTTGCCATCAACAGTCAACCTCAAACACCAGGTTCTCCTCCAGTAAACCACTCACAGGCTTTTTTTAAAGTCTTCAACAGGCTTACAGACAAAGCCTTTAAAATATTTTAAACCAATGAATGAAACAGTCATAAAAAAAAATTAAAAAACAAAGTGCTGTAGAAACCAATGTTTCTTGGACTAAAAATCAGCATTTATGCTAGACTTACCAAACATAAATGCCTCTTTACAACCGATTTAAAACTCTAGGCTAGTAGCCACTTTTTTAAAAATTAAGTACTATAAGAAACTTCATCAACTTTATAAAGCTGTAGCTTCAGAGAAAACTGGAAGGACACCCACCAGTTGGATGCCTGTCAATAAGACCATCCCACTCACCATCGACTGGCACCAACAAGGGAGTTTTGTTACTATATTATACAGTTACATGAACATCTGAACACCTGCCAGTTCACAGCAAACTGTCCTTTATCACATTTCCCACTACAGTAAGTGTCTCTCTTACACACAGACACAGACTCAGAATACCAGCAAATTTAATGCTGCTAGTAATTAGCTGCTTTAGCACTCACAGTCTCTATAGTTAGGGCTTTCTATGACTTTTCCAGGTTTGTCACTATAAAAACCTTGTTGCAATTAAGTCAGTGTTTTTTTTTTTATCATAGTAGAAGAAGAGTGATTCATTTCTTTGATCCTAACTTTAGCAGAATTTTAGCTAAAATTGATGCCAAGCTTGCTAGCTTAAACTTTTACCAGCAGCAATACTGTTTACTATAAGTTTTTGATTTTTTTTAAAGAATACTGCAATAATTATTCAAATATTAGGAGAGCAGCACTTTGTTTCTGGGACTTTTCCTTGAAAGGTTTAATTAATAGGACCTCTTTATCACCTCCACTTACCCAGTGAACTGTATGAATTGGGCGTGCTTGACGAGTTGTCAGAAAGTTAAAACAATTTGTTAAAGAGGTGTGTGGGAGGGAGGCGGAGCAGAAAAAGAAGCATTGTGACACCTTTAAGCCTCTGTGGACGAGGGTAAAAATAAACACCTGCTTTTGTGCCTGCTAAAGTGAGAGCAGAACTGCAACGCTCTGGCAAAGCAGAAGCAGTTAAAGCAGCTCGGCCTTGTGACTGACTGTTTACGGTCTGCTCACAAGGACGTGTCGGACAAAAACTTTAAATTAGCAGCAAACTGAAACAAAACTCGGGGGTGGGGTGTCAGTCAACTGATTTAAAAAGAAAAACAGCTTGCGACCTTCACTTAAGATGAAACTGTAATTTGTCAAGAAATTTTCTGACTGGCACTGAAGGCGTGCATTATCACATGTTGAAAAACCAAAATGATCCACATAAAATGAACTGCTCTTCATAGCACTAAGCCAGGTTCAGCCGGCACTGCTGGTACAATTTCTTCTCCTCTTACAGATATTAACCCTGCAAACTAGAGGTGACCATAGTTGGACTGCCAGGGGAAATCGTAAGGTGCATCCAGCCTTTAGACATAGCCATGGCTTTGTGGTAAAAGGTTAAACGCTGGAGTTATAGAGCCTGGAAGCTGAGGTACACACCGCCATCACAGAGCTGGGGTAAGTGCAGACTCATAGATCGATCTCATTGATATTTCTAAGGCCTGCTTTAGATCTGTTTAACCGGCTCAGAGTGAGATAAGTGTAGATCAACAAAGTGTTCAAAGCAGCCTGAAGGAAAGCAAAGCCACGTCAGTATGCACACAACTGTAGCCAGAGAAAGGAAAATACAATCTTCTTCTTTATATACAAGTAGCATACGATAATTAATAGGAATGTGGAACAAAAAAAAAATGTATCCTTCAGTCTTGTTCTCTGTGCTGGATCTAAGGTGTCTAAAGAGCGCTTACTGAAATGAAGAACTGTATTATTTATTTTTCCGCACTGACACGAGCCACATATTAGTTTCCCCCCAGCTGACATAAATTTATGACACAGTCCAACAATGTCAGTGCTGTAATTTGATTGGTGCAGCATCTGTGTAGGTGGCCAGTAAAAATAGTTTGTAATATCATTTCAATTTCAACACCCACACAGGCTATTATTTTCGAGCTTGGAGGCCACAGCTTTGTCTCAGCTGTGATTTTCACATTCACTGCTTTACTCCCTGAGTCCCACTGGACCCATGAATCAGGGCTAGTGTTAGCTTGGTTTCCTACATTTTATTTAAAAAAAAAAAAAAGATGAACAGAGCAATAATCCACAAGTGGCCTATATCATGAAATATAATAAAGGCAATAATTAGAAGGAATCTCTAATACTGCTGGCAGGGCTTTTATCCTCCAAGTGGAAGCTTTTCAGGTTTATTTAAGCTCACTTTTAGGCACACCCTATTAGTACTAGGCTGTAGCGCTTTTTGCATTCAGAACTGACACACATTCAACAAGATATTAGAAACTTTCTTGAGATTTTAGTCCATATTGACATGCTAGCATCACACAGCTGCTCCAGACTTGTCAGCTGCACATCTCCTACTCCACCAAATCCCAAAGGTGCTCTACTAGATTGAGATGTTTGTTTAAGAAACCAGTTTGAGTTGATTTTAACTTCTTAACCTTCCTGCCTTCTTGGGACCTTTTTGTGCCACTGCTATGTGTTAAATGGCTGCCATTTCCACTGTGTTCAGTGGAATATAACCAAACTTGCCACAGGATAGTTTTTACCTGTCAATGTTAATATTCCAGTGTGAATTCCTTAAATCAGCCTAAAATGGCTGAGCAGCAGAAATCCCCACACCCATCACCCTGGGGACCATTTTCTGCCCATTGACTTCCATTATAAACGCTATTTTTCAACCCCAAATTATCATCATATGATTTTATTTTTTCTTCTTTTCTTGGATGTCAATGAGGACTCAGGGCCTTGAAATTTTAATTTTTAAATTGCAAAAAAAATGCAAAAAAAATAATGGCAGGTCAAAATGTATGTTGGTGCCAATCTTTGGTCCATCTAAAGGCCTACTTATAATGACAATCACATATTACTTCAACTGGTTTTTTGTGGAAATATTTAGTTTCGTTTTTTGGTTTTTGGGGCTTATAACACAGGGCGCTCATGTAATAACACTGGGATTTGAAGGGTTAAAACAACGAAAATATAATTAAAACTTTACATGAATATTTCAGGGAGAAGTAGTTTTACAAGGTTGGCTAATTTAAAGTGGAATAAAATATGGATATATGATCTTTTTATGGCGTGGCTGAGAATGGTCCCTAGGGTGATGGGTGTGAGTTTTTTAAAGGATGGCAGGAGGGTTAAACAGCCATCACAACACACTTTCAGTACATTGCAGTCATAGTTTGATGAACATGGTCATTGCATTACTCTGTGCTACTGAAATTTAAACCATTTTACCACCAGCAGCAGCCTGAGGCATTAATACAAGGGAGGATAGAGCAATCCTTTCTTGGTGTTTATGCCAAATTCTGATCATACAATCTGAACGTTGCAGGAGAAATCAAAATTCATCAGCCCATCCAAACATGCTTCATCCATACTATAGTAATACTCAGACCAGTAATACTCAGACCAGGAATTGAATGTCAATCACTTCAATTCCCTTTCATCCACATTTCGCTCAGTTTGCACTTCAGGATGTCATCTTTACCATGCCTAAATGCACTGAATTGCTGCCGTCTGCCGATTGGCTGATAAGATTTTTGTAATCCATAAGCAACTAAACAGGTAGATCTGACAGAATTAGAATAAAAAGATTTACGATGGGGCCAGTTTTTATTTCATTATGCTGTTAAGAAAATGTGTCCTACTTTTACTATTTTGTTATGTTTGTGAGCTTCATCTAAACATGTTAAATTGTTGTACTTTCAGTGCTTTGACCTACTATTTCCTTATGTTAACTCAGTCTGCCTTGGAGTCTGCATTTGGGGCCTAATTCATAGTATGTGATAATAAAAAATTGCACAAAAAAGCAAATTAGTGCTTAAACATGTTCAAATAGTGGGAATAAAATATTACAAAGTGGCTACAATGAAATACATTCATTGATCTAAATGAAAAAGTTTAATGGTGAACAATCCTGAAATAGCGCTGATAGTAATGTGGTTAGTTTCATGGTTAATTTACGAAGTTGAGCTTTTTTTCTAAACGCAGGTGCAGCCACTTCATTTCAATATAAGGGCCCAATCTGCCAAGAGCTGCGCAATTTAGAGCAAGGTCGCAAAGTTAGAGATCATATTCAGCTGCGGGTAATTTACTAACCGAATAGGTGCAGCTTGTTAATTGTAATCAGAAAAGCATATAAATACAGGTCATACATGGTCATACATACTGTCTGACCAAACTGTCTGGCACACAGAGTTGCTATAATGGAAACAGGCGTTAGTAACTGACAGGCTCTAATGCAGGACTATAAGCCATGCAACAATATTGTTACATTGTGTTCCATAGCATTTTTGTATTAAGACAACTTACATCACCTCAAAGGATAAAACAAGCCAGAAATGCCTGATTTGCAAAAGATTATACTTATACTTCACTACTGGTGGTGTTAACTGACTGTTTAAGAAAAAACTGAATTAGCAGATTGTGTGTGTGTGTGTGTATTATCAAAGAATTTGTGTAGGGCTAACACTCATGCGTTAGATTACAGCTCACTAGATGGTGAAAACCATGTGTGCTGTTCATAGTCCTGCAATGGTACCAGTTTGTTTAATTTAGAAATGTTTAATTGAAATGTTATTAAGAACATTTTTTTAAGGATTGAATGTATTGTGAATGCATTCCTCTGAACAAAAAAACAAACAACCTATCAAACCAGTTCAAAAATAACTGGGCCGCTATTAATTGACATTCATTCAAGACCCAATTATTTTTAAGATCAGGTCCGAAGTCAATATCTTCATTCCTCTGTCATTCAGCCTTTTCACTTTGAACCCCAGTACACAGCCTAAGATTCAAGGTCATCTCTAAATTCGTTGAGCAAATTTAGAATTAGGTGGCTTGGTAATCTGTACGTTTTTATCACATCTTCATCTGACACTCCAAAAACGTCAGCATGAGTGGATTGTAGCACACTCTCTTGAATCTCTGCAATAGCTCCTCCAAGCAATAACTGCCATCATATCAAGTGCAAATAATAAAACAAAATTATAAAGCATTCAATAAATAAATAAATAAATAAAGCATTACATATTGGCACAAATAGCGATAAATTACATATAATCACTTTGCATACTTGATTTAAATCCAGTCCTCTCTATTTTCTGCACATAAAGAAAGGAACTCCCAGAAACGCATATGCAAGAGTCACAAAAGTCACATTTTAGTTCCACATGCTGGTCAGATCAGGGTTTTCAGGGAATGATCTAAATGTGTTGCACAAGAACACAACTTTAAAGGGGAAATCAGACAAATTATTGTTATTATTTTTTTTACTTTATGATGACTTTACCATCCCATCTTGTATTACTTCGACTCCATGACTCTCACCTGACAGGTCACACATATGATTTGAAATTTTACATGTCAGCTGAGACACCAGGAGCAGGTAAGGTAGTGCAATGATTCACGTGTCAGCAAAAACAAACAAGAGGGTCTTGAATAATTCACTGTTTCCTACACAGGACTTACCTGAACACCCCCACCCCCCTCCACACACACACAGACACACACACACAGTCTCACACATGGCCAATTTTAAACCGTCAGATGAATTCACGCACCTCTGGCTTGTTTTCTCACAGCCATGAGGCGTTATTGTTCCAATCAGGAGCCTCTTTCTGCTCTCCATTTGAAACCCCACTACACTTTCATTTAATCTGACAAGTATAATCTTCTGAGATTGCCCTTTCCCACTGTGATGTTTAGAAAGCTTATAAAAGACTCACTTCATTGATCTGAAGACACTTTAAGAGGCTTTATTGTGGTTCCCACGCCACAATCACAACTAGACCTTTTGGAACAGAATAGTGCCAAACAACACACGTCAGTAGACAAGTCAACCTTTCAATAAAAACGTAATCGTTTTATTGATGCAAAGTCCACCTATCTATGTGTGTTACACATAGATAGGTGGACAGCAAGCCGTTTAAGTACAACTCATTTTGATGCAACCACAAAAATCTGCTATGTGCTATAAAATCCAATCTGTAATTGGACAATTTACTATTCACACTGACATTCAATTCATTAATTACAGTCTGTACACTCTATGTCACATGGGACTTCCCCTCTACTTTGGCCAGGCCTGCTGTATGCATTGCCTCTGTCTATCTGTGGTTGTGTTTAAACAGTCCATTCATTCACTCACTCATCATTTTATAGTGTTTGCTACATAGTAATCTAACTAGGAAACAAGCACCCACACCTGCTGATACACTTCTTCTTACTTTTCTTTTTCTTTCAGCTGCTGCTTTAGAGCTTACCACACCAGATCATTTGCCTACATCTAACTCTATCCCTCCATGAACCTTATCTGTGGTCTTCCTCTTTTTCTCCTGCCTAGTAGATACATATTTAGCATCCTTTAGTTACTGCTTAGCTTAGCTCTTTAGCTGTCTCTCTCATGCACTTATCTAGTCTTGTCCATCCTGGCCACTGGCAAACAGAAATTTTAGCATCTTCAGCGGTGCTAGCTCTTGTCTTTTTGTTTCCAACCCACCATTTCCAACCCACACATCACAGCAGGTCTCATTACCATATTGTTAACCTTCCCTTTCACTGTATTATTTATCTTTCTGTCACAGATTACCCCTGATACTTGTCTTCACCCACTCCAACTTCACCGCATTCTCTTCTTCACCTCTCTTTTCATTGTCGCTATCGCTACACCTTGAATCTTCACTTTCCAACTGTCTTCCTCTTATTCATACACATGTATTCTGTCTTCCTTCTACTGATTTTCATTGCTCTTCTCTCCAGAGCATACCTCCACCCCTCCAGGCTCTCCTCCATTTGCTCATTACAGATCACAGTGTCATCTGTGAACATCACAGTCCACCGATAATCCTGGCTGACGTCATCTGTCAACCAACACCACTGTGCACGAGAATGGGCTCAGAGCTGATCCCTGATGTGATCTCACCTAGGGCTGCTCAATTAATCAAATTTTAATCACGATTACGATCTGGGCTTTCAACGATCTTTAAAAATGACTGAGCCGATTATTAGCACCTCCCTCATGCTTTACTCTCGTGCTGCTCCGTGTGGCAAATCCAGCGCACCTCTCTGCGTTTCGAACACGTGTCACAAGAGGACCCGAGGGAAGCTCGGAAACCTAAGCAGAAGTTATTTGGAGAGGAGAGTGACTGCTGTTGGTTGAAAAGAGGTAAAAAAAAACAAACTTCAGTGGTGTGGAAACATTATGGGTTCGTGGAGTCAGACGTGGATCAAGTAGACATAGTGTGTAAACGTTGCTACAGCGTCGTAGCTGCACCACAGAGCAACACTGCAAAGTTCACTAAACATAGATGTTTACATTTTTCATTTATTTCTTATATTGCAAACATTTGCACTGTTATCAGTATTTGCACACTATTTTATATTATTTTTTAAAGTCATTATTCAATACATTGTTATTGTTAACCCTTTAAAGCCGGTCGCTCCGTTTTGTGTAACTATTTTTAAATCCCTGTAGAACCTGAACCATGTAAGCTAGCGCAATAATTTTTTTTGCATATGAAACCGGAGGAGTTGTACTTACATCTTATGCCATCAGCTTGTCCTCGGTTACGGTTTCCTTCCACATAAAGCTTTGCAAAAATTGCATAAAAAGCGCTTGCAGGAACAAAAACATAATATTTCAGAAACAGGCTTTGCCAATCCGATCAGCTGTTCATAACACTTCCCACATTGAAACAGACGTCACCGCTAACTATCGCATGTCCGCCATTTCCTGCCCGAAACCGGAAGTGACGTCATTTTCGCGGAAAATGTAGTTTTTTACTTGTAGGCCTTAAAAGCCTATACTGGTGTTTTTATAAGTCATGTTTGACTTTTCTGAATAGTTGCTGGGATGCTTAGAACTCGAATTGCACTGCTGGAAATAGTTTATTTTGATGCACCTGCTGTTTTCTTTGCAAATTTGCATCATAGGATTGTTTTTTGTTTTTTCCTGCAGTATATAAAAATTGCTGTATCTCCAAAATAAAACTATGAAGACACTCAAAATAAATTTCCTGTTGTTGTAAACTATTTTTTGCAACTTTTTTGTATTTAAAGTTTTGAGGGATAAACCTCTTAAATTTCTCCAAGTAGAAATATATGTAAAAAAAACAACAAAAACGATTTTCAATTTTTTTGTAGTTTATTGCACTTTTTTGTAATTAATGTAATTACTATGGACTTAATACATACATATTATTAAAATATGGGCTATAACAGTTGTATTGATGTATAGCAACTTGAAATGCTCCCACAAATGGCACTACAGCATGTAAAAAAATAATATAAGCTCTGGCGGACTTGGTTCTATGGTAGGTCTTAAAGGGTTAAATAAATATCGTCAAATAATCGAGATCTCAATTTCAGTGAAAATAATCGTGATTATAATTTTTGCCATAATCGAGCAGCCCTAATCTCACCTTCACCTTGAATCCATCTCTCGCTCCGATTACACACCTCAACATGATTTCCCCGTCCTCATACATACCCTGTACCACCCTCACATACTTCTCTGCCACTCCTAACTTCCTCATACACTAGAAACGTTCTTCTCTTGGTACTCGCTCATGCTTTCTCCAGATCCACAAAGACACAGTGCAACCTTTCCTGACCTTCTCCATACATCTCTATCAGCACTCTCAAAGCAAACATTTGTAGTGCTGTCTTTCAGCCGAAGCTATACTGCTAGTCACTGATTGTCACCTCTTTTCTTAACCTTGCTTCAAAAACTCTTTCCGATAGTAAATAACAGCACAGTGTCCCCTAACTGTGTTGTTCTCTAGTAAGTTTGACTAGTGTGATACTAATTGTGATTTAATGTCACCCTGTGAAAGAAGTGCTTGGGGCTTGTGTGTCTTGAAAAAGAATGTGCACGGTGTGAGTGGCTACTACTATTATACTGTATCCAGAATTTATTTACATAGGGGTAGAATTTCAACACACCCAGTTTTCTTCCATTTCTCTGCTAAATGGATTTGATCACTGAAATTTAAAATCTAGGTATTTAATTACTAGGCACCATGGTGCGACATACACACACACACACACGTGCACACACACCCTTTCTTACTCATCAGCCCTCCACCTGCCACTAAGCTGAAAATAGATTTTCCTCTAAGGGCAGCGAGTTCAAGTTTACATTCCTAATGACCAACAATAATTTAACTGATTGACGACTGATTGTGAAAATCATCTAATGACTAGCAACCTCTGCACTTGATAATGCCATGCGCTGCTTCACGACTTTATTAAGCATACCGATCTCACTGCACGGTTAAATAATTCACTGCCATTGGCCAGGTGCAGGCTGATATTTCAGTGTGGTTGGCTGACATGATACTGTGCGTGACAAACTGTGCCCTGCGTTCACACTTAATTCAGGGGACGACTGCTCTGCATAAGGACAGCTTGGAAAGATGTATGAGCTGGGGACTTAATGTATTCATAGCGAAAAGGATGGAGAAATTGGTCTTGAGATGTGATAAAGCGCCTGCTGAGGTGTCTTTGATAAATTATGATGAAGCTATGCAAATAGTGCCTGGAGCAGCTGGATCTTCGGCATGTACTGTTCAATTAGCCTGTCACTGAGGTGGTAGTGTAGCACTTGGACTGGATGAGCAATGAATCCATTTATTACTGAAATTCATGATAACTTGATATCGAACATTATGATTAAATTAGAAATACTATTTAGGAGATCGGTACAAACCTAAATAAGAGATTAAACCCTTATTAACACTTTGTGCATGTGACCTTCATTAACACATCAACTACATACATACATGCTCTGGTCTTTGAATCTTTTACAGAGAACTGCTTCGCTAACGCTGCTAATGTGTATGAGATATAGGTCCCAAGAGCTTTCTTATCTAAACAAATTCAGTTTAGATAAGAGAGTTATGGACTAGTGCTCTAAAGTAGACTTAATTTTACTTAATTTTGCTGTTCAGATTCATACCAAATCCACTGTAACTCCCACAGTCCTAATCTGCAAAAAAGGGAAGAAGCTCAAAGAGCCCTCTCAGATATAGTCTCTTCCACCCCATGGCCCATCATCACATTGAGTCCCTTTCACTAAATATTTCACAACGAGCCCGTGCATTCAGATTTTACATTCCTGATATACAGTCTGCTGCCCAAAAAAACTCTCTCCAGCCCTCTGAAGTATGAGATTAGAGCAGCTTTGAAGGCCATTTTTTTTCCTTGTAGCCATAAAAACAAGGCACTGAAAAAAAAATATATCCAACATCCACCGCAGCCAGATGTGTTTCTCTAATCTCCTGTATTTCAATTAGGTTACTACTACTGAGTAGAGTTTCTTCTTGGAGCTGTCCTCACTGATGGGTTTAGAAAATGACATTTCAGTGTAATTAGAGCTTGGAATATCATAATGCAGCAAGAAACAAAATGTGTCCAGCTGAAAAACTGCTACAATTAAACGTGCCGTAACGTAAAAATAATCTTCAAGGATGAAAATTGTAAAATATAGGCTGGTTAGAAATACGACTAATTTATTAATTTGGTGGTGATTAGATGAGTAGGAGTAAGCAGCAGCCATTGAATTGCATCAACGTCTAAAAACAGAATGGTGAGGGGAAATGAAAGCCAGCCATTTCTTTCTTTTACTCAGTGTGAGAGTTGACCTTTTCACACAGTCCCTGCCTGCGGCGCTAAGGGAAGTGCACATATGCAGGGGATTTGAACTTTAGCTTCCATGGAGCATCTGGCATATGTATGCTAACTGTTTAAAGTCTCTGCAGGATATTGCAGACAGTAGCATAGTGTGAAGAAAAACATACAGGATGACGGCTGATAGCGATGTCTTATTTAAACAAAATTTTGCCAAATGTTATCCACTGGCCACAAGCGCGTTGTGGAATTTGTAGCAACTGTGGCAGGGGTTAATAGTGAAATCTCACATCCTGAAATTCACTTTGGCATGAGCCTACTGAGCCTGTGAAAACAGCTGTATAATGTCTCCTTTGGCTCTGGAGGACCTTTTTAAACTCAGCTGGTATTAGATTTATGTCGGTTAGAAATATGTAGGGAGTTTTTTAGGCTGCATTACAGACTAAGGGGAGGGACTTCTTTAAAAGACGTGGCTGTATATTTAATGCGCTACAGAATTGCATTATGGGAAAGGATCCATGGTAAAAGAGTACGTTTATTTTGAATTCCACTCCATCAATCATAACTTTTTTTTTTTCATTTCATGTGCTTCTTTGGCGACCTGAGAGTGCTCCGTTGTAGTGCCATGACATTTCCAAATGTGCGTGACCCAATAAAAACGTCTAAACATATTATGTAAAAAGATTTTGTCTTTTGTAAGCTGTAACGAAAAAAAAGAAAGAAAGAAAAGCGAAGCACACAAAAATATGTGCCTGTCTCACCATCATTGGTAACATCACTGCACAGCAAAACTGTCACAGCTAAATAAAATAAAATAAATAAAATAAAATGTTAGACTTCATTTAAACTACTCTGAACCAATGCAAACTCTAATTATCAAAAATGAGACCCGGGGTGATCTCAGCACTGTCAGACCAAACCCAGCATAGTTGATGCAAAAACCTGTGGTCAACCCTACAGTACCTGAGCTGAGTACAAATTCCAATAGGCCTCTTGAGTCCAGATGAAGTGAGTAGTTAAAATGATTTTCCACATTTTGAAGGCTCTATAGACCTTTCATTGTTAGCTCTATAGTTCTAGAAGTCAGCACAGCAGCTTTCTAAAATCTGGCTTTTATTGAACTATTTTATCAATAACTCTGAAGAAAGCCGGGAAGACGGCCATGAAACACACTGGTTTTATTTGATCTAATATTTTAATTTGTGCCCATTTTCATTGAAATGAAGTTGAATTTAGTTAAAAGTTGAAATAGCAACTGCCTTTGATATAAAAGCCCCAGTGGACTTGAAAAACTGAAGCAATCACTTGAATCCTATGTCAGCAACCTGTCTGTTCTGTTTTACAGTACGCAGTCTTGTCAGACTGACTGTTCCACAACAAAATGGCGACGAGGATGGGATGGTCCGTGTGATCGCTGAACAACGGTTCCGTGGACGGGCTGATCACCCCTGAGGAAAAAGGTACCTTTGTCCTACCAGCTGTTGAAGCAAAGGAAATGGAGGAGTCACAGAGCCGTGTGTTTCAGTTACCACCGAGATCATCGATTTTGAGGGGACTGCTGCAGATGGGTGAGTTGTAGCTAACTTTGTATACAGTTATGAGGAGTTTTTTTGTCTGGCCGAGCGGTGAAATGCTTGCTGCTCCGGAGTTTGAGTCTCTGGAGGGAAAATCCTGGGGTTCGAGTCCCCAGGCTTGTGTTCGGTTCCTGTGTTGTGCAAAAGAAAAGCAGTCGTCTGCCAGAGTAATTGCAAAAACACCAGCCCATCACAGGGAACGGTGGTTCAAGTCCACCGTTGATAATCATGTCTGCACAATACAGTGTGTGGAGTGACGGTATTTTAGCACTTTTCTGCCGGTAAGGGAAGAAGGCCATTGCAGGGGACGCTCTGAATGTAAATATGGGATCTAGATCCAGTAGCAGCGCTCCACCGGGCGGCCAGAGACAAAACTCAATGTGTGACTGTATGGTAAGAATTGAGTAAATGTGTGGTGTGTAAGATTGCAGAGAATGGTTGTGTGGGAAAAGTTGATGTGTGTGTAAAAACAGTGAGAAATGGGGCTACAAAATGTTGAAAATGGGGAACAAAAACAAAAAAAAAAGAGAGGAGTGTAGAAATGTGTGTAAAAGTTGTTTCCAACTAGAGGGAGAAGGTGGTACTGCAGGCCACCAGCTCCTCTAGGGTGGACACACGAAAAATTTCTTTTTAGCAGAATTGTTGATAAAAATAAGCAATAAAAATAGGAAGAGGGTTTGGTGTTTTTCAACGTAGAACAACTAAAATCTCTCTGGGATTTTAAGAAAGGGGAGATCAGAACCAGAGAGGGGAGATGTGTTGTTTCAAGTAGGGAGACGAATGATCAAAATGTCTCAGTGTGTCACTTGCAGGTGAAGAGCAGACCCGGATCAATTTTCCACGCGCAGCAGTCGGAAGCAAATTATAGGTTAACATGATTAGAAACACTCAAGCCAAGTTTTGGCTGAATTATTTTACAGCTTAACTTCCATGTGTTTGTCACCCTGAGAACACAAGCTCCAAGAATCTCTCCCTGAAGACAAGAAATGCAGTTCCAGACCAATGAGATGGATCTCAAGAGCTCACAGCAGCATCCTGAGCAGTGAAGAAAAGGTCCAGCAGCAGCAGCTGTGCAAGACAGCGACAGCAAGGAGAAAAATGGCATCATCATGACTGGATGGATGGATGTGCATTTCCAACGAGCTGCACCTTCACTGTGTGTGAATGGACCTTTGAAAAGACTGCTTGAGTTGGACATTTGCCACTTTCGGCACAAAAATGGCAAGATGAGAGTGTTAAAGACACAGGACAAAGCTGAAAGACAACTGACTCTCACTGGACTGCTGCAAGGGGGGGAGATGAGATGACACCACAGTGGAAGGAGCAGGGGAGGACATGGAGGAAGGCTGTTTTAGTGTGGGAATGAAATTTGGGTTTAGGAAACTGGGAGTAAAAACGACTGCCTTGCATGGAGAATTGAAAAGTGTCTGGAGCACCGCAAAGAGGAGAGGTACACAAAAATTACACAAACAGAAAAATGCATTAATCCTACTAACACAAACACACATGCAATGAAGCTCATGAAGATCAAACAGTATTTTAAGCATGCACTTCTGTTACCATCATCTTGTCCGGTTCACTTAGTGGGTTAAGAAGTGATACATAGACTAGTGAACTAGTATTATTTTTGGGGAGGGATGATTGAATCATTGCAGGGGTGAACAGAATGCTGCAGGAGGGTCAGATGAGTGGAGACTAATAGATTATTGAGTTTCTGGTTTCTGATGTGTGAGGGAGGTCTTATCATGACACACAGCTGGGAACATGGGGGAAAACAAACACTCATTATCTAATAGAATATTGCTGTTGTGTGAGGTGTGTTTTGGAGATTTACTGATGCATTTTCCTTTGGTACCACTTTGAACCTGCCAGTTTTGATCTATTATTCTAAAAGAGTATGCTTAGACAACTTCTAAAAAGAGGCCTTCATATTTTTTGATTTTAACAGTGCACTGAGATTTTTTGCTTGGCAATTTTCTCTTTTTCAAGCAGGCCTGCAAAATCGGAATCGAAAGCACTACACAACATGTTGACCAATCGCAAGTGAGGTTCTCCAAAATTAAAATGGGCTCGGGAGAAAGCCACTTATTTGGGACAATCAGAAAACAAGTCCCTGTCAAAAAGGATTCAGCGAGGTAATCCAGTCTAAATTGTTTTTTCTTTTTTTGAAATGATGTCATTGCTGGCAGTAGAAACTTATTGCATCACGAGAGGTTCTACTGTCAGCAAATAAAAAATGGGGACTGACTGTTGACTGACTGGACACCAGTATGCAAGATTGCACCTCCACCTAGACAGTGACAAAAGGGTGGATGTATGTATGTTTCTTTTTACAGGAGCAGAAAGGTGACAGCAACAGGTTGCATGAGCTTTTGGGCCGTGCTGATTTAACCTTTTAATTGCCACTTTCTGTGTCTGTGAATTTACCAGCGGTGTGTTATTCATGACCTTGTATTGTTTACAGTGCAGAGGTCACTGTGAGAAAGTGTGCATACAGATGCGCAGCGTTAACATCTACATCACTTTTTCCACAGCAAAGGGTTAATCGTGGGATCTAATCACATGATTTACAGCAGGACACACCACTGGCTAATGTTTTTTCTTACAACAGGGCCTGGAGTGAAACTACTCCAGGGGAGAAGCCCTGGGAATTTTTAACAGACAATGCACAACTTCATTGTGCATGTCCAATTGTGATAAGCTGACAGAGGGCAAAAGAGGGTTTTCCGGGGAAGTTTTCATTTTAAAATTGCAGAGACCGCGACATGAGAGATATGGAAGGATTGACTGAGGCGCAGATGCAGACCATGACCATGAGAGAAGGCTTCAAGAGGACCATTGAGAAGCAGGAACCATCTGTAGGACAGCAGACAAATGACAGTGGGCTGCACCACTGGGCTTCCAAAGGATTGTCACGAGGAGATTTTGAACAGCAAAATCTTAAATAAAATGAAAGAGTTTCGCCGTTGAAGTTGAGGAAGACAACTAAGGTGTACGACGTGCTCTGCCTTAAACCTACAGCCGCGTTGGAACAGAAATCGAGGAATGGAGAGAGCGTGCCAAGCTCCAAAGGTGACAGCGCAGAGGGAGATCAGCGTTGGAATTATGACTCTGTAAACGGCACAGACACCAGGAGCCATGACCGTGACTGGAATGACCACCTAATGCTGCTTCACTTTGCCATGCAAAGTACTTTGACACTCTGGAGAAGACCTTTCCTCTGTATCATTGTTGCTGCCATTTGCATGTGAGAGCTTAGATTGTGGGGAAGATTAAAGATGAACAAAGGGTGGTGGGAAAACAGTGAAGTGAGGATACACAGTGTGAAACTCCTTTAAGTGTACAATAATGTTGATGTGATATACAGAATGTCAGGAAAGAAATTCTGGTTTTAATGTGATATAAGAATATAAGAATGACTGTGTGGCCACTACCAGCTCCACCACCATCATCAAGTTTGCTGACGACACCGTCGTGGTGGGCCTGATCTCTGATAACAACGAGACGGCCTACCTGAAGGAGATTAGGAATCTGGAGAACTGGTGCCAGAGGAACAACCTCCTTCTAAACGTCAGTAAGACAAAGGAGCTGATAGTGGACTTCAGCACTAAGCAGGAGAGGAACTACCAGACCCCCGTCATCAACGAGTGCCCAGTGGAGAGAGTGGACAGCTTCAAATACCTCGGAGTTCACATCACGCAGGACCTGTCATGGTCCTGTCACATCAACACCGTGGTGAAAAAGGCCCGACAGCGTCTCTACCACCTCAGACGCTTGAGAGACTTCCAACTGCCCTCCAAGGTGCTCAGGAACTTTTACTCGTGCACCATAGAGAGCATCCTGGCGGGAAACATCTTAACCTGGTTCGGGAACAGCACCATGCAGGACAGACGAGCTCTACAGAGGGTTGTGCGGTCAGCTGAGCGCACCATCCGCTCCGAGCTCCCTGACCTGCACTCAATCTACAGCAGGCGGTGCTGGACCAAGGCCAGGAAGATCGTGAAGGACCTCAGCCATCCCAACAACAGACTGTTCTCTCTGTTGAGGTCAGGAAAGCGATTCCGCTCCCTGAAGACCAACACAGAGAGACTGAGGAGGAGCTTCTTCCCGCAGGCGATACGGTCTCTCAATCACACCACCACACAGTACTGACCCACACATATGGTTCTTACACACACACTGGACTTTCTGGACATTGTTTTTGCACAACACTGGTCACTATATTCTTCATTTCCAGTTAATACTTGTACAGCTGCTGTTATTGTGTATATATTTATTTATATTTAGATTTCTTCATACATTCTTATATAGTTCTAGATTGTGTATTGTGTATTTTGTTGTACAGTTATTTTATTTTCAACTTTAATTTATATATTTTATCTTATTCTTCCCAGTTAAATTTACCCTTCATTCTAATTTGTGTTGTACAGTTATTTCATTTTTAACCTTAATTTATATTTTATTCCTTCCTAGTTAAATTTACCCTTTTTAATTTTGCATATTTATTTCCTATCTTATTCATAGCCTTTCCTTTTTTTGTTTTCTTTAGGTCACGAGCAGTTGTCCAAGCATTTCACTACATATCGTACTGTGTATGACTGTGTACGTGACAAATAAAAATTTGAATTTGAATCAAAGGGTGGGATTGTATAGGAATTTCTTTCATTTATGTATTAATCACATTATTTTTGTATAATGCCTTGGTGCCACTGGATTTTAACATGTCTGATACCCATACTGAAGACAAATGGTGGGGGTGTAGTAAGGAAGTTTGGGGAAGCAGACCAGAGTCTTTTGTCTCTTCGAGGACTCTGGGAAGTAGCAAGAGAGTGTGAACCTTAAGGTGTGAAACAGCTGTGTACTGCCTTTTGTTCCTGGAGAAGGTATTTAACTGAGAGCCATGCTAGGCTCAGGGAGACTCTGCTGACCGTCTGTCCCGCGGACATGCAGGGGCTCCATCAAGCTTGGTTGTCTGTTGTCTTTGTGTGTTTGGATTAAAGAATGTTAGCTACTGCTCACTGCTCGTCTGCAGGCTTTATTTAGACTTAAATAGACTTAAATAATTCTGGCTGTATATTTGACAACAGTTATTTTATTTGGTCAAAGGTAGCCTTGATTTCACCCAGTGTAAATAACAGTATAGACTAGTTCACCACAATTATGGCTGAAGATGGGGAAAAGCTCCCCATTTCACATAGCTCCAAACTGTAGGAAAGTGAACTTCAGATAAACCTCATATTGTCTCTAAAGTGACGCCATTTACTAGCATCTATATTTCTTCCCAGTCTTTTCTTTTTGTTACTGCACTCTCTCTCTCTGAAGAAGCTTTCAATCTCAAACCTATTTTTCTTTTAAAAAGACACAAGGCGGAAACAGTGATGGCAAGAGGGCAGCACACTGATTTTGCAAGGAAGCCACATTAAAAGTAATTTCATCACTTACTAAAATCCTTATGTTATGACTAATTACACCATAACCATTTAAACTTAATGAAAATTATTAGACAAAGTGTCATGGTTATGATGGCTAATAACAAAATGAACATTGAAGGAAGTATCATCTCTTTAAGATGTTTCTAACTCAACTGCCTCCATTCATTTAGCACTACTCCTTATATCTGTTGAGTACTTAACAGATGGGAACATATATTTCCCATCACTTCAGTGCACTCAGAAGCATTCTGCTTTTCTTATTACAAGACTTTCCTCATTCTTTCACTTAGTGCACAGCCCAGTAGTAAGAACTCAAAGCAAGAGCCTTGATCCAGACCTTTGTATTGTCACCAGACAGATTGCAAAATAAAGGTAAGAACAAACCTGATGTTCAGATGTGCCATGAGATGACATTCACGCATTATTACTGCAGTAGTAGTATTGTAAATGTGAATACAGTACAGTTAAAAATTACAGTTACAAACTGTGGGCTTAGATGCGTTTTTCCAATATACTCCACCTTACTACCTTTCATAGGGAAATTAAGTTTAATCCACTAAATTTACTGTGCATTTAGAGGAGAATAATTCTGAAACCAATCAATAAATATTAATATTTTTTTTCTAAAAACAAAAGAAAAAAAAACACATCTATTTTGGCCTTCTCCAAAAATTGGGTTTAGGATAGTGTTATCACCTAGGATGACTGAGATCTCATCAAATCAAATTACTTTTCAGGATTTAAACCTGCTCCTCGAAATTTGGCTTTGATAGCAGGCCCCTCTCTTGGAGGGGTGCCTGTATGAGTCTGTGATGTGTTTAAAGAAGGGCAAATAAATCCATTATTATAATTTGCTAGAACTATATTGCTGTAGATTCAATGACTTCAATGGACGTTTGGATTTTGGATTTTGGATGTGACAATGGTAAAATATTTATATAGCAAAAGATTTGTGCGACACAACATGAATAAAACAAGTAAATATCACCCTTTATACCTTTGAGAGAAGCTACCAGATGTAGTCAGTTATAATTAAGTTAAGAAGCCTTGGCTTCTTAACTTAAGTTAAAGGACATTGTAGAAGGGTGTAGCATATATCTGAGCTGTTTGAAGTCTTTTTACCCTGCATGTGTTAGAGAAAATCCTAAATAAATTCAAACTTGTGTACAAAATTCTTTTTTTTAATTCATTAAAGATGTATGCTATTTGATCATTGAAAAATAACAGTTCAAAGAAATCAAAGAAAAAGCCCAAAATCACTGTGTAATTCATGCACTTGATGAGTAGAAAGTAACGTAAACTTCTACCTACAAATAGTAACAAAATACATTTGCACTTGTTTTGTAACATTTTGACATTTTGTACTTTTATCCATATATGCATCATTATAATATGCAGTGCATTAATATTTCTGGCCCCACAGTACAGGGAGACAAGAATGTCTTGAGAAATAAATTGATATACTGGGAGGCACCACACACCGTGTTTTCTCTTCAATTATTAATTTAGTCATTCTCTTTGAAGACAAAGAGAACACAAGAGACTTAAATGCATGCAGGGGTGATAAAGCCTCTGCTTCATCAAACAGCAAGATTGGCCCGGTGAACCTCAGAAGCAACAATAGGTTTTATTCAAGACTTCAATTCTCAACTCCCTTTGGCTTTCTTCCAGCCAAAAGCTCTGAAATACACCACCACTGTGTCTGCCTATTATGGAAACCCTTTTAAAACCAGAAACAGGCTACACCCATGAGTGAGCAGCAATTTGACAAACGGACAGGAAGCTGAGGTCAGTGTAGCACACCATACCTGCCACAGCTGGCTCTCATCCAATGTCATTTGTGCCCCGTCTCTTCATAACATCCCTGTAAAAATGAAAACACAAAAAAGAGAGAGAAAGCGGCAGGTCAGACGATGTAATGAGACTTGAAGAAATAAAGTATACAGGAGAGGACAATGGCAGATTATATCGCATGGAGTATGAGTGGCTTTCAGACTTAAGTCTTAACATTTTAAATAATGTGTTTTATTGAGGCTGAAACATCACCGGGAATCTCTAAAAAGAATCTCTTTAACTTGAATAAATGAATTTTCATTTACTTAAAAGCTGAACCCATTCTGTCAGAAAATAAAACAAAGAATCAGCTTGCACTTCTCTAAACTGTGCACACACAAACGCTTTCCTTCATGTAAAGTCTCAGCTGAACTCAAATAGATCTTGACGTGAGTTCTAGGTGTAATCAGCCAATGCTTGATCAGTATGCTGCAGCCACCGGCACTATCTCCCCTAACTGTGGCAACAAACAGGAGGAGAAAGTGGAGGGATTTATCGGCATATGCTCTTTCATGAGAACTTATCATTCAAGACCCACTCACGCCCGGAAAAGGTCAAATGAAATTCTCTCCTATCAAATTAAGGTTTTCAATTGATTAATAAGCCTCAGTGGCAGATGCTGAGCCTGCACATGGTAAATTTCACAACACTTTCATGTTTTCTTTTACCCGGTGTGCAGCACCAAGTAATACAAGCCTAATTTGAAAATTATGTGAAAAGGAAATATTTCAGTCACAGGACATCAATATGACCTGCTTGGATGTCCTCCTGTTGTGTCTGAAATCACTCCTTCACCACATTCATCACTCCCATTTTAGTAGGCAGGTACTACATGGTGAAAATAAACCATGTATGTTGTATACTCATGACTCAGTGCAGGGCTGACAGCTGTAAAATGCGTTGATGGCAATATTCTACCCAGCATGTGCTTTTGGGACTTAACAAGCTAATGGATGACATCACAGTTTCTATGTCCACCTTTTATCGTGTCAATATTTACATCCATAGAATTGTCAACATTTCCCAATGAAGCAGCCCAGGAACATAAGGTGATGTCCTCAAATGTATTTATTTGTTGTTATTAAAACAGCATGCCAAAATCAAACTTCAAATCAAATTAAAATCCCTTCAGCTTCAGTTTTAGTTAATTATCAACTCATGATTTCAGCTCTCTGGTGGTCTCTGAGATATTTCCATCTTTTACTACAGAACTACACAGCTAGTAACTCTAAAATGAAAATAATAAATCTCTAACAACAGTATTTACCTTTAAGAGAATAGTACATACATGGACTTTGTTATTTGCCCTGATATTGTATTCATTACATACATTCATTTTCCATCAGGCCATCAGACTGCTGAACACTTCATAGACACCTCACCTTCACTTACCAGAACTTCAACACTATGCACTCCATACTGTATATAAATGCCACTTGTTTTGCACATTTCCAACTGCCAACCTCTGTATATTTTATTTTATTGTTTATTCCATTTAATTTTTAAAAAATATAGATAGATAGATTGATAGATAGATAGACACACACACACACACACACACGTAGATATACATATTTAGTATACACATTCAGTAATGCGCATACACTCTTATATTGTACATATATTATTCATATAATTCTCAGATTTACCCATTCTTATATTTTGCTTGTTCTTATGTTATTGTATTTTTGCACACCTCTGTTGCTCGTGGAGCTTGCACACAAGAATTTCACTTGTATGTACCAGTGTACCTGCACATGTGATGCGACAATAAAAGTGATTTGATTTTGATTTCATGTCACCTAAAATGTAAACCTGTTTGTCCATCACCTGTTCAGCTCTGATGATTCAGTAAGGACATCTCCTGGTTTCATCTTCATGTTTCCCTCTCACCACATATCCAAACCGATACCATGACCAGCAGCTTTACAGCTGTGGCTCCAGCAAACATCAGCTGATACTAGAAAGTAATATTAAATAAATTCTAACAACAGCTTATCAAGCTTAAACGTGCTGCTGTTGTTTAGCGCAACATCCGCTGGTTTCCTCTTTCTGGTGCAAAATGGGCGATAAACAAACGAGACAAAAGCCGATCAGCCGATCATTGATCAGTTTCCCGACTGAAGTAGCAACAGGAGAGGGAGAGAATGAGAGAAGAAGAGGCAGCTGACAGCGTGAAGACGCAGAATAACTCCAGCTTTGTATCTTTTTCCATTCTAGCTGAAGTCCGGGATAAACTGTGCTCCTTTTCGGCTCAAAACGCGTAATATTTTCTCTGAATACGGGACGATTAGGCTTTCTACGGGACGGTTGGCAACTCTACTAACTAACCTTATGAATAAAGTTCACTATCAGTAACATCATAGCACCCACCCAGCTGTATAGAAATTCTGTCATGCTAGCTAGTACGCAGTACGAGTTATTGTAACTGACTGTAAAAAGTCAGCACAACGAAAATAAACTCCACCTAAACTTGGTTTATATCTGACCCAGATAGACTGCAGGTCATAACTTCTTACCTGAAGTTCAGGTCACCTGACAAGCGGCCGCCTCGGATCTCTCCTTCTCCTGCCTCCCCTTTCCCTCATCCACCTGCTGGCCTCTGTGGAAGCTCCGGCATAGCCACCACCAAACAACTGAGTTATCTGGCCAATCCACCACCTTTCATTGTTTATACCGTTACAAAAGAAACCAAACAAACAAAAAAAACCATCGGCCCATAAAAACGAAAAATCACCATCAGTTAACCCTTCAGTTAACCCTGGGGTGCCCAGGGTTGCCGACCCCTGCACTAGAGAGCACGACGGAGTTACTGTCACACTGCTGTCAAGGTTATAGGAGAGAGGAAGCGCCACGTCAAAGTCAGGATGGAGGCCTGTCACTACCACTGCTAACAGGCAGGAAGCAGCAGAAGTAATTGGGAAGAACTTCCTGCCCTCAAACCTGAGTGGGTTGTCTCAGCCGTCGTGTTGAGTCAGTCACTCGATAGGAGCTTAGATACACCGAGCTGTCAGTTCAGCTCTGAAGTAATCACATACCTCCATTAACAAGCCACTTATGCACCAAAAACCATCTCTCACAGTGTGAACAAACACGCACGTAACATGCTTGCAGTAGTTCCAGTGGGTCAGCTGATTAGCAGTCACCTTGTACCTTTCAATAATAATAATGCACTTATTATCGCCTTTTATATATGCTCTACTGGTGGAGCTGTGCCTTACTATGGAAGCTATTTCACACTTCTTTCTAATACATTTGCCTCATTGTGAAATCATTCTTCTGCTTTCCATTAACATAATTTTTCTGATGCCTGGGAAGAAAAAAAAAACGGGCCATTTGCAATGCATTACCACCCCCCGTCACTGTGCTAATCAGCATAATATGAATTATTGCTATCATTACAGTGGGTGGCTGAGAAATAACAGTGGGTCTTAATTATTCAACAACGAGGAATAATAAAGGGAAAGCAAATGCACCTTTAGTTTGTGCTGCCAACAACCATTTCAGTTTGTATCTCTCTCCCCCTTTGGGAGAACAACTCAGCTGTGGTTTTCTGTTGTAGGAATCATTTCTAAGGTCATGTGACTGATGAGAATGCCCCGACCCTACCTGAATATACTCTGCGTGTTGTTTGTGTTGAGCAAAGAAATTGTCAGAATAAGGGCCCAATGAAAATGTCCTCTGAAATAGGATTTTCGTGTTAGATTTTTTGTTGTGTAATCATGATTGTTTCTGTGGCCAATAAAACACCATCTTCTGCTTCCCTATTAACCAGCTGACCAATCATACCCTTTTCTCCACTCTGTAGAGTCCACTGTGGACTTTACTTCATCATCGTGGAATACAGCTGGCCATAGTGCTTGTTCAGCTCTGAAGAGCTGCTGTAAGTTAAGAGCTACTCTAACTAGAACTGTTGCTATGCTAAGTTAACAGAGACTGCAAAGCAGAACAAGAACCACTAGCTGGAGTCAGTGACAGTCTAGTTGAGGGTTCCTGGGATAACTTCACTTACTTCCAAGGATAGAGGAAGGATGAGTTGAAATGTCTACAAGCAACAGTTGTATTTAAAGAAAAAAGCTTTGGTATATTGCAGTAAGAAAGATGAAATATATGGTTACGTAGTTCCAAGCCGACTGTTGTCTGAGGCAGTAGTGTTAAATAAATGTATAAGGAGAGTGAAGAAAAAATATGCAGTGCATCATGGGGAGCCTTAGCCTATAGCAGGACAACAAAAGTTTGATTTATACTTGTGTTGAAAATCTATGTTGTAACCTACGACGTAAGCAGAGACCCCTCCAGTGGTGCAGGTCATGTTACATGGATGGGTTAAAAGGAGTTTTCTGGTGACGTCAAAAAAATATCCCACTGAAGCATACTTCAGGCATAAGAAATAGTTCTGGGTCACCCAATTCACCTCTAACTACAACCTTTGTCAAAAAGGAAAACTTCACTCCTAATCTTAAAAGTGGAGCGTCAGTGTCTGTCTCCAAACTAGGACATGACCTCCCATTCTACTTTTAGAAATTCTAGGAACCAAAAGTTAGCTATCGGGATAGATGATACTCAAGGGTCTTTAAGAGATTTAAGAGAAACATTCACTAACATAGCACCAATATTTAAGTTTTAACCAAGTTGCAACTTGGGCTGAAAAATGAAGACAATGGGAAGACAAAGTTACACTAACTAAAACCTAACTTCAGGCTGGCTCCAAAACCCATGAAAGGGCATCAAAGTCAGCTAAATGCCCAGCCAAATAGCATTAAAAAGTGTGTTATGTTCCCTATTCACGGGATTGTGCAGCTTGACAACCATGCCTGCTGTCATTCACTAAAACTGTTATCCAAATGTAGTCACTTCTAACTCGTAAATCAATTAATAAAAAAAGAAATGGCTGTGGTCAAAATAGTGACTATATCTGTTTTTCATAGGCTGTGGTTTCTAAGTAAAGTACTATACTGATCATGCCAGACTACTAGACTGTTTCCACTTGTGCTACAATTCATGTATTCTTTAACTTTCTCTGTCATTTAGAATTAGCTCTTTGCACATTTTTAGGGTAAAATATGTCAAGCAAATATGCATGTGAAAATATGCACTATGGTGAAGTCAACAGTAATTAGCCTCAAAAGTGACAAGGACATATATGAAAAGCAGTGCCTAGCACTGTTGAATGCCCAACTGTTTAAAAACCAAGGAAGAAAGAAACAACAGAGGAATTAATGCCAATTAAAACCTGCTGTATTCAGCACCACATTTCCTGTTAGCTTTAATAAGCCCTGGGTCACTGCTTTTGATTGTTTTCCAATGATCTAAGCTCAGATTATTCCTGTAAGGGTGTTTCAATTGGTCTTTCCAACTCTCATCCCCGCTCTGGAAGACATGTAATATATATTTTAAACATAAATTATATCTGGATATCATAAGTTGAGGTTGCCAAAGTCAAACTCATTATGGTTGACTTTTCTTGAGATAAAAGCTTTAGCTGAATCCACAAATCCACCAGTACTTCAGGGTTTCTCTGACCTTTCAGAATGAACTGCCAATCAAATTTCAGTTTGTCTTAATGGAGACATGGTGATTACAACAGACATGATTCACAGCTATAAACTGCTGCCCTTCAAAAGGAAATTAAGTAACAAAAAGAGTGAAATGGCTTCAGTGAGATGATTCCCACAAAATACAGAAAAACAGAGTAATGTTTTCATTAGGGAATCAGTTTCTCTCTGCTAATGATCTAATGGCCAGTAGACACATCTGTAATCACTATCATTTGTCTTCTCATCCTATTGACAATCCTAATTAATAATTGGTGCTGCTAGCCATGAAACAGGTGCTTATAATACAGAGAGCCTGTGTATGGTCTGACAAGTTGAAAGCATTAAGATCCTAAAAAAACACAGAGAGTAAAATTATGCAAACAGTCCACTGAAAGACATTACAATCTGGTCAATTATCATGAAAAAACCCCTGAACTCAAGGGATGAACCAATATCATGTCTACACATAAGAGACAACTTAGCAAAGAACCAACTTGAAATTGTATCTTCATGCACGTTGTTACTAGCAGCATTATTTGGCGCCATTTCTTAGTTAAATCTATAAAAACACAATTGTTCAAGCACAAATGGACTTTAATGGAAGGAGTTATATTTGATATTTTTTGTCACAGAGGTTCTGCTCAACCCTTACTGCTTACTACTGTTACCTGTGCCAAGAGACAGGAAATTCAAGGTACACTTTAGTCCTCTGCTCAATGAATTCATTCTGAAATTGAAAGTCTGACACATATCCAGATCATATATAGTTTTGTGTCAAACTAAAGCTCTATCCTTCACATAAGCACCTGTCAGCTAGAGCAGGGCGATATGACCAAAAATATTTACCACGATATACATTTGAAAATTTGCGATAACGATATAATTGACGATATAATTGACACTAGACAAAATGCTTTACAACTCCACAACTTTATTAGTGCAAAAAACCCCATCAATGTATTTTCACTTAAACAAGCAGCTGTTTTTTATGTGCATTAAAGTTATATAAAAATGTAACAGTGTAAATTCCTTGCTGACAGTTTAACCGAAAGGCATTTCCAGTGGAAATTGGCCGACATATCCTCAGCATAACCATGTATAATATCCACAAAACTTAAAAAGAGCTTATACAGTGGGGCAAAAAAGTATTTAGTCAGCCACCGATTGTGCAAGTTCCCCCACTTAAAATGATGACATAGGTCAGTAATTTGCACCAGAGGTACACTTCAACTGTGAGAGACAGAATGTGAAAAAAAAATCCATGAATCCACATGGTAGGATTTGTAAAGAATTTATTTGTAAATTAGGGTGGAAAATAAGTATTTGGTCACCTCAAACAAGGAAAATCTCTGGCTCTCACAGACCTGTAACGTCTTCTGTAAGAAGCTTTTCTGTCCCCCACTCGTTACCTGTATGAATGGCACCTGTTTGAACTCATCATCTGTATAAAAGACACCTGTCCACAGCCTCAAACGGTCAGACTCCAAACTCCGCCATGGCCAAGACCAAAGAGCTTTCGAAGGACACCAGGAAAAGTATTGTAGACCTGCACCAGACTGGGAAGAGTGAATCTACAATAGGCAAGCAGCTTGGTGTGAAAAAATCAACTGTGGGAGCAATCATCAGAAAATGGAAGACATACAAGACCACTGATAATCTCCCTCGATCTGGGGCTCCACGCAAGATCTCATCCCGTGGGGTCAAAATGATCATGAGAACGGTGAGCAAAGATCCCAGAACCACACGGGGGGACCTGGTGAATGACCTGCAGAGAGCTGGGACCAAAGTAACAAAGGTCACCATCAGTAACACACTACAACGGCAGGGAATCAAATCCCGCAGTGCCAGACGTGTTCCGCTGCTGAAGCCAGTGCATGTCCAGGCCCGTCTGAAGTTTGCCAGAGAGCACATGGATGATACAGCAGAGGATTGGGAGAATGTCATGTGGTCAGATGAAACCAAAGTAGAACTTTTTGGTATAAACTCAACTCGTCGTGTTTGGAGGAAGACGAATACTGAGTTGCATCCCAAGAACACCATACCTACTGTTAAGCATGGGGGTGGAAACATCATGCTATGGGGCTGTTTTTCTGCCAAGGGGACAGGACGACTGATCCGTGTTAAGGACAGAATGAATGGGGCCATGTATCGTGAGATTTTGAGCCAAAACCTCCTTCCATCAGTGAGAACTTTGAAGATGAAACGAGGCTGGGTCTTGCAACATGACAATGATCCAAAACACACCGCCCGGGCAACAAAGGAGTGGCTCCGTAAGAAGCATTTGAAAGTCCTGGAGTGGCCTAGCCAGTCTCCAGACCTCAACCCCATAGAAAATCTGTGGCGGGAGTTGAAAGTCCGTGTTGCTCGGCGACAGCCCCAAAACATCACTGCTCTCGAGAAGATCTGCATGGAGGAATGGGCCAAAATACCAGCTACTGTGTGTGCAAACCTGGTAAAGACCTATAGTAAACGTTTGACCTCTGTTATTGCCAACAAAGGTTATGTTACAAAGTATTGAGTTGTATTTTTGTTATTGACCAAATACTTATTTTCCACCCTGATTTACGAATAAATTCTCTACAAATCCTACCATGTGGATTCATGGATTTTTTTTTCACATTCTGTCTCTCACAGTTGAAGTGTACCTCTGGTGCAAATTACTGACCTCTGTCATCATTTTAGGTGGGGGAACTTGCACAATCGGTGGCTGACTAAATACTTTTTTGCCCCACTGTACACACACAATACGGTAATATTATGTTGAAGCACAGTACGTATCACTCCGCGAGGCTCCTGCCTACGATAGCCGTAATGCTCCGACATTCCATCAAGCGGTGCGGGTTCGTAGCTTAGCAAAGTCGTACTAAAACATTTGACAGATTTTTGAGCGCCGTGTACCACAGAAAATCGTTTCGAGGTCAGTAAACACAACCAGAATTCAAACATAAGGCACACGGGACTATAAGGGGCACTGTCGATTTTCAGAAAAATCAAAGGATTGATTTTAAGTGTGCCGTATTTTCCAAACAACACGGTAATAACGACGGCCCGCTAGCATGCTCTACCAAAAATAGTGCTTTGTTGTGTATGTGACAGACGAAAGCTAAATCAGTTCCACACCACTGAAGTTGCAGCATTTTTACAAACCAATTCTGGTTCATCCGCACATGGCGTCGGCACTGCACATGCGCGTTTTAACTATATTCTATTGCGATATTTCATTTTCCTATCGTGGCCCAAAATTACACCGGTATTACCGTGAACGGTATGATATTGCCCAGCCCTACTGTCAGCTTTACATAAATGTCTCCTTTCTTAGCTATGATCATATCAGACTTCTGAGAGTGACTAGACGGCATGTGGACTGAATCGCTGCAAGTATTCTTAGTCCCGGCCAAACAACCGAAACTACAGGCGTAAAAGACTTTAAAATAGGTGTCATGACAACCAGACAGGTCCGCACACAAAAGAAAAAAAATAAACAAAACACAAGAGAAGTAGAAAAACTAAAATCTCACAAAAGATAACAAAGGTGTTTCTGGGGACACATTAATATGACAGATCAGCTGCAGAAGGATTCCACGGCAACAAGCTTACAGTAAAAGAAGAGGGTTCGTCAGTGTTGTGAGAGAGAAATAGGTACAAAGTTAGATGTGTGCTTATCACTTCAACAGCTGTTCCGTTAGGTAACTGTCTCTCTTTTGTGATTCATTTTTAGCTTTCGCAGCATTTTTTTCTGCTTCCTTTGTGTTATTCAGCTTTTGCTTTTGCAGGGTTTTTCTAATTTCTGGTATTTACTTAAGTTGCACTCATTTTACCCCTCAAGGCCACCATACAACAGTGTCATTAAGGTATTAACATCCATAATTATGCAACTGTTTGCTGTGTATAATTTCATGGTTACATAGATTCCACGCACTTGCATTTGTAGTTTAAGTAATTTGACAAAGAGACAAAACCCAGTAAAGAAAGGCACGCGCATTTTGTTATTAATAATAATTATGTATTCATTTTGTAGTCTTGTAGTGTCATATGGTAAATGGTAAATGGACTGATTCTTATATAGCGCTTTTCTATTTTCCCGGAGTACTCAAAGCGCTCTATACAACATGCCGCATTCACACGCATTCATACTCCGATGAACGCATCGGAGTATATGACACCACAAGACTACAAAATTAATACACAATCTTAAAAGATTATTTAACCTATTCACAGCTCTTTAATGTTTGAGTATTATATTTAAAAATATTTTATGATGTATTACACAACAGATCAATGATTACTGTAATGTTGTTTCTGCAGTTATGCTTCAACACTTAATCAAAACCTTTGCCACAGTGAATACTGAAAAATTGAAATATCTCTCAGATAAATACCACACATCAGGACACAGTTGTGACTGGACTGCGGACTGCGCGCTCAAGCTGGAGGGCTTTCATCTGCTGCGCGCGGACCGGCAGGCCGCTCTCTCCGGTAAAACCAAAGGTGGAGGTGTCTGCTTCTACATCAATAGTGGCTGGTGCACAGATGTAACAGTGATTGCCCAGCACTGCTCTCCCTGGAATATCTTTTTATTCACTGCAAACCGTTTTATTCTCCGCGGGAGTTTGCTTCATTCATCCTGGCCACTGTTTACATCCCGCCAGACGCGGATGCGCAAGCAGCTCAGTGCGCACTCGCAGAGCAGATTCTCCACACGGAGCGGACATACCCGGACTCTCTCATCATTGCTCTTGGGGACTTTAACAAAGCCAATCTGAGCCATGAGCTTCCGAAATACAAACAGTATATTAAATGCCCGACCAGAGAGGAGAGGACATTGGACCACTGCTACAGCACGATCAGCGGGGCCTATCGCGCGGTGCCGCGCGCTTCACTCGGACTTTCTGACCACGTCATGATCCACCTAATCCCCGCGTACAGACAGAGGCTGAAGCTCTCCAAACCTGTCGTGAGGACCAAAAAACTGTGGAGCAACGAGGCTGTGGAGGAGCTTCGCACGTGTTTGGAGACCACAGACTGGGACGCAATGAAGGCTGCTTCTAACAGCTTGGACGAGTTTACGGACACTGTCACCTCCTATATCCACTTCTGTGAGGACAGCATTGTGCCATCACGCACCAGGGTGAGTTATAACAATGACAAACCCTGGTTTACTCCTAAACTCAAAAAGCTGTGGCTGGAAAAGAGTAAGGCGTTCAGAAGCGGAGACAGGGACTGCTACAGAGAGGCCAAGTACAGGTTCACTAAGGAAGTGGACATTGCTAAACATCAGCACTCTGAGAAGATGCAGCAGCAGATCTCAGAGAATGACTCGGCCTCTGTGTGGAAAGGTTTTAGGAATATTACAAACTACAAGCCTAAAACCCCCCACTCCACTGATGACTTGCTCTTAGCCAACACCCTCAACGACTTCTACTGTCGTTTTGACGAGCCATCAGGCAGCCTTCACACCTCCAACGACCCCAACAATAGAGGCACTTTGGACACTCATTCCCCCACCTCTCCCCCCTCCATAGAGCCATCACCACCTTCAAACTGTTTACCTGCAACACCCGCCCCCTCACCCCACACAAAAGAGGATTTCACACCACCTCCTCCGACCACAACTCTTCATATTCATGAAGCAGATGTGAGGAAGCAGTTTAAGAACCTGAATGCTCGGAAAGCTCCCGGCCCAGACGGTGTGTCTCCTGCCACCCTCAGACACTGTGCAAACGAGCTGGCCCCAGTGTTTTCTGGCATCTTCAACTCCTCACTGCAGGCATGTCATGTGCCTGCCTGCTTCAAGTCCTCCACCATAATCCCTGTCCCCAAGAAACCTAGGATCACTGGACTAAATGACTACAGACCCGTGGCTCTGACATCTGTGGTCATGAAGTCATTTGAGCGCCTAGTTCTCTCCCATCTCAAGACCCTCACGGCCCCCCTCCTGGACCCCCTGCAGTTTGCATATAGAGCCAACAGGTCTGTAGACGACGCCATCAACATGGCCCTACACTTCATCCTGCAGCATCTGGACTCCCCAGGAACCTACGCCAGGATCCTGTTTGTGGACTTCAGCTCTGCCTTCAACACCATCCTTCCAGACCATCTCCGAGGCAAGCTTTCCCAGATGAATGTGCCTGATCCCATCTGCCGGTGGATCACTGACTTCCTGACGGACAGGAAGCAGCACGTGAGGCTGGGAAAGAATGTCTCGGACTCCCGGACCATCAGCACCGGCTCCCCTCAGGGCTGTGTTCTTTCTCCTCTGCTCTTCTCCCTGTACACCAACTGCTGCACCTCCACCCACCAGTCTGTCAAGCTAATCAAGTTCGCAGATGACACCACCGTCATTGGGCTCATCTCTGACGGGGATGAGTCTGCCTACAGGAGGGAGGTTGAACGTCTGGTGTCTTGGTGCAGCCACAACAACCTGGTGCTGAATGCCCAGAAGACAGTGGAGATTATTGTGGACTTCAGGAAGCACACAGCCCCACTCCCCCCCATCATCCTGACTGACACCCCCATCACCTCTGTGGACTCATTCCGCTTCCTGGGTACCACCATCACCCAGGACCTGAAGTGGGAGCCCACCATCACCTCCGTCATCAAGAAAGCCCAGCAGAGGATGTACTTCCTGAGGCAGCTGAAGAAATTCAACCTGCCAACACGGACGATGATGCAATTCTACACTGCAATCATCGAGTCCATCCTCACCTCCTCCATCACTGTGTGGTACGCTGGAGCCACTATCAGGGACAAACAGAGACTGCAGCGTGTTGTGCGCTCTGCTGAGAAGGTGATTGGCTGCAGACTCCCATCTCTGCAGGACCTGTACACCTCCAGGACTCTGCGGCGTGCAGCCCGGATCTCAGCTGACCCTTCTCACCCTGGACACAGTCTGTTTGACCTGCTCCCCTCAGGCAGGAGGCTCCGGTCCATTCGCACCAGAACCTCTCGCCACAAGAACAGTTTCTTCCCCTCTGCTGTGGGACACATGAACAATAACCACATGACTGTCCCCGCCACTAACACATGACCCTACGCTGTGTCACTGCATCATTTCATGTCTGGCACTGATCACCACCTGCACTCATGTATATATCTTTCTACGTAGCACTCATAATTCTTACTCTCATGTATATATGTCTGGCACTGATCACCACCTGCACTCATGTATATATCTTTCTAAGTAGCACTCATAATTCTTATTCTCATGTACATATCTCATGTATATCTCATGCACATATCTTCTTTCTACATAGCACTTTAAGTCTTATTGTCTGCACTGAAGCACCGCAGCAAATTCCTAATGTTGTAAACCTCAACATCTGGCAATAAACCCATTCTGATTTTGATTCTGATTCTGATTCTGATAAGAGTTCTGTCGGGTTTCGCAAAGGCAAATCGTGTGGAGTGAGTGAGGAGTGGACCCAAATGCAGGCAAACGGAGACCAGAATGGATAATAAAAGAAGGCGAGCCTTTATTTTGCTTGGTACACAACTACAAACAGGCAGAACAGGGAAAACTAACCAAAACCTATACTGGGAAAAACTAAGCATGAAATAGCACGGACCTGAAACTAGACAAGTAGGCAGACTGACGAAGAGTAAAGGACAACACGCACTATAAATACTAGGGGTGCAACGATACTCGTATCAATATTGGGGTGGCTGTAGCTCAGGCGGTAGAGCAGGTCATCTCCTGATTGGAAGGTTGGTGGTTCGATTCCTGGCTTCCCCTAGTCTGCATGCCAAATATCCTTGGGCAAGATATTAACCCCAAATTGCTCTCTGATGCATCCATCGGAGTATGTGTGTGTGACGATGCTGTCTGTGTTGAGAGCTCAGTGGATCTGCGTTCGACTACTCCGCCTAGGCTGCACTGTCGAGTGCAGATCCACTGAGCGCAGGGCAAGCTAGCAAGACAGAAGCTAAGCTCGTTGCAACATGGCAAATTGAACCTCCCCCACCCTCATTCAGATCTGACCTTTGGAACTATTTTGGTCTTCATGTGAAGTATGACCCTGAAGGTAAGCGCATCATGGACAAAAGTAAAACAGTATGTCGGATGTGCTACGCAATGCTCAATTACATGGTGGGAACTACTGCGTTAGCACAGTTTGCTCGTTAACGTGTTGACGCCGTCCAGCCCCACGTACTGGGCGTTCCGCGGAAGCTCGTTAACGGAGATTTGCCGTGTTGTGGCGTTAACGTCATTTCAGATTAACGCTGACAGCACTAGTGGGAACACAATGAATATGACTGCACATTTACGCCGACATCATCCTAGTGCAAAGACAAGTGGAAGCAGACAAAAACAACAAGCACGCATGCTACAAACTTTACCCGAGTCATTTAGACAGCTGTTAGCACATGATTCTCCTTATGGGGACCTGATATGTTTAATATGCTGCTGAGAGTATACCCCAGAAGAAGCGTGTAGTATAGCTTTTATTTTTTTGTATCGAAAAAATATCGAACCGTGACACCAAAGTATCAAACCGAACCGAACCATGAATTTTGTGTATCGTTGCACCCCTAATAAATACATAGCAGGTAATGAGGGGGAAACGCACAACAGGAGGGAGACAAGTCTGGGAAAACTCTGACATAACGAGACACAGGAAGTAAAGCAGATTATACTGACAAAGGACCAAGACTATCAAAGTAAAACAGGAAACACTCAGGCTGAACTCAAGACACATAAGCTAAATACAATGACTTTTCCCAAGAACACAGAGGAGGCACAGAAACAGAACAGGAACCCCAAACCCAGGAACTATAAATATAACACAAACAGAAAACCACAACTCACAGAAAAAAACTTAAACCAAAAACACAACACGCTAGGTAGCAGACGCAGGACCATGACAAGTTCATTCAGGCAATCAAACTGGCGACAGAGTTCCTGATGAATTTGATAACAAGTGTCTGTTAGAATCCACCTTCATTATGACTGTGGCTGTTACTTTAAGAGCTTCATACGATGAATGATTAGAAATGCTTGTGACTTTCCGTTTTAATGGAAATGACATGGATCTAATTGGAAATGGCCTAGATCTTAATTACTCTAATTATGCTCTTTGAGCAGACAACACATAGTATACTTGTTTTAATCCCAGTATTTTTAATATAACTATATGCTTAATTGGTTGACCTTTTTAAAGCTCATGGAATTATCAAAGCTGTAATTAAGAGTCCCATTAGAATCTGAGATCCCATCAATTAAGTCCTTGAACACAAAGATGTAGGTCTCTCTAGAAACCCTCAGCAGCCATCAAATGTCAGCTAATGACAGTCAAAAGCAAACGTTCAAAACAAAGTTTGAGAAACGGTCCGAGCAAAATAAATGAAAAATGTGAAGTTATGGAACAGAGTTACACAACAGAGAACACAGATGAAGACATGCTCAACATCCATCTACAGTATTCATAAAACACTTTGTGCTCACATCTTATAGATGGTTTTACCAGTGGATGTTAGAGATGGCCCTCTTTAGTCTGCCTATTTTTCAAAACTGTTGATGCATAGGAAATCAAGACAATTTCACATTTGTCAGCCTGACTCTATTCCTCCTCCTCCTCCCTCTGCCTTGAGTGTTGCAGTGCAGACAAGCTGCACTTGGGAGACAGAAATGGGTCATTTCGCCCCAGATCGCCTTTGTAACCTCTCAGTTCATAATGACCATGTTTAATGAGTGAGGCACTCTCCAAGGCATTCTTGAACATGGAAAATGGAAGTATGCCAGCTTCCCTGTTACAACGCTACATTAGTTGCCTTTCAGCAGGAACCACAAGTTAGCAAGTTACCCCAATCCCACTGTGCAATGGGTTGAGTGTTCTTCTGGTTTTATTGAGGGGCCAGCCTGTCAATTTGAAGCCTGGGTACTGCTGCGAGATGCACAAGTTTTATCTAAACACCATTAGTGGAGCACACTGCATCTGACACATGACTGTGCAGACAAGGTATGAATCCCACATCAAACTAATCAGTATAAATTATAATAATTCTAGTATTGTGCAATTAGCTGCTCCCTCAAGTTTCAGCAAACCCCTAAAAATCAATTAATAAATAAATTACACAAACTAGTGAAAGGAAAAGTAAAGAGATGGCACACCTTCAATTCATATTAATTGCTGTACACACGTACACTCAGCAGCAGCTGCAAGTATTGCTGTCAGTAATGGGGACATATCATGCTTAATCCCAAATTCATTTTTATTCTTGAACTGTACTACAGCCTTCTAGTTCACCTTGAAATGAGCCATATTAGCTCCATTGCCTCTCCCTTAAAGCCAAATATCTTCTGACTGGCTGCTTTACAAACACAAGGTTGATGAGGGGCAGCCAGTCAGAAGGTTTACCAGGACAGCAGGTGGATTGGGCTTTTGTGCTTACAGCCAATACTCTGTATCTGGGATGACCATGTCAGGGATATCCCCTCTTTTTCAGAACCAACAACAGAGAAGAAAAAGAAAAAGGGCTCAGAGGGATTACTTGCAGATACACTGACCTGAAACCTTAACCACATTTAATGTGAATGTCCACAATTTAAGAGTGTATATGTGACAAAAGGAAAGCCATAAAACATCTCCTTCAAATGCAAACTTCAAAGCTACCTTTGTTTAGACTGCTATTTTATCTCTTCGTCTTTTCAATCTAGATTTGTGGATATTTATATAAAAATTAAAACTCATTACCTGGTGGTCACTCAGCTGTAAAACACTTTGAATTGCACAGACATGTAGAATTCTGCTACATAACTCAAGTTTGACACACTAACTGATATAACTGTAAAAAGCTGACTGCGTTCTATTATCAAACTATTCTATAGAACATAATCCATAGGTTTTCAGCCTAGGCTTTATTGAACTGCACATGCATAAATATAAATATATATAGGGCTTTGGAGTTGACATCACGCCGCAATGCATTGTGGGAGCGCGGCGCCATTTTCGGGGTCTACGATCCAAACAAACTCACTGTTGGAACGGCGACGACGACAAGAAACATGTTTAAAAGCAGCTCAAAAGAAAACGGACGGTATAGAGACCGATTGCGTCCAGAGGCGAAGCAGCGGTATTTGAAAAAAAATAGAGTGCATCGCAAATCTGGACCCATATGACATACGGCAGTGGAGTAAAGACCCAGACGACTTACCGCCACTGTCCTACCCCGATATCTTCACCTATCTTGTTTGTGGAGTAAGCGCTTACACTGCGAACCAGTTTCGTAATTACAAGTCACTGGAGGCGCACATCCAATTTACAAATGGCTGGGTGCAAGATTTGGCTATTTTCAAGCCGCCAAACTCTTGAGTACGTCGTCAAAGTAAGTCAGCTGGAGTGCATCGAGTGAAATAGCCATTTTCCACCCCCCACCATAATTAATGTTATACATTTATCAGTAAACTGCTAAAATATCGTTATCATATTATGTGCCCATAATTGTAAAGTAGATGCAAATTAACACATTGATAATCGGGCAAATTATTAACGCCAATTTGTGTCCTCCCTGTCTCCTCCTGCGAATCTTTACATAGCACATATGTCTGCAAAGTCACTCCATTTGATGTTTGATCGCAATTTCTATAACTTCCGAGACCACCAACGATAATATTATTCAGCTATAAAGTGTGATAAGAACATATTTAGAACTTACCGGAATGAAAATGTCTTGAGCACACCAGCTGATATCTGGAGACGTAACAGAACTTGATATCAGCTCCTCTCTGCTATCCAGGCTAGACGCCTTCGTTTGGTAATATCCGATACATGAGCTCCTTCATGTTGCTTCCAGGTTGGGAAAGCATAAAAAGACAATCCAAACTTATTCCCGTGCCGGTCGTAAGATCGAACATTGCAGCCGAGCACACAGCAAGTACGAACCAGGGCTATGCTTTCGCTCCTTACTTAGACCCCCAAAATGGCGGATCAGGCCAAAATCCTTTCCACGCCCACCCCCGTGACATCACGGTCCAAAGCCCTATAGCCTTCAGGAAGGGTGTATAGAATGTAAATTATATAATATTATGCTGACAGAAGTATAGAGAGACTGAGCCACAGATGGGAGTACTTGGTGCTCTCCAGGTTTATTACAGCTCTATGGCGTCTCGGCCCCCCACTCCCCCCTTCACACCTCTTTGCCCCTGTCAAAGTAAAGAAGAGACAACCCCTTGATGAGCGCACCTTTGATCTCTCTGACGCACCTCTGCTCCTCCTCCTTTCATTCTCCAATCACCCTCCTCCTCCTTTCTGCTGGGGAGCTGTCAGAGTTCTGAAGCCTTGGTCCGCACTCTGCTGTCTTATCCGGCCAGTCTCTGGCCTCTTTTATCCTCACGCTCCAATGCTTCACGAAGGGCTCGAGTCCAAGAAGGACCAAAGTCTTTTCTCAGCCAAGCAGCCACCACCTCCCTCCACTCAGCCCTGCAGTTAATCGTAGTGGGCTTTTTCTTTCAGTCAGTGCAGCTTTTAGCTGGCATTAAGGGCTCATTCCTCACTGCTAACAGTTAGCTGTTGCAATCACTCTACTGAAGCACCAGCAGTGTAGTATCTAAGTGTGAAGAACAGTGATCCTGCTGTATTAAACATCCAGCTCTGTAAAGGCACTCTCATTTTCTGTTTATTTATTAAAACGGTCAGGGCCAGAGGGCAGCGTTTCAATCACAGCTTGGCCCATGATTTAATCTTGTTATTTACACTACGTCCTCCAAGTTCCTTGTTTATCATCGCTCCGCAGATCTCGAAGCAGAATTTCACTTCAGAAGAATGGCTGGACTCAGAGCTTCCGTTGAGGAATTTGCATGTGACATCTCTGCAGCCCAGCATTTGTTATCTTCCCATGAAGAGATCCATTGACTGGGCCATGCTTTAACAAAGCAATGAGGCGAGGCCTGCTTCACTCCCTTGTACTATTATATATTCAATTAAATTCATAGTCTCCTCGCAAGTAATGGTGATGAATATGCAGCGTGTTAATTTCTTTGTGTCACAGTCTCAGATGAAGGAGACATTGGGAGTTGACAAAGCATGCAAGTTGATTGGATCCCTCGTAGCTGCAGGGCAAACTGGTGGAGGTTAATGCTTTACAAGGACAAAGAGTTCTAAATGAGATGTTGCTCAGTGCCAGCGCAATTGGCACGATAAGAAACGACACAAATGAAGAAACGACTAATTCCAAGAAGGACGCTCAACGCTTTGTTAGGCCTCCACAATGTGCAGTTTCAAAGGCAAACGGAAGGTTCAGTATGTACAAGAAGGCCTGCATAAGATCAAAAGATGATCAGGACATCTCTTTCTGTTAACAATCCCGAGAAAAACAGTAAAGGTTCTGGATAGACTCTTTTGGTTTGTTGCCTCTAGTCCCACATTTTCACCTGCCTGATGGCATGATGACCTCGAGCCAAGACAAAGAAATGGTAGGCAAGTTCCAGTAATCACAGTTTTGGGTTCATATCTGAATGAAACCTTCACTAACAAGTATCTTTTATCTTAAAGTCAGTATTTTCACACTAAAGCATACATGAGGCTAATAATAGAAAAAGCAAAGGTGACATGGTGGTGCAGAGCTTCACAGCCCAAGTGTTTCACTTGCACTCACTAAAAATAGAAGAATGCAGACTGTGAAATTCATGAAAGGGCAGGTGTGCAAACAAAATGTAATCTAAAACACAGCTTCGATAACACAACAGTGAAGAAACTGCTGCTACCGTGGAGGTACAGTCGCCTCTGCACTCTGTGTACCATACGTACAGCCCTGTAACTGAAACACTGAACCCAGCTGTACTGTAATCGCAATCAAATCATTTGCAGGTAAAAAGCCAATAATTCTTGTATCAAACCAGGTTTGCAAAAGTTTAAAAGAGAGAACAAACAATCTTTTCACCTGCTCCCATCCATCAACAATTTGTGTCACAAACAGTCCAAAGTGATTATATAATTACATAAATGCTGTTTAAATGTCTTATCTGGCACAGTGACACAGACTGCCAAAGTAATCATTTGATGTAATGACTAACAGCCTGGACTTAACACTAACATTAGAGAAAGGATAAGATAAGATAACCTTTATTAGTCCCACACGTGGGACTAATAAAGGTTATCTTATCTTATAACTAAAGTTTATTAAGAGAGACGCAATCACACATTTGGTATAGTAAGAGCTCTGCGTGTTTTGGCAGATGCCACCAAATGACTTGAAATTCTAACATTCCAAATATTTACAGGTACAGAGCCAGATGTTATAGTGTATACCTTACCGTTACTGTCAGAAAAGTGCAGATACATTCAGAACGAGAAGGGCTTTTTCATTTTAGATGACATCCAATTGCATAAACTATATCGGCCTGCAAGCCATCAAGACCTTGAGGTTTCAAAGCAGCCCCACACCATGATGCTCCCGCCACCATGTTTCATAGAAGGAATGAGATTTTGGTGTGTAGTGTTTTATTTTGGGGGTTTTGTCATCCTTTTGTTAATTTTTTTTGTCTGAGTTTGGTCAAACTGTGTGTTTACAGTGCTTAACAAATTTATTAGATCATCCATATACTACTCTGACATATGGATGATAATTATGATAACTATTTTTAATGGGTAATCCATGTTTAGGATTTTTGGTAGCGTGACAAGAAATTGAGCTGAAATGTCTTCAGAAACAAAATAACATAACATAAAATAACACAACATAACATCTATTTCATAATTATTTGATGTGAAGTTACCAACAAAAACTATGTGGAAAATTCCAGAGTGACCATCCTGCTATGAGGGATCATGGCAGTCATGAAGAAAGATTTAAGAATTGATATTATATTATCACTTGTCGGAAATCGCTCATATGACACCTCAATATAAACTTTTAAAATCCATGTTCCAGAAAACTGAGATGCTATACCCCTAAACCAAACGCCTGATAAATGTATGTCTGGTTTTCCACAGTCATTTGCACTTAATGTGAAGATGCAGAGATATTATTGAATTCACATAGCACAAGCATCATGATTTCACAGGTCTCCTATTTGTTAATAAATAGAAAATCTTTTCTAAAATCTGACAGTTACAAAATGGTAATTTAATCCTGAATGTAATTTGTAAGCAATGCTGAAACAGGCGGCTGACCATGACTCACACCTTACCAAACAAAAGGAGCCAACCAGTGGTTGCCTTAGGAACCCTCTGAGCGGTGAGAACAGTTTGCACTTTACACTCCACATGAAAAGGATTTATTCACTCGTACTCCAAAGTTACCACTTGTCTTGCTGCAAAGCCATTACGAGTTCAGAGGAATCAATGGCTTCAAATGAGTGTAAAAACTAAAATTGTGAGCAACTAACATACTCAGGCGAGCCTAAATTGCTTTTCCCCACACTCGCGATAGCTCAAGCTTTGACCTGACAATAAATGAGAGTCTGCTTTAAATGCTGTGGCATTAGTGTGGTTGTAATACACTGAGGAGAAGCCTGTATATCGCCTTGGCTTAAGTAGTAGTAATTTGCTCAAAGAAACTGAACGAACACTTGCTAGAAATCACACTGATACCTGAGGAGGCACTTTGTCTGCGGCAATAGTAAAAGAAATGACCGAAGCGCGCTGATTAAATGTACAGATGATGGAAAACAAGGTTCAGCCACTGTAGTCATGTCAGAAGTGATGTGGTTATAGTAATCAAGCACCTCAGTGGAGAGTTTTACATGAGTTTACTTAGCATTACAAGAGATAATAATATAGATAATAAATCACTGAAGATGGCTTAAATACATTGTTTTTGTCTGAGGGCATCATCATTTCACACTTGTTCTGTCCTTCAGTATGAGGCTACTGGCTCAAATAAGGGCAGATTTTATAACTTAATGCTGTTTGTGCTTGGATCTTTTTATACGCCTTCTACACAAATTGCTGCCTTAAAACCTGAAAAATGAGTACAGATAAATATTTTGGGCTGTGAGTGAAAAAGCAAGAGGAAAAAGGGAAAAGGGATATGGGATCCTCTCTTATGGAGCGAGACAATAAAACAGCGTTTCTTCTCAAACATCCATCCCCTTCTTTCAAGAAAACTTTGACTCCCAAATATAACCAGTTTATCTTCCACGTTTCCCATTCCTCTGCTTCCCTCCCTCTTCCTCTCACAAAAGCCACTGTGAAAATCGATGATAGTGACAGAGCGTAGGTGGCAGAGTCTGCCAGAGCAATGTCATCCTGAGTCGCTGATGTCACCTCTACTGTACACTGCACCGGGAGCGCTGCCAAAGTGCGACTTTTTACCGCTGATTCAGCCGGCGCTCAGCCTGGCAACCATGGTGATGTGCATCGTGGGATGCCTGTAAGTGTCATTAACTGGCACAGATGAGTGTTGGTCGTGGCAGGGTACTGTCACATGCTTTTGCCATCACACAGCTGCAACTGGTGCAGGGCTCAAAGGAAAGACGGCAGGTAGGAGGGAGACAAAGAAAAGCATAAGAAACGGAAAGGGAAGAGACAGTATGACAAAAAAAAAAGGAAGGACAGAGAGACGAGCATAGATTTGAAAGGTTGTATAAGAGCATGAGTAAAACTCATGAGAGACAGCGAGTAAGAACGCACAACACGAAGTGAGAAAGTGAGAGGCAGAGTGGGAAGCAGAATAAAGACAAGCAAGTGAAGTCGGGCTGACTCATTCCCCACGGTTCATTTGAAAATGCTCTTTTGCCTTCTGTTCTCTGTCTACCAAGTCCTAATAACACCACATTGAAAAAGGCCTTAACAGATACAACAGATTCATAAAGAACTACCTCTTTATAGTAAAGGCATTTTCTGAATCTGAAGCAGTGTTGAGAACAATGACAGCAGACTCGTGGCGTTAGCTTGGAAATACATAAAGCTACCAATCGTATCATACGGCGTTAAACACCACAATGCCCAACTTTGCTGTTACAGGATTAGGAAGGATCCAAGATCAACAGGATTATGGCTGTCTCAGCTCCCATGTGAAGAAAAAAAAAACAAGACACAAAGACACACACAAAACAATTAAAAAAAAAACAGTTATTCTGAGCAGCAGTAATCTCTACTTGGAAGCAGGAAAAAAGCCGCCAATTGAACAACATTAAGAAAAAACATGATGGAGGAGGAAGTTTTTTTTTCCAAATAGAAAAATCACTGACAATAACTGCACCACCTATCTTCCCTTTCCACATCTAGAGACAAGGAGAAACAGGCCTCAATATTTGCAGAGAGCCCTGTCTTTCAATGATAATTGGCTACTTTTGGTGCACCTACTATCAAATCCACTTTCAGCTGCTTTCAGCCCATTGCATCCATGAAGGGTGAGGTCTTATTAAACCTGCAGCTTTCAGGTAAATCACAGAGGAGAGAGCACACTGCAAAAAGCTCTATTTGTTCCCCACTTGCAAACTGACGCAATTGTTGTTTACATGCTGGTTATTGTTCAGCTGCTTATCATTGTTATTAATACTTCCTTTTTCTGCTTCTACACACACAATGTATCCACGTGGACAGTATATGTAAGCCTCCCCAAGCACTGACAGGAAAACAAAACCACTCTTGCCCAGGTGTGTTTTTTTGTTTTCGAATATTTGATGTCTGTGTGAGCACTGCTCCCATCAGCCCCTCACTCTCAACAGCACCAGATGGATCCTCTGGAAATAGCCGGGGAGAAAATTAAGAACAACAGCTGTCAAATCAGCAAGCGAAATGAGCAGGGAAAAAGAAGACGGTATGAGAAGAGGAGGGTGGGGGTGGGGAGTCGTACCTCACCCAGGTAAAGCCGGACTGACAATCAATGAAAGGCTTATTAGGAAATTTCACGGGAGTCTTGAAGTGATTATCCTGAAGCTGTCAGCTGCAAACAGCATGTCAAAATGCCACCCAGGCATTTCTCCCATCTCCAGGTGGTTGGTGTACCTCTGTAAGGAAAACTGAGCGTGTGTGCATGAGACTGACAAGGTAGTGGAGCAGGTGAGGTGGTGGCTGGTACAGTACAGACAGAGGGCAAAAATACACACCTGAACACACACCAAACATTATCTCTTTAATAAATAATTTATCTTAAGCAAAGCAGGCATGTGGGAAAACCCAAGCGCACTCAAGTGTCAATGTTTTCCCTCTCCCTCTCTCATTTGTCTCTCTTGATGCGTGCAGAGCAGCTAATAACGGGTGTGAGTGAATGAAAGTGTGTCATTCTGTCTGCCCATCTCTCCCTCATCTGCTGCCACTCTGATGTTTAATAATTACAAATCACCTACAATGTTTTTCTTTCAATACACATCCTCGAGGGGAGACACCTTTCTAACTCAAAAGCTATTTTCACAGGGTGTATGGTCAGCTGTCCTATTGATTGGATGAACAGGAAGAGGGAGCAAAGTGAGGAAACTATCCCTGAATTACTGAAGTAAAGTTCTTACTTTAGTCCCTGTGTGCAATTTAATACCTGGTTTCACTGCTATAGCAGCTGAAAGCCAAAGGAAACCAGTGTGTATAATGAGGCCTAAGTGCATGAATTTCCATTTGACATTCTTGTCGGTATGTCTCAGCTATACCATACTAATAAAGCATCAGGATACGCAGAAGAACAATAAAAAGGAAACAAGCTCAAAAACTAAAAATCACTGCTTTTTAAGAGTTGGGGTTGCTGGCATTGGCAGCTATAGGATTTCAGAATATCGTAAGAGTGCCACAAACACAAAAACGTGTGAACTCAAACCAGTGCATAATCTTTTCAAATAATTGGACTGTTTTTCAAGTGTTTCCCACACAAACTCATTCTTGTACTGTTTGAGTTGCTGGGTATGCGTGTGTCTCTATGTACTGTATATCTGCACGCACACCAGCACTTTCTTTAAAACACTTATATAATTATACAGTATACATTATAAACCCAGTTACATAAATGTTAGTGTGCTAGTGTGTGTACAATAAAAATTAAAAACAATATTAATTGATTTGCAGATTTCATAAACCCATATTTTAATCCCAGTAGAATATGGCAAACATACCAAATGTTTGAAGGGAGACATTTTTTCTTCCATTAAATTTTTAGCTCATCTAAAACAGGTTGGGACCAGGGCAACAACATCCATCTTACAGACACAGTTTAATGAAAGTAGAGGGTATTTCAATGTTTCTCACCCTAAACTTTTAACGTCTCATTATCTACAATACATAATGGTAAATGGCCTGCATTTGTATAGCGCTTTTCTAGTCCTTAAGGACCCCAAAGCGCTTTACACTACATTCAGTCATTCACCCATTGGTGATGGCAGCTACATTGTAGCCACAGCTGCCCTGGGGCACACTGACAGAGGCGAGGCTGCCGGACACTGGCGCCACCGGGCCCTCTGACCACCACCAGTAGGCAAACATGGGGTTAGTATCTTGCCCAAGGATATTTGGCATGCAGCCAGGAGGCAGCCTGGGATCGAACCACCAACCTTCTGATTAGTGGCTGACCTGCTCTGGCACCTGAGCTACAGCCACCCCCATAATTTCTTGATAATACATAATATTATCAAGAAATCCAAAGAATCTGGAGAAATCTCTGGGTGCAAAGGACAAAGCTATACTGGATGTCTGTGATCTTCAGGCCTTCAGGAGCCACTGCATTAAGAACAGGTATTATTCTGTCATGGAAAAGCACTTCCAGAAATGGACATAGCTTATATACAGTTTTTCTACTCTATCTGAGCACTCAAACTTTATGTAACTTGCCTCATTTACCCATTCATACAGGCACTTTTTCTATACAAGGACTTTCTAACATCCACACACACATTCATCTATTGGAAAGCAATTTGAAAATTGTTCTGTGGCCATATCGAATCAAAATGTTACATTTTTTTATGGAAAACAACTAAACCTCTGCATTTACTACAGCAGAAGACTTAAGAGTCTGAGCTGACCTGTCTGTAGTCCGTAACTTTCACCAACTGGAAACCAAATATGAACACATGAAAGCCTGATTGGATGTAGATCATTGTCAATCAATCTCCTCCGTTCCATGCCTCCTGTACAGTACAGAATGCGTTCAGCTTTTTATGACCTCCTTAAAGGGGGTCCTGCAAGGAGGTCATAAATACAAGCAGCACAAATTAGTTTCCTTCAAAAAGTGGCAGGACTCTTAGAGATGGGGTGAGGAGCTTAGTCATTCGAGAGGTGGTTCAGGCATCTGAACAGAATAGTTACTGGGCGTCTCATAGGTGATTCTGTGATTCCAGGCATGTTCTATCGGGAGGAAGCCCCAGGGCAGACCCAGGACTTGCTGGAGAGATTATACATCCCACCACTAGAAGACCTGAAGAAGGTGGCTGGGGTGACAGAAGTCTGGGCTTCTCTGGTCAGACCCGAATCCACATAAGCACCAGCAATGGTGGATGGATGGACTGATGGGTGTTTTGAAGGCAAAACCTTCCATAGGTCATGTAAAGGCCATGGTATAGATGTCGAGGTAAAAATTTATATCATTATAAAAATTAACAAATGTAGTAATACACTGTGATCAATGGCTGGGAGATGAGAGCCTGGACAGCCAACTCTCATTGGCCAATCAGTGAGTGAGTTTAAAATACTTCTATTAATGTTTGCATTTATAATTTTCTATATTGTTTAATATTCTTATTTTTAATTTTGTTCTAAAAGTTATTTTGCCTTCGTTTAAAAGGAATGGCTCAGGAGATATAGGAGGGGGGTTTGCGGGATGGTGTCTAGTGCTTTTCAATTTTCAAAATAAATGAGAAAATGTTTTTTCACACACTTGTTTTGTTTTGTTGCTGCACTGAAAAACTGTGATCTGAAAAATGAGGCACATAGAAAACCATCAATTTAGTGTACCGTTACTCTGGTATTGCTCTAAAGGGAAAGCATGGATTCTGAAAATTATCTGCAAATGCACAGGCCATATTAAAGGTTTTTCACACGCAGGACATTGAGTACTCTGAGATTTTATTTCCTGTTTGCATTTGTTGTGGACTTTGACTTCAAAGAGCACCTCTGTGCACTCAGTGTGACTTCTTCAATTACTTTTTCAAAATTACTTTTACTTACCGAGTGCAAAGGGGCACTCTGGGTTTCTTCTTTTTTGGCTCGGCAAATTACCTCTCAAGGACAAAACAGAAGCACAATTCCAGCTGTGCTGCACTTTTCAGAAATGACACCTGGAAAGGACTTTTTCTCCTCCAAGCACCACAAACAGCAGGTTTTTCTGTGGGTTATTACACTTGACGGTGATGTGAGCTCAACTCGAGTGCTGACAGGACAAAGTAAGCGACAAGACAGGCAAAAGTGAAAATCAGGTGTTTCTTTACAGAGCAAGTTTAAGGTCTGTTGAGCACCAGCACTTTAGGTTTCTAATTAAGGACGGAAACAATGAGGCAGCTGACAAGATGGAGACAGCTTACGAGTTAAGCATTGTTTTACACTGTTTTACATAAGCCTGAAATCAGCTGTTGATAGGAAAGTACTCAGAGCAGAGGCCTGCTGCTGATATTTTTGTCATTTATCTATTTTTTATCTGCAGTTTTAGAGTTTTTGTTTTTGTTTCGACAGGCATTAATGCAAATTTGAAAGGCTGTTTACTTATGCATTTATAAGATGTTTTTTTATTCATTTATACAGCCCTTTCATGCATACATATGCTTCATTTGGTGGCAGCATAACAATTTCTTACACAGAAAATATAGTGTTATCCTGAGGAAATTCTCCTGGATGTTCTCTGTCACCTTTATTATCCTTCCTTATATACTCATGAGCCGCAAATGATTTCTCATTTTGATGGAGTGACAGCTTCTCTTTTCTTTTTTCACTCTCCACTTTTATTGATGGGATAGCTTGACTTGACAACACTGATTAGATTCTGGCAGACTGGAAAAATACCTCAATTACAACTCTGCTAATTTCAGAAATAAGTGATGTAATGATTTAAACATGTCAGGGAAGAACATTACAGAGCCAATGTTGTCAATATGCAAAACTTTATTGTGTGTGCATTCTGTAATAAGCTGGAGAGCATATATTTCCACTAAAACTGTGTGGATGATGAATGACAAGAGAAGAGCGATTGTGAAAAAAATATCAGGCAAAGCGATTGTTCAGGCCAGACAGAGTGATATGTGTGTGTCTGCGTGTGTGTATGAGGTGGTTTTGCATGCAGGGTTGCACTACAGCTGAGGAGACTGATTAGCAGCAACATCTTGTGCCAAGCTATTTCTTAGCTGTAATGATTTCACACAGCTATCTGTATTCATTTATGCACAGAGTGACTGAGAATGACGAGCGGTGTTCAAAACGAAATATATTTTCCTACATATGGTCTCTATTTCTCTATATTGTCTCCTCAATATTCAGCTCTCACTAATGCTATCTTCTGTTTTTCAAGTCTTCACTCGCTTCACAGTTGCAGTTCAACATTCTAAGATAAGAAAAAATGTTTCTGAATTTTCTTTTTGTCTTTCTTTTTGTGTTTGTATTCTAGACTAAAAGGAGTACAATGCTGTTTTTTTTTAGGTTTTTAAAGCCAGCATGTGTCCACCTACTGTGGAGGAACAGTCTGACTGGGAATAATAACTAAACGACTCGGAGAGGGTGCAAAACATCTGAGTGAAAGCAAACTGCTGGGCATTGCACATTATCATCGGGCTCTCCGCCATCACTCCCCTCTCTGTTCATCCATGTGCCTTATTTTCCAGGCTGATTTGGAAAAGGGAGAAACATATGAATTCATATCTCGATATTCTTTAGCTGGATGGCGATATACAATATATATCTTGATATTTTTTTAAAGCCATAAAGTAAGAACAAAAGGAGAGTTCTTAGTCAAAGCTGTGTCCCAGATCTCACACGGGCACTTTTATTAACATACAGCGTAGATGTACATGAAGAAATTACTCAGAAATAAATTATCAGCATTTATTAAATAATAATGCTCCATGAATAAAATAAAACAATGTTGTTTTTGTGCATAACAAAAAGCTCACAATTGTGCAGTCAAAATGTAAACTAAAAGACGCTGAGCATAATAACAAAGACAGACAGATTTCGCAGCTGCTCTGTTCCCAAGTTCTACTGCGTGAAAATCTGCTTCGTAACCATGTCTCTTAACAGGTGCCATTTGTGGTCCTTATACACACACAGTACGGTAATATTACGTTAAAGAAAGTACGTATCACTCCGCGAGGCTCCTGACTACGGTAGCCGTAATGCTCCGATAATCAATCAAGCGGTGCAGCTTCGTAGCTTACCAAAGTCGTACTAAAACATTTTTGACAGATTGCTGAGCGCCGTGTACCACATAAAATCAGTCTTTGCAGTCAGTAAGCACAACAAGAATTCATAAGGCGCACTGTCGATTTTTGAGAAGATGAAAGGATTTCAGGCAGCCACGCACGGGCTGTTAACTCGTTAACGGAGACTTGCCGTGTTAATTCAGTTATGGCGGTAACGTCATTTTAACGAGAGTAATGCTATCAGCACTAAAATAGCAATCTCCAAATGTTTTCTTTTTACCAACCAGCTCCTCTTTGATAGCTGCCGTGTCCGTCTTCTCGTTGCCTGCAGGTGAAGCGATGGGGGAGTTGTGTTAACTGAAGGAGAGAGGCGAGGCAGAGTAACGTTGCTTAGAGACAAAAGTGGACAAAAGAGAGGCAAACTTGTGGCTCCACAAGGATAATTATAACGTAGCATATACTATATCAATATAAACAATACTGTCACATCTCATATCTTGTATAAAAATATATCGATATAATTAAAAACTCGATATATCGCCCAGTCCTAATATGAATATGTCTGAACATTTGTTCACAACTACAGTTTCTTTTTTAACACCTAATAGCAGACAGCAGTGAGGCACGACTGATAGATAGGCAACATGTAATTGCAGCTTTTTTAGAAATACATCCCTACTTTTCTGGTATTGATAAGATTTTCACGATTCTGATTCCATTTTCGATTCTGTTTAACGATTCGATTCTTTATCGATTCTCTTATCGATTCTTTTAAAAAAGGAGAACACTAAGGTCGATTAGATTAAAACTTTGTTTGGGTGCAAGCCTTTTACCACAAACTTAGTCACTGCTTGGTGACATTCGTCTATCCTGGCCTGAAAAGAGACGCTACCGGTAGACTGCAGCGAGAACTGCCAGCATCTGAGCCAGCCAGACTCTGTCTCTCTCATCATGGTTATCTAAATGCACAGAAATGGCAGGTTTTGTAATAAGGCAGATCGCGCTAACATAATATGCACTGTTAGTTGATTATTTACCTGCCGCATTAACGGGAGAGGACGTGCAAACGTTACCGCTGCTGCTGGGTTGAGATTCACGAGTCCAGAGCGGAATTAAAAACACGACATTCATTTAAGGTCATCGCGTGTTTTGTGAGCAAATGCTTTTGCATATTCGTAGTGTTTCCTCCCTTAAATGAAATATCTACTTTGCAAGTATTGCAAGTTGCCCTGTTGCCATCCGTTCACGTAAAGTATAACCAAACTTTTGAGCATTTGAGCCGCCATGTTTCCTGCCAGGTAAATGACGCTCCGCAACGTGGTGATGTCATTCGGGGCGACTGGAATTGATAAGGGAATTGTTTGCGAAAATGGCAAACAATTCCATGAATTGAAACAGTGGGAACCGGTTCTCAACAAGAACCGGGTTTCGATACCCATCCCTAGCCAAAAGGTATAATGCTAAAGTAAGCATGATACTGTTATACCAAAGCTATCATACTTTTGTGTGAACAGAAAGATGCAGTTGTTCTGGCTGAATGCAGACCATTAAGAACTGCCTTTTCTCCATGTTTTCCTTCCTTAAATATGGCTTCCTGACAGCCACCCTTCCATTGAGACCATTCCTGATGAGGCTTTGGTGAACTGAAGGGCCAGATGCTCTCTCAGATACCGTGTCGGGTCTTTTCTGGATTTTCTCCTTTGTTTTTTACTGCCTTGACTTTCAGACACTCTTCATCTGCTGTAGATATTTTTAGCCATGGCACTTATTTTGTAGGCGACGCTTGTCCAGTTTCATCACACTATGCCGAGATATGCAAAGTTCTTTGGGAATTATGCTTCTTTTGCAAAAATACCAGTGAAGCTGTTTTTATTTTTATCTTTATCGTGTTTCTTGTAGATTTGGCTAAAAAAAATTAGATCAAATTACATATTTTTGTAACAGGCAGCTAGCAACAAAGTGCCTGAAGGCACAAATTTGATTGTTGTCTGATTTGTTGAGATACAAACCTCTTTTATCCCTTGCGTTTGGTCAGTGTTAAGTGGTTCAAACAACAAAAGGACATTCCTCTGAAGGTGCTCAGGTGCAAGGTCTGGACTAAACAAGAAAAAACTTTGAACACCATTAAGCAAGCCTGGAGAATTTTTGCTCAAGACCACTTAAAAAATGACAAGAATGGAAGCAGAATATGAGGTTTGACTCAGGACTGTGTACCTGGCACTGTTTACCTATCTACTTTTTTCATTTGAAATATACAACTATATATAGGGAGACTGAAGAAGTCACTTGGGATGAGTGACAAAATGTTTCTTCCACTGAAAACGCTACCCCCTGATGAACACAATCAACCTTTTTGGGATTTCCTTACCTGGATGATTGAGCATGCATCAAACAACTATACATAGAGCTAGTTTTTCAGGGAGGGTGATGTGCTGATTGTGTTGGCAACATATCACACCTATCTGCATTAAAAGGATGATTGTTTATAAATAATGTGCCTCACCTATATTAGTGAAGCTAACTGAAAACAAAAAGGGGAGGAAAATTTGCATATGTTCAGTTAGTAAAGTAGCACTTCTAATTTACAAAAACATGAACTTAGTGGCTCATAATTTGCTTGGCTTTGAAACTTGAGAAGAAAATGTTCTAATGCTGGACTTGATCCTCCACAGTAATCACCCTGCATCTGTGAGAACATTCCCAGAGGTCAGACATTCATTAGCAAGAAAAAAACAGAACACAGCTTGTAGCCTTTCTGTCAAGATGAAAAAACACACTGTTCATTTCATACTCACATCAAGTTGAACATGGTATCAAAATGGGAGAAAACTGCAATGTATTTCCTATTTTTCCTCAGTCTGAAACTATAACACATTCAACAAAATAAGCCTACTGATGTGAAATGATGTACAAATTAGTCCAAATACTAATTCACTGTACACCCATTCAATATAGTTACGATTACATATCCATGTAATTGAAAAAACAGACAGGGCAACATCTGCCACAAATAAAAACACAATATCTTTTTTGTAAAAAACGACAACAACAAAAAACACACATAAAAAAACTTGCCACTATATCCTGTTCTGACCAGCAAGTTTTCCTGAATCCCTACCATGGAGGTAGACAGTATTAAGGCAGAATGACCATTATGGACACAACAGGCACATTACAAGGAGACATGATCTTGAAGTTTCCTTTCACTGAAGGCTAATTTATGCTCATTAAATTGTGAAACTGTGAATGCTACTTTCTGAAATCACAATGTTGCTATAAATTCTCTATGTGCAGCACTTTGAGGCTTCTTTTGTGACTTCTCTTCTCACACATCCAATGAGATAAGAGCATTTCAGAACTACTGGTGATTTTTGGAGTGCCAAACAGACCACAAAAAGAAAACTCTACAAAGACAATCAAGGGGACCTTTTCCACTCTGAGCTGAATGCTGTAGAGCTGTTGTACCTATACTGTGGTGAATTTGCCGACACATCCACTCATGGGAAGTTTGGGAACTGTAACTGAATGTTTTAGTCTTGTGAAAGATGTTTCTCACTGTAAAATTATAATTGTTTTTGTTTGGTAATGATCGTCTGTTCTTCCCCACCACCTGGGAAGCAACAATTGCTTCTCAAACATCACTACTGATGTCTTTCCTCCTGGGCATTGTCTTCACGCACACATGAATGCTTCAGATCCGCAAACTGCCAAAACGTCTGGTATTATAGGGACGGTCACACTTGCTGACGATTAGTTAATCAGGTGTATTTGATTAGCAGCACCTGGCTGCCACTCTCCCTCTTAAGCCCAGGAAGGGTGTACTTAATTTTTCAATTTTTCAAACATTTTTTTACATGACTGTATACCTTCAAAATTTTAAATATGACTTATTTTTGGAGTGATGCTCAATAAGGTGGGGCCACAGATGCAGGGAGAGTGTGGGGGCATTGCTGCATCAGTTAGACAGTGTAGCGAGAAAGAGGAGATGCCACTGAAATGACTCTAATGAAGGAAATGGGGCAAATCAATTTATATTGTAATAAAAAAATGGTCTTATCCTCTTTTTGATTTAAAAATATATTGATGCACGTTAAAAAGTCAATATACCACCAGGCCATACTTGATGTGATGTGGAAATTTGGAAATGGTAAGAATGTGGACACTGACATTGAATCAATCAATTTAAGAAAAACAAATCAATACCAATAACAGGGCCTTGAACAAACTATTATTTTTACAATTGATTCAGGTACAGAATATTCTTTCCAATTAATTATAAAATGTCTAGAAAAGGAAAAAACCTAAATTTCCCATAGCCATGCTGACATCCTAGAACAGAATAGGCTTCTATTCTATTAAATGTTTCAATCCATACTTCATTTTACCCTATTTTTTCCCTCTGGCTTTCTTTGTAAAGTGTAATCTCCACAGAGAGCTGCTGAAATTACACAAACCTCCTGCTGTTCATGTGTTGCAAACTCTTTAATGGCTCTGGGTTTCAATACAAGATTTCTGTTTTCATCCACCCCTCTGGAGAAAGTGGGGGGAAATCAATACAACTCCATCAAGTTGTACATAAAAACATTGTTCTTTTCCTTTTGCACAGTCAAAATAAACTGTTCCTATCTACTAAATTCTTTACTATTAGTTAGCCTGTCAAGCAATTCTCTCCTCAGTTACTGTGCAATGTTGACAGACAGCTAGTTCTGGGTAGAGACACCAGATGGACATATCGACTGAAATGCGTGTATCTTGCTCACATGTTGTTTTTTAGTGTGAACTGTTGCAAAGAAAATCCCCAAATATCCATGTGATCCCAGTAACGACCCGAGACACTCAGTGTGCTGGTGACCGTCTTTTTCTTTACAAAATGTGTGTTTCTCAGTATCAATCCCTTGTCCTGACAGCTTTCCAGCTCTCTCCACCTTTCCTGCTTTCCTCCAGGTCCTGGGGAAATAGGGAAATCGCACTTACTGAATTGCTCCCAGCTGCCATGCCAGCCTCCCTGGCATTGCCCCTCGAGCTCGCTGCACCACAACACACACCTCCATCACCCAACGGAGGGCCGGGGAGCCATCTGGATCCAGCAATGGCTGTTGTTTTCTCCACCTGTGGGCGCACCTACCTCCCAAGTGGTACCTCAAATACTGTACCTCCCTCCATCCAACCGCACACTTCTTCGGGTTGACCGGGAGCCCCGCCTGCACCAGGGAACACCAGGACCATGGTCGCCACCCAGGTGTTACTATCCATGATGATGTAGGCAGCAGGATATGAGGTGTGGATGCCTTAGTGCACCTGGTCCATGAGGCGCTGTGGCCAGGGCTATATTGGTACAAACTGTCGGGAGTGGAGAAGGCCGTTTTTTTTCTTGGACTCTGTAGACAAGGGAATCTGCCACTAGCCCTTGGTTAAATCCAGTGTCATAAAAAAGCTAGCAGTGCCTAACCGATCCAAGAGCTCGTCGACGTGGGGCAGGGGGTAGAACACATCTGCAAAATGCTTTTGCAATGCAGCAACATCCACTCTCTGTTCCTGTGTAAGATGGCCATCACAAAGGAAGGAGGTGGGAATCCTGGAATTTGGCACTGCCGACCCCAGTATTTTAATAACTGTACAGTAGTCTGTTTTTGGTAACTATAAATACGTAAAAAAAATGTATGTTTCTGTTCTGTGTCCTGTGTACTGTTTGTATATGTGTTTTTCTTGCTTGCTGCTGTTACAACCAAATTTCCCCTTGTGGGACAATTAAAGGATTATTCTATTCTATTCTAACTTATCTCTCTCCTTAACCATGCTCACCAGATAAGTAGTTTCAGCCTCTCTCAAAGCTTTGAGGAGGTTGAGGTGATATATTTGTGTGGCTCCTGCCCTGTCCAACCGTACCCCTTTATAATCAACGTCCCCCACTCACTGTGTGGCCACAAAGGGTCCTTGCCACCTGGCAAGTAACTTTAAGGAAGAAAAAAGTAGTAATACAACCACTTTGCCCCCAGTGAAAACTGCTCCTCTGTTGTACAGGCGCGTGACAACCTTTCCAAAGTGTGTAGCTTTGCTCTCGGGTCCAGAACATACTGATTTTCATTTTTAGCTGGGCTTGGACCTTCCTCCTAGTTTTCTTTAATTAGGTCCAACACTCCCTACAGCTTTCTGCCAAATGGTAACTCAAAGGGAGAAAATGCTTTGGAGGCCTGGGGTAATTCATGCACTGCAAACAACAGAGGGTCTAACTTGCAATCTTACAGATTTAATCCCCAATAATTCATACAGGTGGTGATGATCGACCCAGAAGGTTGCCGCCCTCGGGGCAGACTGAAGAAACGGTGGATAGACAAAATTAAGGAGGACATTAAGACTGTCAACACATCACCTGAGGATGCCTTGGACAGAACCAAATGGAGACACCTTTGCCGAAGAGCGGACCCTGCACCGGCGGGAACAACGCCAGGATGAAGAAGATTTCATACAGCTCTTTCAGTGTGGGAGACACAAATGATGTGCCCTGGTCGGTCAGAATCTTTTTGGGGATGCAAACTCGGGAGATGACCTGAAACACCACCTGCGCTACACTCTTTGCAGAAATGGTGTGCAGCGGCACTCCTTCTGGAGGTGGCATTGCATAATCCACCAGAACTAATACAAAGTGGCCCAATGAGGTCCATGCCAATGCGCTCAAATGGGACCAGCAGCTGGACCGGCTGTGTGGTGGTCTGACATGATAAACGGGACACTCAACGTCCTTGTGACTGTGTTTTTATTTACAAAATGTGTCTTTGTTTTATACAGCAAAAATCTACAGTGAAGCTACAAAATTTACATTCAAATATGCAGACAAACTTAGTCTGACAGGATGTTTAGGCAGCTTTTGCTGAAGGCTAACAGCAGCCGTCCCACTTTCTATCGCAGTGATACCTGCAGCAACTAGGGGTGAGACATGGGGTGTACAAGACCATATTTTAAGGCTTTCGTCACATTGTTTTTCACATTTAAAGTGAAAGTGAATACAATTTGAATAAAACTGTTATTTTTTAAAATGTAAATATAAAAGTCTTTACTGCCAATAAAAATTAACAGGGGCGAGTAAAACTGAGTTACTGACTGGGGCTGAATTATTATAAACATTTATTATAGACATGTAGACCATAATAACATCTTGTTTTCAGCAGCATAAACACACATGAAGTCTACCTCATCTAGAAGACAGAAAACTGCAATTAAAGGGTTCAGGGTTTTTTTTTTGACAGATTCTGTCAATTATTAAAACACTGCAATTTCTAAAGTGGAAACCAATGAGCAGTTTATTTTGAAAGACCTGTGTTTTTTCTCTTTTGAATATTTATACTTGCTCATTAATAAAATTTCTGTTCAGATTACTAAATTAAAAGATGGAATAATTGATTGCATACTTGATTACTATCGATGGTTGATAATTGCAGACCTAGATCAATCTGTATTTATGAATATGATATGTACCACAGTTTGCTGTAAGTAGCCCATTATATATCATAGCCCTTTACTTGATCCATCTGTCTTAACTAGTTATAGACCAATCTCCAACCTTGCTTTTCCCATAAATTTTTAAAAGAGTAGTTTCAGTCAGGATTTAGAGTGCACCATAGTACTGAAACAACACTAGGTTACTTCATACGACCTTCATACGACCTACGACAGTGGACTCGTTTCTATGCTTGTGCACCTCAATGCAGCATTTGATCATACTGATCACAAAATTTAGACCAACACCAGAACACACCACATCTATCAAAGGAGTCATGCTGAAATGGTTTGAATCTTATCTGATAGACTCCGACATGCTCATGTAATGGAGTGAATTAATATTATTACACAAATAAAAAAACAGAGATAGATACAGGGAGTGCAGAATTATTAGGCAAATGAGTATTTTGTCCACATCATCCTCTTCATGCATGTTGTCTTACTCCAAGCTGTATAGGCTCGAAAGCCTACTACCAATTAAGCATATTAGGTGATGTGCATCTCTGTAATGAGAAGGGGTGTGGTCTAATGACATCAACACCCTATATCAGGTGTGCATAATTATTAGGCAACTTCCTTTCCTTTGGCAAAATGGGTCAAAAGAAGGACTTGACAGGCTCAGAAAAGTCAAAAATAGTGAGATATCTTGCAGAGGGATGCAGCAGTCTCAAAATTGCAAAGCTTCTGAAGCGTGATCATCGAACAATCAAGCGTTTCATTCAAAATAGTCAACAGGGTCGCAAGAAGAGTGTGGAAAAACCAAGGCGCAAAATAACTGCCCATGAACTGAGAAAAGTCAAGCGTGCAGCTGCCAAGATGCCACTTGCCACCAGTTTGGCCATATTTCAGAGCTGCAACATCACTGGAGTGCCCAAAAGCACAAGGTGTGCAATACTCAGAGACATGGCCAAGGTAAGAAAGGCTGAAAGACGACCACCACTGAACAAGACACACAAGCTGAAACGTCAAGACTGGGCCAAGAAATATCTCAAGACTGGTTTTTCTAAGGTTTTATGGACTGATGAAATGAGAGTGAGTCTTGATGGGCCAGATGGATGGGCCCGTGGCTGGATTGGTAAAGGGCAGAGAGCTCCAGTCCGACTCAGACGCCAGCAAGGTGGAGGTGGAGTACTGGTTTGGGCTGATATCATCAAAGATGAGCTTGTGGGGCCTTTTCGGGTTGAGGATGGAGTCAAGCTCAACTCCCAGTCCTACTGCCAGTTTCTGGAAGACACCTTCTTCAAGCAGTGGTACAGGAAGAAGTCTGCATCCTTCAAGAAAAACATGATTTTCATGCAGGACAATGCTCCATCACACGCGTCCAAGTACTCCACAGCGTGGCTGGCAAGAAAGGGTATAAAAGAAGAAAAACTAATGACATGGCCTCCTTGTTCACCTGATCTGAACCCCATTGAGAACCTGTGGTCCATCATCAAATGTGAGATTTACAAGGAGGGAAAACAGTACACCTCTCTGAACAGTGTCTGGGAGGCTGTGGTTGCTGCTGCACGCAATGTTGATGGTGAACAGATCAAAACACTGACAGAATCCATGGATGGCAGGCTTTTGAGTGTCCTTGCAAAGAAAGGTGGCTATATTGGTCGCTGATTTGTTTTTGTTTTGTTTTTGAATGTCAGAAATGTATATTTGTGAATGTGGAGATGTTATATTGGTTTCACTGGTAAAAATAAATAATTGGAATGGGTATATATTTGTTTTTTGTTAGGTTGCCTAATAATTATGCACAGTAATAGTCACCTGCACACACAGATATCCCCCTAAAATAGCTAAAACTAAAAACAAATTAAAAACTACTTCCACAAACATTCAGCTTTGATATTAATGAGTTTTTTGGGTTCATTGAGAACATGGTTGTTGTTCAATAATAAAATTATTCCTCAAAAATACAACTTGCCTAATAATTCTGCACTCCCGATAGATAGATAGATAGATAGATAGATAGATAGATAGATAGATAGATAGATAGATAGATAGATAGATAGATAGATAGATAGATAGATAGATAGATAGATAGATAGATAGATAGATAGATAGATAGATAGATAGATAGATAGATAGATAGATAGATAGATAAAAAGAAAGCACTGCATATATTTCCATTGCTATGCTGATGATACCTGCTTTATTTATCCACAATGCCAAATTCAGACAAAAAGAGTTTATTGTACTGTACTGATAAGGCATTATTCAAGTACCAGTGTGAGGATTCTCAGAACTTGTTTTATTTACCAAGATATGTCCTTCAACATGCAAATTAAAGAAGCACTTTTATGTGTTTTGTTGTGATATGCCACAATGTGAAATGTCTTCTATGAAAAAGGCTGATTGAAACGTGATTTTTGCCTAGAAGCATAGTAGATGGCAGCAATAATCACACACATCACAATTCCGCACTACCATGAATGAATATCAAGAGTTACAGAGTATGAATACTTCTAACCAAATATCAAATCTTAAAACAGTTTAAAAATGTATTTGTTTGTTGTTTTTATACTGTATTAAAAACAACTTCATTCTACTTTGCAGGGAAAAGACATTAAAAGCCATTTTCCCTCTGTTTCAGATTAGGCTGATGTGATTTATAGGCATGACTCTGCCTCTACTCTTACACCCATGGGCACTGTCTATCATTCTGCCCCGGGATTCATTACTGGTAATCTACAGAGTGCTCATCACTGCATCCTATATGAAACGGTTGGGTGGTATTTTTGTATGAGAAACATGATCTGAATACGTTATTTTTAATCTTCAAGTTCTTTAATGGGAAACAGTCATTGTAAAACACTTACATGCTAGACCTGTACTCTGCACATATCATAGTCGATACTAATGACAGGCTTTCACTGCAAATTTCTCAAATCTGCATTAAGCTTTTAGTTTTTATACTCCAAACACCTGAAACTCTCTATAATGTACCCTAGAAATTAATTCTGTAGTCACAATGTTTCTAACAATGTTGCTGATTTAGTTGCAACTATTAGATTTATATTGCATCTTGATCTCATTCGTCAAGTAGCTGCTATGAATTTAACTAAAGTCAACTAAATTAAATTCATAAAAATAAGGTAAACCAGCTAAAGACAGGTAAAGACAGACACTTCATATAATTCTAAGACACTTCACAACGTTCACATTAAGAGGCTCATACAAACTGACAAAAACTGACAAAAACTGACAAAAAAATGACTTTTTGAGTTTTTAGCAAAAAAAATCATTTTTTTTTAATTAATGTGCTGTAATCAAAGGATTATGATATTTTTTTTTATCTCTAAAAACTGTGCAGTCTTTAAACCATAATAAAATAGAAGGCATTGTTAAGTTACATAAGTGTTGTTAAGTTCGATGTCTGGATGTATAAACAGTATATTTATACATATATATGTGTATAAATATACTGTATATATGACATTAGGTGACTTATTTATTAGGAGCTGGGATGCACCAGTTTATTGTCATCTTATCATTGGTTACTGGACTCAATGACAGTCATAGGCATATAAGATGACTCCACTTACAGTGATGTCAGTGTAGCTTTATTTTACTCTGGCTAACTTTGTTGGCTATTTGAGGTGCTACATAGGTTTAGGCTGGTTGGCTGGACATGGCTCAAATGAAAAACAGCACAAAAAGAGCCTGACTGTTCTGTAAGTGCATCAAATATTGTTACAACAGGGTGATAATTTACATGAAGTGAGTGGAACATTAAACTAGTACCTTCAAAATAATCTAAAAGAGCTTATCAGAAATTAAAATCAATAATGACCTTAGTCATGCAAAGGATGGCCAGTACTGAGGCAGAATTCTACAATCCTCCCAATAAATAAACAGTTAAATATGAGAGAGGCAGTAAATGTTGTCCTCATGCTAACAAAAGGCTTATGCTACATAATGAAGGCTGGGATCCACATAACTGTGGTTTATTGATAACTTTCTGTTATTGATGAGCATCAAGTTGTTTGCCGGCGTCGCTGTAATTGTAACTCCCAGGCTTTGCCACTGTTTTGTGAATGTGAAAATGTGATGTTTAGAACACAATGGCTAAATGATAAACTGCTTGTTTTGTGCACGCCCAGAGGGAGGTATGAAAAACTACTCTGTTAACAGTCCCTGAATTTGTAGTCAAAACTGAATCCTTAACATGGTGCCTTCAGATTCTGCATCCAAACAGAACTACAAACAGCTCATGGGCCATTAAAGAGTGAGCTGTAGAACAGCCACTCCCTGGCACCCTGGCATCTTTTGATTTATTACTGGGCTAAGTTCTTCATCGTATGGAGAAGCCGACATGCTGATGTATCCCTGGAGACACATTGCAATAAAATGAACTGCCATTGTTTTCTTGCAGAACTGTACAAATTGCCTCATCAAAGCCACAACATGGGTCCTCCACCTCTAGCCATTAATCAGTGGGAGAGACGTAGACGCCACAAAATGCCTTTGCATTTTCCTGAGATGAGCATCAGGCTGACAAGTGTTGTTGTTTCCATGTTTCACTACCTGCAAGTCAAATACAAAAGCTCTGAGTTCAGTGCCTCTTATGAGACACGGCATTGTTCGAAATGACATTCTACAATGGAAATCTTGCCATCACCTTCACCCTAAATATGGGCATCCATAAATGAATGACATCACTTTGGGAATAATTTAGAGGCACTGCGGGCTGAATTCTAATGACCATGTTAACCTTTGCTAACAAAGTTCCCTTGACATTCACTTTTCAAAGAGGAGTAAGAAGAAGAGAGTCATTTGTAATTTCCAATTACTCGTAACTGTTCTTTTAATAATTTTCCACTCTTGTCTTCACAGTTTTTTATTTCTAATTAGGACAAGAATTGTAAGGAGGTTCAATTTTATTAAATTTCCAAATATGGATTTAATACCATTAAGATGTGCGGTGTGACACCCTATTTTTTGCAAGTTACTGGTTTAAGAGCATTTCAAGCAAAAACTGTATTAGGTATTCACTGGGCCTATTCAGCTGTTCTTCAAAGATTGTTCTCAAATGTCTGTGCACAGCTGTGGCAGACCTGTGACATGCAAGCCTCACCTGGCAGACTTTGCAATGCTACCCTTGCGAGATGGGCTTTATGGTCAAATACACCCCCTAGTAACAACCCAAACATCCTCCAGTTTATTTATTAATTTAGTTAGTTATTTGTGTCATTTTAATTGTATTTAACCTCCTAAGACCCGAACTCTTTCATGGCATGCATTTTTAATTTCTCTTTGCTATTTGGGCTGATTGGGACTCGATGGATGTAAAAACAAAGAATTACCTGATTTTTATTTTTTACCTGATTTTTGTTTTTGACAAAAATGAGATCCACATTTAAGGACTTTCTTTTTAAATTTTGATAGAACAGTGGCAGTATAATGTCCTCTTAAGTGGATATCAGGCCCTTGTAGAGCAAAATTTAGTATTTTGGTCTAGACGACCCAAAACCTCTGTAAAAATATTTTTTCTTCTACTCGAGCAGCTTTAGTGTTGAAACAGTTTCAAAGAAATCTTCAAGATGGCGCCGAGTATGGCAGCCTCGTCGCGAGCTCCCCCAAGCAACAGCTTTTTTCTGTGTTTAATTTTACTTTTCCTTCATTTTTTCGCGAGTAGCACATGTCTCCTTGTGTACGACCAACAAGCCTTACTGGACATAAATAAAAGACGGTCTTTCTTATAACTTTCCGGAGTTCAAGTTTTGCAACACGGACGCTCCATTTGCAGACCCCCCATTCATCTCACCTGAGACGCCTTTGTTCTCTGTCCCTGGAGGCCGCAAACGCCGACGCAGAGGGAGAAGATCTGGCGTTCTGGTTCGACTGAGACGGCGCACTAACAGATCACCGTTACCCAGTTTATTACTGGCTAATGTGCAGTCTCTGGAGAACAAGCTGTGCGAGCTTCGGGCACGGATCTCATTCCAGCGAGAGATGCGGGACTGCTGCATGATCTGCCTCACAGAAACCTGGCTATTGGACAAGGTACCGGACTCCGCAACACAACTACCGGGGTTCTCTGTGCACCGCGCGGACAGGTCACAGGATCTTACTGGGAAAAGCAGAGGCGGTGGTGTATGTTTCATGATCAACAACAGCTGGTGTGATTATGCGAACGTGCACCCGGTCAAATCCTTCTGCTCACCGGACCTGGAGTACCTGATGATTAAGTGCCAGCCATTCTGGCTACCGAGGGAATTTACAGCAGTGATTATTACGGTTGTTTACATTCCCCCACAAGCCGACACTAACCGAGCACTCAGGGAACTGTACAGCGCGATCAGCAGTGAGGAAACCGCACACTCAGAGGCAGCGTTTATCACGACCGGGGACTTTAATAAGGGAAACCTGAAGAAAGTCTCACCAAAACTCCACCAACACATCCACTTCAACACTCGTGGAGACTGGCTACTTGACCACTGCTACACCTCTTTCCGGGATGCGTACAAAGCCCTCCCCCGCGCCCCATTCGGCCAATCAGATCACCGCTCCATCCTGCTCCTGCCCGCCTACAGGCAGAAGCTGAAACAGGAAGCTCCAACCCGGAGGGCGGTGCACCGTTGGATGGACCAATCGGAGTGTGCGCTGCGGGACTGTTTTGATCACGCGGACTGGGAAATGTTTCACGTGGCTGCTAGGGACATTGATGAATACACAGACTCAGTCTGCGGATTTATCAGGAAATGCGTGGAAGATGTCGTCCCACCCAGAACAGTTAAATCCTTCCCAAATCAAAAACCCTGGATTAACGGAGATGTTCGCGCGGCACGGAGCACCGCCTTTGCCTCCGCGAACACATCGGACTACAAACACGCACATTACCAACTCCGGAAGACGATCAAAGCAGCCAAACCTGAGTACAGGGACAGGGTGGAGCAACAGTTTGACAACCCTCGGAGTATGTGGCAGGGACTAAACACGATCGCAGACTTTAGAGGGAAACCCAGCACACCGCAGACCACGGCCTCTCTGTGTGAGGATCTAAACGTATTCTACGCTAGATTTGACACAGCGAACACCATGAGACCGGACAGTGTGCGCACCGCGGATGACGTCAGTGCGCACACTGTGTCTGAGGAGGATGTGCGGAAGTGCTTCAGGAAGGTGAACGCACGCAAAGCTACTGGTCCGGACGGGATTCCCGGCCGCGTCCTCAAGTCATGCGCGGCTCAGCTGGCTGGAGTGTTCACGCACATCTTCAACCTTTCCCTCTCTCTGTCTGTAGTCCCAGCCTGCTTCAAAATGGCCACCGTCGTCCCTGTACCCAAATCCTCCACCATCTCCTCATTGAACGACTGGCGACCTGTAGCCCTGACCCCCATCGTGAGCAAATGCTTCGAGAAGCTGGTCAGGGACTTCATCCGCTCTGCACTACCCGACTCACTGGACCCCAACAGGTCCACTGATGATGCCATAGCCCTGACACTACACACTGCCCTGTCACACCTGGAGAAGAGAGACACGTATGTGAGAATGCTGTTTGTGGATTACAGCTCAGCATTCAATACCATCGTTCCCTCGAAGCTGGACAGGAAACTGCAGGATCTAGGACTGAGCAGCTCCCTCTGCAGCTGGATCCTTAGCTTCCTGTCTGACAGACGCCAAGTGGTCATCCCCCATCACACTGAACACTGGTGCTCCACAGGGGTGTGTACTGAGCCCTCTCCTATACTCACTCTACACTTACGACTGCACAGCCACTAACAACTCCAACATCATTGTGAAGTTTGCGGACGACACTACAGTGGTGGGTCTTATCACCAATGGTGATGAGACGGCCTACAGGGAGGAGGTCAGCGCCCTGACCCACTGGTGTCAAGACAACCATCTCACCCTCAACGTCGCAAAGACAAAGGAGTTGATAGTGGACTTCCGCAGGTGCAGAGAAGTACACACCCCCATCACCATCAACGGCGCTGCTGTGGAGAGAGTGGGCAGCTTCCGGTTCCTTGGTGTACATCTGGCTGAGGATCTTACGTGGTCAGTACACACAAACAAAACAGTGAAGAAGGCGCAGCAGCGCCTCTTCTTTCTCAGGAGACTGAAAAGATTCGGCATGAGCCCCCGCATCCTCAGGACCTTCTATCACTGTGCCATTGAGAGCATCCTCACTGGATGCATCACCACCTGGTATGGCAACAGCACCGCCTACAACTGCAAAGCTCTCCAGCGAGTAGTGCGGTGCTCTGAACGGATAATTGGAGGTGAGCTTCCCTCCCTCCAAGACATCTACAGGAAGCGGTGCCTGAGGAAAGCGGGGAGGATCATCAAGGACTCCAGTCACCCCAGCCATAAACTGTTCAGACTACTTCAGCAGACTGAGAGACAGCTTTTTCCATCAGGCCATCAGACTGCTGAACACGTCATAGACACCTCAGCTTCACTACTGGAACTTCAACATTATGCACTCCATACTGTACAGTAATGCCACTGTTTTGCACATCTCAACTCTGTATATTTTTATATATTTTATTTTATTGTTTACTCTATTTAATTTGTAAAATATGTGTACACACACACACACGTAGAAAAATATTTAGTATACACATCCAGAAATGCATATACTATTATATATTGTACATATATTTAGTTTCAGATGTAGCCATTCTTGTATTTTGCTTGTTTACGTTATTGTATTTTGAACAAATCTGTTGCTTGTGAAGCTCGCACACAAGAATTTCACTCACATGTGCTGTACCACTGTACCTGCACATGTGATGTGACAATGAAAGTGATTTGATTTGATTTGAAGAGTTATTATCTATTAGAAAATTCGTATTTTTGACAACACTGGACAATCTGTACATGCTACAGAAATTTACATTAGTTAAATTCAAGTTTGTATTTCCACTGCAACGGAGAAGCTTTATTCCAAGCATACTCTGTATGAAAAGCCTGTGACACAACAGGATTTGAACTCAACTGCTCTTATAAAACAGAGAAAAACAAACAAGCTATTCCTCTGAGCCCGAGCCAGCATGGCCACTTAACCTGAACCCGCAACATTCAGACAGGCAACAAATGAAGCTTTCTGTATGACTGGGTTTTCACAAACTCCCATTTTGCTGCATAAACTCACCTCGATCAGACTAAAATCTCATGCTGACTTCATGAAGACGTGACGTGTCTCAGCAGGTGGATCCATGCTAACTGTTTTTCTTATTAGGAGCAATGGAATATCATACATAAGTGCTTGTCAGAGAAAACCAAATGGTTTAACCTTTAAACGCTGATACTATTGCACATTCAGCTCAACAAATTCCAAATGATCTCTACCAATATAATGCAGCAAGTGTTTCACTTTTATTGCAACCATGTACTGAAATGCTTCCTATGTTTGTTGTGATGCCAGTTTGTGACGCTACTAACTACTGTTCACTGTTAAACCAGATAACCAGTCAGATCAACCATAATGTAACAGTAGGCCTTGACCGCTTTACAGTTTGATGTAACAAAGACATTACACAGTTGTGCCTGTTATTTCCATTAAATTATGGAGTAGTGTTTAGATGATAACTAAAAATTGATTAACGGAAAATTTAGGAGTATTTGGGATTTTTAAAAAAACTATTATCTGGCATTTTGTAGACCATTAATTAAGTAGAAAACCAAGCAGAGAACCAACAGACCAGTGATTCCCAAAGTGTGGGCCAATGCCCCCTGGTGGGCAGCAAAGGCTCTGCAGGTGGGCTGCAGTAATAACAGAAATTCAGTTTGAAATTAGTCAGAAATATGTACAGTTGCATATTTATATATTTAAATAAATGTGGGTAGTTTATGATGTTAGTCATTGCACTAAATTTACTGCTCTTTTATTCATACTCGTCTCCCTGTAGCAGTGGGTCAAACATATGACTGGGTAGCATTAGCAATTTATAGCCAACACCCTTTGTTTGATTTTTTTGAATACTGTGGGGTAGCATAACGTAAGCAGCGAGGAAAGTGATAGGAAGACAGCATCAGCAGACTGTTCAAAGTTTCTTTTATATGTCCTTTATTTTCTGGTGTCGCCATTCAACAATTCTTTCACTCAAACATAAGAACCCACCTGCTTTAAACAGAATTCCACCCACAGCTGAACCTCATTAATCCCTACCACTGAGAAAACAGGTTAGACCAAATAAAACAGGAATAAAATTCAGACAAAGAAACAGGAATATACCTGTTTCACATATGGGACTTGCACAAAGGAACACACAATGGTAAATATAACCAAACTACATAAAAAAATGAAAGATTCAAATCAACTAATGATTAAGTGACATTTGGCTTTAAGAACATTTGCACAGATGTAGTGAATGTAACAGACCTGGGATAGTATGTAGAGCCAAGGTTACATTTGCAGTGTCTACATTAAAGCATTATGATTGACTATAAGATAACACAAGACAAATTAACAATATATGGAAGTGACAAATGGTAAATGAATTCAATCCACTTTGTCACAAATACAAATTTCACGTCAATATATGACTTTCCGTTGTATTTTTATTACAGTGAAGATTTAAGATTGGGTGGCCCACGTGAAATTTTCTGGTTTTTAAGTGGTCAGTAGCCTGCTTGGCTTTGGCAATGGATACTAATATGTACAAACTCCAGCAGATTCAACAACTATACCTCTCAGTTACAGCCGCTCAGTTCGTCTAACCACACAGTCTTCATTTTGAACTGAAGAAACTGAAGAAATTTTATTTCTAAATCCTCAAGTGCTGTTTTGATGAATTTAAAGAGAGCGCAACTGAGTCGAAATGTATTTTCAACCTGAGTTCCTCCAAACTAAACCCACCAAGACTTTTTCTGTGAACCTCAGACTTTAATTCCTGACTGCCAATCCAGCAGAAATCCCCCTCAGACAGCTTTTCACATAAAAAGAGCAATTTCCCCCTCGATTTACTAAATATAACTGTGATGTCACACAGCATGTATCGGAAGATTCACGTCCAGGCTTGACTGCCATTCATTTCTCATAATTACTGTGTCACACTTGTTGCCCACAAGCGCAGCTCGTCATCCACCGGGGCTGTTGTCGGCTCACCTCTATCAGCCAAAAGGCCTGGGAAATCAGCCAGGCACTGAGAGAATAATGGCTTCTGCACGCCAGTGTCTCACACCTGACTAAACAGAGGAAAACGCAAATGGGTAGGGCATTGCTCTTGTGTGATTACAACAGATGGTGACCTACTGCCTCCCAAAACTTGTACGGAGATGGTGGGTAGGCACTGCATCACAGTACAAAAGGCTGTGAGGAGTTCATAAGATGTTTGTTTATTTTGCTTTTACTGCTATGAGTCACCTGTCTGCCTATGAAATGTTTTCTTTCAGCCTTATTTGTGAACTCAGGTGTTTTTTTTTTTCTTTTTTTATCAGTTTGATCAAAATGTCAACCTCCTCCAAAAATGTCACTTCAAAGATTACCTCAAATAACATCCCTCAAAGAAAGCAATTCTCACACCAAGGGGTTAGAAACCAACGTAACAATGCCGGTCAATGGAAACCAATATGGTGGCAAACATTAGATGCAGCTGCACTAAGCTGCGGCTTTTCTGCTGCTTCTGAAAGTTACAGTGTAGAGTATTACACAGGCACACACTGGAGATTATGCTGCTAATCTTTTCTGACAACCACACTGTCATTGATTATTAAGAGCCCAATCTATAATCCAAAAGCATAAAGAGAGGACGGCTCAGCAGAGAAAAGCTTCTGTAAGCATTCATTCATTATTGGGAGCTGTGATAAGCACAGCAAGCACAGCTCATAGCAAACTTGTGATGTATACATTAGGGCTGTTAGCTCAATCAGATTTTATCTTTGATTTCAGTTTTTTGCCTTTAATAAAGACAAATACAGAACAGTAAAAGAATTACTGAGCTGAATTCATTGTCACAATGATGCTCTTATTTTGTCTTGTTACAACTCTAGTTTCTCCTTTTTCTGGCCCTCTAGTCTAAACTCACTCCTATTAAATTAGCTCAAGCCAACAAGACAGAAAAACAACCTCTGTTCCAAAACCGGTTCCACCCAGAGGAAGTAAAAGTTATATAAATGAAAGTTTCTGTATTGAACCTGCAGAAACCCTGCACTGTGTCTCTCATGCCGATTTCCCAAGGCATGCCCACATCTGCATCTACACAACTCACACGGTGAAGTCTTGAGCCGGTGGCTGCCTGTGTGAAAAACACCACTAGTCAGAGCCTAATGAGAGATTTACAGTCCCATGTTGCTCTGACTCAGAGGGATTCTGGGAATTCAAATAATACTGAGGCACTTGCATGCAGCTGTCCAAAAAAGTCAACATCAAATAACTCCACAGCTATGATGCTATGCACAGATGGTATGCTGACTGGCTGAAAAGTCCAATTCAAAGCGAAGGAAAATACACCCGAGTTCCTCATGAACTGAATCATAGGAAACAAAGGCAGCCCACATTACCACCTATTCCACAATTTTTGACATGTCTCTAGTGAAGTACACAGCTACAAAGCTGTGGTCAAGTCTTTTCAATCAGCAATCATTCTGAAATGCTTCAAGGCAACTGTTTTGCAGCAGTATTGTTAACTGTTATCAGTGTCTACTTTAATTTCTAAAACTACCTTTAATTTTATTGGATATAGTAACTACTTGTATAGAGTCACCTGTCGAATTTGATCAAATATAAGTGCCTAAACAATTTGCTGACTTTGCCTCAAAAGATTTGAAAAGCTTGTTATACCTAAAAGTTGCCGTTGCACATTCCCCGATGTTTCAATTCAGAATTCATTGAGTACAAGGTCGCGTGGCACTAAGTGAGCTACCATGCTGTGAGCTTGAGTTTTCACAGGAAATCCCAGTATACAACAGCACCATTTTCCATTTTCCTTAAATATATATATATATATGTTATACATCACATGAATATTTAACACTAGAACCACAAGAGTCATTTTAACCCTATCCTGCAGCAACCACAGATAATTTCAATCTAGTTTTTCTAATTATAAGTCATATGTAACAAAATAAGTATTATTAGAATTATTATATATTATTACATTAAAATTCACTAATAACTGAAGGGTACAATAAACAATGCCTAGATAATACACATCTAGATAATTTAATTATTGTAAAAGAAGAATATGGCAGAAGAGTTAAAAATGAATTTTGGCTAATATGTGGTATTAGTTACGTTTGACAAACTCATTGACTACATTTTAAAGTTGATGTCACAGCTACAAGATCATAAGAAACACATTGGATGGGCCTTAAACCCATCCACTTCAGCTGCTCGGCTGAACAATTCACTGTTTATTGCTCGACTTAGTACTCCACACTCTTGACTCTCTGTGGGCTGACAGATCTAATATCAATTGTGCTGACACCAACACTGGTATTGGTATTAAATTGATACTAGCATGATAGGACACTTTGTTTCTATTCTCTAAGTTCAGTATGTAGCCCACTGAATTGCGTTAAATTATATATTTTTGGGAAATGAAAAATATAACTCAACATGCTCTATGAAAGATCTAAAACCAAATGTAACCAAAAGACATTGATCCAAAGACAGATTGGTCCAAAGTGAGACAGGTACAATTGCATTCCAGGTTTATTTCATTAATTTCATTTCATTCATTAATTATTGTGGAAAGTAAAAATCACAGTGATTTAGTGGTCATTAAAGCGTGCGAAGAATTTCCAAACTGATTGATGATTAATCTCATAAGTCATGACACACTTCTCTCCCCTTCATACTGTGAGCTGCATTTAAGTTAAAAGTGTCGGTATGGCCCTGTATTTAAATGGTATTGGATCAAGACCAAAGTTTACAGTATCACAAATCACAAAACATGTTTCATTCTCCATGTTTTCTATCACACACTATTTTCCTTTTATTCAACACATCACAAGATCCACTATGTGATGAATAAACTCATTTCAGGAAAAGTCATTAAATATTAGATGATGGTGTTGTAATTTAACAGAGTAATGTAATTTTTAGGCTGTTCTAGAGTTACAGTTCTACAAATGCATATCAGAGAGTTCCTTATTGTTGGCAGAATCGGGCAGCTGTCATACAGATATAAAAATACAGCAAAATAAACAGCAAAAGGACTGTTTTTCATGTGTAGTTGGTTGAAAAAAAGTTAATTTCCACTATGTACCCAGACATTTTAAAACATGACTTGGTGCTTTTGAAGAAGGTTCCTGATCTGTATCGATTGGAATGAAAAAACTACAGCAGATCAAAGGTGAGCAAAAAAACATAAAGCTCAATTGCTCAACTTATTATGAGACTGCAAGACAAAACTCTCTTTGCACTCGCCCAAATGCAAACAGCCAAGATGTCCTCATTAATAATAAACTAGAGGGCAACCAAATGATACACAAGAGGGGTTATACAGAAAATGACGATATCACAACATTACAGCTGTTAATCTACAGTAAATTAAAGCAAAACTGTGCCCATACATGAAAAAGAGGGAGCATGAACCAGCAGCTAATTCCTCTCCTCCCTCTGTGAAAAGTCCCCTGCTCAACAACAGACGAGCACAATGAGGTCCTTTCTTTACTAGCTTTAACAGATATTCAATTCTGCTATAATCACAGAAGTGGAAAAAAACCTCTTGTAGGACGGATTCTCCTTGTTAGGTAGACATGCTTTCACTGGTAGCAGATGAAGGAGACGGGCATGCCTGTCGCAATTAATATCACGCTGGTTTTCAGCAGCCTATTTTATTATGACACGGGCCTATCATTTGCTGGAACACAAGGCAACTCTGGGTGCCAAAGTCTGAAAGCCTGGCATCCTTCGTTGCTCTCCAGACACCTGTAACGCCGGCATCCCTGTATGATGCAATCCGTCTTTTCTTCATTTTACTCCATTAATCTCCCAGCATAGTAATTCAGTTTTCATTTGTTCCTCCTCTTGTGGGCTGCTGAATGCAAAGCCAGCAGCGCAGACTCATGCCAGATGACTGCTCAAAGCTCCAGATTTTTTCCCCCCCTCGCAGACAGGATGAGGTCGGGGGACAGATTAGACTAACCGCAATTACAAGGGAAACGGCGAAGGGGAGGATTCTCTTCTTTAGCTATAGACCTCATCTGCAGTAACCCTGACTGGTATCACACAACCTGGTCCGGCCCTTGTGGGCTTCTGTGTTTTACCCAATTTGTAGAGATCCTTTGTTGCAAATGTGCCTCCCATTCAGCAGCCCGATTATGCCCTTTCTCTTACTGATGATGGCAAGCATCCAACAGCATAGCAAAGACAAGCCTTTTATCACCGTCTCTCCTTTTAGCTCTCACTGTGTGTCTCTCTGCCTCTCAGATGTTTCCTCTGCTCACACTTATCAAAAATAGATATTTGAATGATTCTTGCAGCACCTGAGAACAATCTCAGCCTGCCACTTTCTGAGAATCAATCGTCAGGTTGAAAAACTGTGAAAAAGATAAGGACACGACTTCAGAAGGCATCAACGTGTGTGTGTGCTATGGCTAATCTTTTTCAGGTGCATTTTGATATTCCTAAAAATAATCCCTGCTGACCCTTGTAAACACATTGCAAAAAACCAGAAAAGCAGCCTTTTTCTCTCTACAGATCATCCATCAGTGACTGCCAGAAGTTGCCAAAAGAGCTCGTCTGTGCTGTGATTCACACATTATAACGACACTACAGTGGCCTCTCACATTTAGTTGGCCTTGAGGAACTGGCTCTTTATCACGAAAACACAAGCCCCCGTGAAATTGAGCAAAACACAAACTACAGATACCACAAGTGGAGCGCAAAAATTCACTTCACGCCACATAGCAGAAAAGCCTATAGGGATTTATGGACAACGGAGATGACTTGCAGTGACACTATAGGATGTTTAAGCTCTTTTGTGCTCCCCATGAAAAGAAAATACTCACCCACAGTTTGTTTTATGCTGACTTGGTGTTTGTGCAGTCTTTTGTTGGAGGATTGATATCAGAAGCAAGAATAATAAAGTAAGAGAAAAGCTGGGTAAGCCGAGGCAGCATCACAGAAGACACTTTAGTGGAAATGTAACTTTTTTTTATCCACATTGCATAAAAAATACTTTCTCATTGCTTAATGTTGCTACACATCATTTAAGCGACACTCATTTCATCTTATTTAGTGACCCTACCCTAGATTTTTAAGAATTGCTAAGTCTTTCTTCTTAAAACGGACCTTCTTTTCATACCATAAGGTGCAGCTCACAGTTCAACACGTGTAATTTTTAAAGTCAGAGTGAAGAATGTACCATAAGTGTCTCTACATTACACCTATGGGCTTTAACAATGAACAACAAAACGGCACAGTAAAAATAGTAGTAAACAGCTCCATAAAACCGCAGGCGCTAGTATAACTGCTGAGCCAGAGAGTGGCTGAGATAAAATAACCCATACACAATGAACTTAGATAAAGCAAGTATGAAGGTATATAAAAGGCCAACACTACAAGATAAAATTAAACTGATGACAATAAAATTACTTCCTAAAGAACTTTGCTATTGCAGTGAGATATTAACACAGAACTTTTTTCTGGTTTGCAAGCAGAAGTTGATGTACAAAAATCCAAACTTTATTAATGTGGAATGCTTAAGTCTATTTAAAAAACACAGCAGACTAGAGCTGCAGGGGGGCAAACGTCACGTGGGATAACAGGCAGGCTACAGACACCCTGACAACACACTAGCTACAGAGTCTTTTAATTAGACATGGGGGGTGATCAGAAAAGTTCAAATGCAATACTGATACCCAGAAACACCATAAATACTCAACACCAGTTTCAATACGATGAGGGAAAAGCATGAACAAATTACAAAGGCATCTTTGGTGTTGTGCTGACTCATAAAAATGTGTTCTGCTACAGGCCTGTTTATTTCCTATGCTTCTGTTGATTTGGCACCATATTTTTATTGTCGATTAAATTGAGTTTTTAATGTCGATTGGTGCTGTTTCTGTCTAGGTGCTGGTAGACTTTACTTCTCAGCTTCAATCAGGAACTAACAACAAGAGCAATAAAACACTTCACACACAAATATCCTGTTAAAATAACAACGCCTGTTATAACATTAGAGGCTTGCAGGACTGATGATGTTTGCTGTCTAGCTTCAACATTATTGTTTTATTATTAGCCATATAGCTACTACATGCTACCTTAAAAATAACTCAACAGATGGCTAATTGTTAATGTGTGCAGCAGCCAGGTTAACATTTATGGTAACTGTTTAATACTTCAGTGTTGTTGAAATGCGAGCTTTACTGACCTCACAAATTGCCTTAAAGACCAGGATGTCAGTCTCTATGGAGTTTGTTGAACTACTGTTTATTTTTTCAGCTGCTAGCGATAGGAGGGGCTGTGAGTGTCTGTCTGTGTGTCTAGGGGAGGAGGGAAAGACTTTACTATTAGTATTAATATTAACTGCAAATTAATATTAAACCCAATAGTAATTTTTAGGATCAATTACAATCTGAGATTTTTTTAACAACTTTACTCAGTATATACACTGTCACTTTTGTCAAAGACAAAGGGACAAAGAGTGTAAAACTAAGGAAAAAGCACAAGAAAAAAAATGACATGCATACACGGGGCAATCTAACACAGAGACAAAGACTTGGCAACATGACAAAATATAACACTGGGGACCCAATGGAGTACAACCAGCCTACTAATGCAGAAGAAGGACTAGCAGCTGGAAGTGTACCACTTAAAAATAAACACATGTCTCAAGTATGCATGTTACTGGAGACTAATTTGGCGACTAGTCTAATTTTTTACCTTGTCTAAAAGTAAAAAACACTCAGATATTAAGTTAAATTTAAGAATTGCCTACAGTTCAAAATGTAAAGGCACTTGAAACCATCATTCACATTCTTCAATAACGGATCATGGTGCTTAACTGTGCGGGACCTCATGTAATGAATTATGAACATTGCATGCTATACTTCAAACAGACAATATACAAGAACATTTATATTATATGAAAACATGTTACTAAAAAAGATGTTCACGTATAAGGGAGAGCCCATCCACCCTTTAGAGGAAAATAATTTCTGCTTCTGTACGAAATGCAGTTTTTAAATGGTGATTTTATTTATTCAGGGACAAGAGCCACTCAAACCTAGCTGTCCATAGATGGCCAAGTGTGAAAAAAGAATTGCCTCCCCTTTTGAAATTGAATTAATCACCTGTGATTAAACACATCATCGTCAAGGCAAAAACCAGTTAACCAAAAAGAACATTAAGACTTTTCTTATTTTTTCCAAAACACATCTTCACAATTTCCAAGACTTAAAACATTCTGTGAAATAACGAGACAAAAGTTTAACTTTTTGGCAGATTTGGATCCCATTACATGTAGTAAAAAACTAACATAACCTTTAATAAAAAGAACATAACAGTCAAACATGGTGCTGGTAGTGTGACCATCTGGGACTACTTTGCCGAGGAGGAGAATGCCCAGCCATTAGCTCATACCCTGAAGCTCAAGCACACTTGGGTTATGCATGACAATGATCCAAAACACACAAGCAAGTCTACCTCCAGATTGACTAAGACATAAAATGAAGCTTGTGGAGTGGCTTAGTCAAAGTTTGATTGTCAGCTATTGCAAATTCTTGACTGTAGCTCTTGATGGTGGCACAATTAGGTTTAGGGGGTAAATACTTTTTCTCAGCACTATTTCTCAACTTAGCATTGTCAACTTTGGCATCTCTAACTCCACGTCCTTACAGTTTGTTAGTGCTATTATCCCCAAGCCATTCATCACACCAGATCTCAATATTATCTTGTAAAACATTCCTTTGACTCTTGCTGATATCTTTCTGTCATAAATCACCCAACACTAGTCTCCACCCACTCCATCCTGTCTGCATTGTTTTCATCACCACTCTTGTGCACTGAGCGTTGCTTCAGATAGCCCCAAGTATTTAAACTCTGCCTCCACTATCTCACCTCCATGCCTCTTCATGTTTTTATCTGTCTCTTTCTCACACACACGCATTCTGTATTGTTTCTAGATACCTTCGTTCATCTTCTCTCCTGAGGATATCTCCACTTCTCTTCCAGCTGCTACTTACTTTCACTACAGATCACAATGTTGTCTGCAAACCCTCACCTTGAGGGTGAGGATTGTATCGAGGCACAGATGTGGTGAAGGGTATAGAAGCAGTATTTAAGATCCCAGTATGCACAGTGGCCTCCATCATGTATAAATGGAAGGCATCTAGAACTGGCCATCCAACCAACCTGTGTGTCAGGGTAGGGAGTTGACCAAAAAACCCAATGGTCACTCTGACAGATACCATTGCTCTGTGAAGAGAGGACAACCGTCGAAAAGGACAACTCTTTCTGCAGCACTCCACCAACCAGGTCTGTATGGTAAAAGGCACATGACTGCCCGCCTGGAGTTTACCAAATCACACCTGAAGGACTCTCAGACCACGAGAAACTACATTGTGTAGTCTGATGAAACGAAGATTGAACACTCTGGTCTGAATGCCAGGCATCTATCGCTCCAGAGTGACCTGAACCCCAAACTGGGGCAAAGGTTCCCCTTCCAACAGGACCACAATTATTAGCACAACAAAGACAACTAAGGAGTGGCTTTGGGACCACTCTGTGAATTGTAGCCTAGTCAGAGCCGAGACTTGAACATCACTAAACATCTCTGGAGAGATCAGACTGAGATTGAGAATAGACTGTAATGTTTATTACAATAACCACAAAGGTTTTCTGCCGTTTTTGGAGAAGGTGCTCGCCACCTTTGGAATAAAACCCTCAAATATTTGATGTGTTTAGCTGACTTTGAAGCACTTGGAAATAAATATTTCATTAACTGATGTTTTCTGTGAGTTAATGTTGTCAGGTTTGTTCTATAAACTGTCAAACAAAGCTAGTCACTACAGTGGCATGAGGTTAATTAATGAAATTAATGAAACAATAGTATTGTATGAAATAATGTCAGTAACAATGCTTAGGAAAACTACCAGTAACAAACTCATAATTTAGCTGTGTTTAGCTTAGCGAACATGTAAGGAAAATCAGTAAAGAAATGAGCCACAGCAACATTAGCTTCACACTCACCACTAAAATAACAGCTCTATTTTGCTGACTCGATGCAACTGAATAAGTAAGAAAAGAAATCAACCTGTGTTGTTGGCCATGTGCACACTCAGGCCTCTAGAGGGAATGGGTTAGTCCCGTAACTCTTGGATATTAAACTTTGCAAAGCGCAAAGTTTTTGTTTCTTGAGATTTGTGGAGCATAAGTCAAATAATGAATTTTGTCTGTATTTAAAAATAAAATCATCACTCAGGAAGAAGTCACCTCACTTTTCTTTCACAGTACTGAGCCTCCATTCAGGTGCTTAATTGCTGAGCAATTTGGAGGAAGACAAATGTGTTCATAACTCTTGGTACAGAGTTCTTGTGGGATAGAAAGACCTGAAATCCATTAGCATGGATTACAGCAGAATAACAAGTTGTTATCAAGTCAGTTGACTTCATCTTCTGTTAATCCTGTGTCTCTTGTGCCTCTGAACTCTGTCCCTTTCTTCTTCTTTTGCAAAACAGAAACAACCAATACGCATAAAATAAAACACAGCAAATCTGGAAACCTCTAGTTGAGCGCAGTACCTCCTAATGATGTAAAAATTGCTATAACTTAACAACAAGTTAGGCTCACCAACAGGTTAATGCTTCTGAGTGACAGGCAAATACTGCCTGGCCTGTTCTATTTTAGAGTCCTGGCTGTTCTCATCAGCATTCACTCTGGGGAGCACCTGCTGCTGAGGTGGATGCTCCACGAGTTATTGGATTGCTAATCTCTTCCTGGGAGGCCTTTTCAGCCAGCCAGACAGATGAGGTTGGAACAGGCAATAAGCCATCTACGGCGAGCAGCTCATGATAAACTTGAGTGAGAAGGAAGCTACAGAGGGGGTGTCGGGTTGAGGGGTGGGGTAGGTGGAGAGATGAGAAACGTATGTTCATATACACGGCTGAGTTGGGAGAGGTATGGTGCCTGGCTTGCTAGGACACTTCTTCCTCCTGATTTCCTTCTCCACAGCCACACAGTTATTGCTTTTATTTGAAGACTGCTCCAGCTTTCTCCTGCAATAGATCATAGTGCTCGATAAAGTGGTAGTGGCTTCGGTGGGTTTGGGGTAGGGGGTGGCATGAATCTGGTCCTGCCATCTACACTGCATGCTTCCTATAGCCTGGCTGGTGTCCTCCACCGCTGATTGCTTTCTTAATGGTGATGAATGCAGAGGAAACGGCGGGCCTACTGCCACAGATGCAGTGATTGAAGGGAGCAATAACTCTAGATCATGGGGACCATTCTAGTGTGAACATGGCATGGGATTACACAGAATGCACAGTGTCATCAAAGAAACACTAACCAAGTCCAACAAAAGGGGTCTGCTCACAGCTTTGCCTGATAAGACCAACATATTATTTTAAGATGATTTAAAATAACACTTTGTCTGTGCCTTATTTTCTTGATGTAAATGGTTACATTTAAAGGTTATTCACATTCTTTCTTATTAAAATAACAACTTAAAGTCCCGTTTTTAAATAATGAAACTTCCTGCTCTTTTGATCCTCAACAAATCAATGCAATGTTCCCCATATGCACACCAGGTATATTAATGACTTCCTAAGTACTTCATTCAACTGATTCTCTGAAAAAAGTGATCAGCAGGCAAGAGGATTACTAACCAGAAAGTACTGAGAACTGGTTAATGCTGTGCTCACTGATGCCACAAAAAAGAAGATGCAATTTGTTGTTTCTATCAAAAAGAAAATCTGGCAATTAAAACATTTGCAGAGAAAAAAATTATAAACAGGATTTAACCATTAATGCAAATAAGCATGCCAGTCTGAATCATGAAACAATGCCACACTACACCAGTGAGCTTACATAATGCTACTGCTAAAAGACCTCCCTCCCTCGTTATCTTGTCCTTCTCTTTGGGGGTGTTCAGTGCTTTGATGCATGGTCCAACGTTTGTTTACTGTTCAGATAGATGAGCAGTGTCTCAGCACTACAAAAGAAAAGATAAAAGGTATAATTCACCAGACCTTTATGGCAGTCTGCTACACTTCGAAAATGATACTGTATGCAACGATATAGATTGTGACATTATTTCACCTGTCTCGCTTATCTCAGTGTAACATGCAATGTCCAACAAGATTATTTATTCCTGCTCAGCTCCATAAAACACAAGGAGGCCGTTTTTTTGCCAGGCAGTTCTTGTGGAGATTCTTCCTTTAATTGTACAGATGATCAACATGACATAATTTCTATTATTAATAATATAGAAATCTGTACAGAAAACTATTTTATGTGGCAAGTTTCTTATTGTAGTTTTTTTTTGTTTTTTTTTAGCTCTGTGAGTTAAATTCAACAGCTTCTCCTAAACTGCAAAACCTAATCTTGCATCCAGCAGCCACTTGCTGCCAAGCAGATGCCAACCAGTCTGTAGTCCTGAAAAATATTGCCATTAGCATCAACTTTAGCTGTAGTTTGTTTTTATGCTTATTGGAAAATAAAAATACATAATACAATATCAGTAAATCACCAGTATAAAGTTGGGCATATGTTCCAGGTCAGGTCTGAAAAGTTAAGCCAACGCAGAATGTGGATCGATGCTAAATGGACTGGTTCTTACACATTCTACTCTTAAAGCATTTTATACAACATTCAAACAAACACCTTCTTCCTATCAAACACCCACACACATGCCTACTCTGACTAGCACATTGGGAAGAAACTTGGGATTCTGTATCTTGCCCAAGCATACTTTGGCATGCAGACTTGAACAGCCAAGGATCAAACTACCAACCTTCGGATAAGCTGTAGATAACCTGCTCTACCTCCTGAGCTACAGCCACCCCAATGATGGGTTCAGTTTCAGGCTTCAGGTCAGTCTGGATAAAAAAAATATGTTCATTTGGTGAATTTTGGCCACTTCAGTGAAGGAGAATTATCTACATTATGATCTCTGGCAAACAATCTGCTGCTGTTTAACATCGATCCATTAACAAAGACCACGCAGTTTCACAGTTAGCAACCAAGATGGCAGTGGCAATGGCACCGGAACTTCACTGCCCTCAACAGCTACTCAACTACTAAAGCTGGAATATTTTTGTAGTAATATGATTTTGCTCTCAATCACTGAAACTATTTTCTTGCAGTTTTCTGTTTTCTTCTATTTGTTTGCTGTTATCTTTACTAAAGGTAAAATATGTGTACAAAGGAAAGGACATGGTACTTTTTTATATTATTTTGTTTTATCGATGTTAAGCAACTGTCAAGATTAGATTTACCATTATCATTTAGCTCAAAGTCTTCTAGAACAGCTAACATAGCCATGGATGCCTTGTTTTATCAGCCTACCAAGCCAAAAATTAGAAGCAACATTACCTGTTGTCAAAGGAGCTTGCAAAGAAAAGCGTCTGGACTTTAAGTTATTTGAAGACGTTTCACCTCTCATCCGAGAAGCTTCTTCAGTTCTAAGGTCAAATGGTGGAGAGTCCCAGATATAAACCTAGTGGGAGTATCCCCCCACAGAGGGACAAAAGGACCCCCTGATGATCCTCTAATCGCCTGAGCCAAGGTGTGAAACTGGGTGTGGGTCCCAATCAGCCAGAGTTTCGGGTGAGTTCATTGTGAAACCTGGCCCCACCTTATCATGCGAATTCCTGAGATGGCTTCTTTCACTCCTCTTTCAAACCAAGAGGAGTGAAAGAAGCCATCTATGTCCACTGTGAGCGACCATCTTTGAACAGAGGCGGGGGTTTACGACACCAACTCTCTGCCATCTATAATCCAGTTTTGAGATCCCTTCCCAGACACCTTAACGCCCACTCACATCCTGGGCCATCTGATCTCAGGAATTCGCATGATAAGGTGGGGCCAGGTTTCACAATGAACTCACCCGAAACTCTGGCTGATTGGGACCCACACCCAGTTTCACACCTTGGCTCAGGCGATTAGAGGATCATCAGGGGGTCCTTTTTTCCCTCTGTGGGGGGAAACTCCCACTAGGTTTATATCTGGGACTTTCCACCATTTGACCTTAGAAGTGAAGAAGCTTCTCGGATGAGAGGTGAAACGTCTTCAAGTAACTTAAAGAAGTCCAGACGCTTTTCTTTGCAAGCTCCTTTGACTACGATGACCTGGATGACTGAGAACCTTCACAGAAACATTACCTGTTATTCCTGACCTCTGCCCTGTTACACTATATTCCACGGCTATGTACAGTACAATAACTAAGGCTTACCAAAATGCTTTGAAGCTTTGTCCATTTCCATAGCAATTAAAGTCATCATCAATGCAAGAGTTCATGACAGCCCATCCATTTGCTGAACCCTTTCATGCATGAAGTATGACAACCTCAATCAGGATTTTTTTCTTAAGTATTTTTATTCGTCTTTAGGCATGAAAAAAAGATTTTTGAACTTCATTTGTTTAAACACTTAGATGGACCACTGGCTGACTAGTGGGTGGTCAGCCAGTGACACATCAGTGTCCAATGTAGTGGTTTATGTGCAAGCATACCATCAACACTGACACAAATACAAGAAAACAACCTTTGAATAACTGTCCACTGTAGTGACCACTATCCATGAAAGGGTTAAATGCTTATGGTGGGGCTGGGGACCATCCCAGCTGCCATAATGCAAAATCCGGGGCATACTCTGGGGCGATCGTGGCTCAAGAGTTGGGAGTTTGCCTTGTAATTGGAAGGTTGCCGGTTCGAGCCCTGGCTTGGACAGTCTCGGTTGTTGTGTCCTTGGGCAAGACACTTCACCCGTTGCCTACTGGTGGTGGTCAGAGGGCCCGGTGGCGCCAGTGTCCGGCAGCCTCGCCTCTGTCAGTGCTCCCCAGGGTGGCTGTGGCTACAATGTAGCTTGCCATCACCAGTGTGTGAATGGGTGGATGACTGGATATGTAAAGAGCTTTGGGGTCCTTAGGGACTAGTAAAGCGCTATATAAATACAGGCCATTTACCATACTCTGAATAGGTCACTAGTCCATTGCAGGCCTAGTGACACATGACATAATGAATACCAATCAACATTATACATTTATTGTTATTATTCATTTCCAGATAAGGATATTTAAGTTTAGATAGTTCTTATCTAACATTGATAATACTAATACTACAACTACTACAACAAGATTATGAATTTAAAATGGCACATGAAAAACATCTAGTGCCAGATTTGACAAACACAGCTTTTATATGAAAACAAGATTGTCATATTACCTGTAAAATGTAAGGAACAGTTTAGCCATCTACTGTGACATGCATGCTAACAAAGTAAGATACCAACCAAGGCTTAATGTCACATAAGTCCTATCAGTGAGACAACTGACTAACAGCAGTTGGAAGTGTCTGATCATTTGAATTGCTGACATTCAAAGACAAGGCCTAGTCTACTTGTAATCAACAGTATTTATCAAAATGACAAAACTGAAAACAGCATCTTACTGTCATAAAACTCTCCTATGTATGTTACATATGGAAACAGCTGTGTGGTTGACTTTGAACCTGCAGGATTATTGTAGCATTGTTTGGCATCATAGCACATCAAACACATCTCACAGGCTGTGGGGAGGCAGAGCTGCAAAGTCAAACCACAAAGCAGGACTACCATCCACTGGTTCATTACACAAAGGCTGTTTATACTGATGTGAATAGGAGGACTGTCAGCAGCAACACACATATGATGGCTTCCTGTTTCCTCTCGACAATAACAGGTGAACACATCTTTTATCAGTAGAGTTTTGTGACATGACGGAAACATGATGGAAAGTGAGTGACAGCTACTCTCCCAGCTATCAGTGGCTGAGAGAGTACCTTTAAGTCAGTGTAAAGCCAGCTATATTAAATGACTTAGGGTCTAATTTTTCATTGCTGGAAAGGTCACCAGGTGTATATAAGACACCCAATGCTGCCATTTCCTAAGGGCAGAGTGTAATGAGGACAGCTGAATGAATGACAAATGATCCAAATATCAAGATTATCCACAGAGCTGGTGAGTAGACAAACATCTAATGACTGCATGGCCACATGAAGAAAAACTAAACTGTTTTGTTCCCCTGTATAAATCATACAAAGTAGCTGAACATATTCTACTTCTAGCTGATGACTTTTCTTCCACATTATTACAATATGTTTGTTTTGTTGCTTTCAGGTGCCATTACAATCCTCATTATCGTTTACTTCTTTGCTTTTTTTCTGTGAATTTTCAATATAAAATAGGATCAAATCTGTGCTAACTGAAGAAGAATCACTAAATACGTGATTACTTTTCACATTTCTGCTCTATAAAAACTAGAACAAATTGAAAGCAGAGAATGGATGATTCGATGAAGATTCTTAGCATATCAGCGTATGCAATCAAATGCATGTTATATGGATATACTGGATAGTTATGTCCACTCAAAGTAAATTCCAAAGCCTGCAGTTGATTAACTGTAAAAAAAAAACAAAAAAAATAAAACACTATGACAATATAATCAACCACATTTTTAAAAGATACATCAAGAGAGGACATACTGCTTATCTCACCACGGTGCATATTAGCCTAGCCATATTACATTATTATTTTTCTCAAGGCAGCTAGATAACACACACATTCCTCAAGTAATCCAAGCAGATAAAAGCATCTTTAGAGCTAAAGCTCTAAACAAGCCATGCATTCATGTTGTAAAGCATGCATGCACTCTAAAGTCACGGTGTAATGGAGTGCAACATACAGTATTCAAATCTATAAAGAACATATTCATGGGCTTTTCTGGAAAGATAAGCCTGCGCTGCCTGTCTTGACAACAAAAATAATGAAAAAAAGTGCCCTGAATGCCTGAGAATAAACACGCTCCAAGAAATGATTATACCAAACAAACCTCAAATGTGTTTTGCCTCTCCTAGTGTTTTCTTGGGTGCTCAAGGGGAAGAATTGTTTTTTTTTCCCTACCTCGGTGCCAATATGAGAGCACAGTCAAACAGCAAATAAACCATGTCTGGTGCCATAAATAAAAGAGAAGAATTGAGTGTGCACACTTGCTTAGATATACTCCAAATATTGATACTCATTCTTCAATGTTTCAGACGCATGGGGTTTTGTAGTCCACGTGCCCAGAGAACACATCTTTATGGTGGTGTTTTTATTTTGGTCGTGTACTACAGTGTCTGACTTTGATCGATCGTTTGCTTGGTGTTTGGTTAGACAACATGACACTTGACCAGAAAGTAAAACCAAAATATCTCTGTCGCCCCCTGGTGGCCGGCCTCCTGGCTGAATCATACAAACTTCAGAGAGCTGTTTAATGGCTCAGCCACACTAGAGTTAAAATAGAAAGGGAACTTGTGATGCACCTGATGCACTATTCACCAAAATCATTTTGGTGGTGTCTCTTATCTTATCTTATCCACACATCCATCCATCAATCCATTTTCTTCTACTTATCCATTTCAGGGTCGCAGGGGATGGAGCCTATCCCAGCTGCTATAGGACAATAGGTGGGATACACCCTGCACTCTAAAAAAGTAATTCATCAGGCCTTTTACCACCACTTGACTAAATCCATGGCTGCAAGATAAACATTCTAATTTACTGATTAAGATAGACCTTTTAAGTTGCAAACTTTATTTTTTGGGGTTTTGTTGAATTAATAATGTTGGTAATTGCATTCAATTAATTTTATATGTAATTTGAAATTAAATCCCAATGTTAGTGGGTTCAAAATAAAATTCAACTTGTAATTACTTAAAGAAATTGAATAGGTAACTTATTTTTTCTCCACTGTAACTTCTGATTTCAAGTTCCCTCCCCTGCCCACTTAACTAGCCCAGGCAAATTCACATATTGTGAATATGGCATGATGGACTTGCAAGCTTATGTAAAAGACATTTCAAGGTAAGTAACATTTCATTTACAAATAACAGTTCTAACAAAGCAAAGCATTTGTGCTAGTCACTTGTAGTGGATTTGTGTATGATGTTATGCTCATACAGTTAAGGACATTTTTTGCATTACCACATGTAATGCTAGCCATTCTAAACCTTAGCACAGGAGAGGATAAGACTTATAAAGTTTCATTTGACAAAGGTCTTCAGCTAGAGAGTGCTGCTGTGGCTAGGAAAAGCAGGTTTTGCTACACAATGCAATCTAATTTCGATCATAGGCTGATTTTGTTTTTCTTTTTAACAAAATTAGAAGCCTTTAAGCTGTGAATAGTTTTGTCAGAGGGGTAACCATAGAGGCTCCTTTTTTCTGTCTGGCTCACCTATTTTATGTCTTCATAAAACTTGCATGACCTATACATAATATTACATTGTAAATGATTTTGGTTACTATTGTGATACAGCTTAAAGTAAGTATTGTTCTTGATCTTAAGAGCTGTAGCTATCTTTGTTTTTTTTAACACATCAGGTTGTGTGAAATATTGTTAATGTCATTCCGATAGCATCATTCTGCATTGGCTATGTGAATCTACTTAACATTAAGACTTTACATTAGTATATTAGTATAGTGTGATAATCTAGGGTCATTATTGCGTTGTTAAGTTGGGACATATTTTTTACAAAATGGTCTGGGAGTGAACAATGTGTAAATTTGAAACCTCTGCAAAAACAGGGTTGCTAAAACATTACAGATTACGCCATGGTTATGGTGTGGAATGTCTCTCTTGTCTTCACTAAGATTGTTTTTGTTCCCTCCAAAACTTGGGGTAGCCTTAGATCACATCTATCATCTTTAACTAATGTATTAGAGCATTAATTAATGCAATATAGTCTGCAAGATTGAATTCTTCTGTTTGTGTGGTCCACAGATAAAGGAGACGTTCAAGAGTTCAACCACTGTAAGCCTTGAATGGCTACACTTGACCATTGCAACTGATGGATGTCATTTTTTCCAAGGGGAGGACCTAAAGGAGTGAGAATCAGGCAGATCAACGACATGCTTCTTGAGGTAGGACAACTATTTAGACTTTGGGTAGCTTTGAAATGCACTTTGTTGGCAGTAACCCATGTAGTTTATACTCATATTTTTTTCTTAAATATTACAATACAATTGAAATACTTAGAGAAGTAGCCATCTGCTGCCTTATCACATACCTTGGAGAGACGGAAGAGGACCTTTTCATGCGGTTTGGTGTAAGTAATTCAGCATCGTGTGTGTGTGTGTGTATTCCACTGATCATCTGAATTCATTAAGATTCAGTAAGTATAAATGTCTAATGCATAATCCACTAACCTATTTTTAATTTGCTTTACAAGGACACCAAAGAATTTAAGGCCAACCTTGAAAGGCAGGTGATGAAAACTGCCATCATCGGTGACCAGTACACCCCTGGATCTGACCATACAGTGGGGCAAAAAAGTATTTAGTCAGCCACCGATTGTGCAAGTTCCCCCACTTAAAATGATGACAGAGGTCAGTAATTTGCACCAGAGGTACACTTCAACTGTGAGAGACAGAATGTGAAAAAAAAATCCATGAATCCACATGGTAGGATTTGTAAAGAATTTATTCGTAAATCAGGGTGGAAAATAAGTATTTGGTCACCTCAAACAAGGAAAATCTCTGGCTCTCACAGACCTGTAACGTCTTCTGTAAGAAGCTTTTCTGTCCCCCACTTGTTACCTGTATGAATGGCACCTGTTTGAACTCATCATCTGTATGAAAGACACCTGTCCACAGCCTCAAACAGTCAGACTCCAAACTCCGCCATGGCCAAGACCGAAGAGCTTTCGAAGGACACCAGGTATTGTAGACCTGCACCAGACTGGGAGGAGTGAATCTACAATAGGCAAGCAGCTTGGTGTGAAAAAATCAATTGTGGGAGCAATCATCAGAAAATGGAAGACATACAAGACCACTGATAATCTCCCTCGATCTGGGGCTCCACGCAAGATCTCATCCCGTGGGGTCAAAATGATCATGAGAACGATGAGCAAAGATCCCAGAACCACACGGGGGGACCTGGTGAATGACCTGCAGAGAGCTGGGACCAAAGTAACAAAGGTCACCATCAGTAACACACTACAATGGCAGGGAATCAAATCCCGCAGTGCCAGACGTGTTCCGCTGCTGAAGCCAGTGCATGTCCAGGCCCGTCTGAAGTTTGCCAGAGAGCACATGGATGATACAGCAGAGGATTGGGAGAATGTCATGTGGTCAGATGAAACCAAAGTAGAACTTTTTGGTATAAACTCAACTCGTCGTGTTTGGAGGAAGACGAATACTGAGTTGCATCCCAAGAACACCATACCTACTGTGAAGCATGGGGGTGGAAACATCATGCTATGGGGCTGTTTTTCTGCCAAGGGGACAGGACGACTGATCCGTGTTAAGGACAGAATGAATGGGGCCATGTATCGTGAGATTTTGAGCCAAAACCTCCTTCCATCAGTGAGAACTTTGAAGATGAAACGAGGCTGGGTCTTCCAACATGACAATGATCCAAAACGCACCGCCCGGGCAACAAAGAAGCATTTGAAAGTCCTGGAGTGGCCTAGCCAGTCTCCAGACCTCAACCCCATAGAAAATCTGTGGCGGGAGTTGAAAGTCCGTGTTGCTCGGCGACAGCCCCAAAACATCACTGCTCTCGAGAAGATCTGCATGGAGCAATGGGCCAAAATACCAGCTACTGTGTGTGCAAACCTGGTAAAGACCTATAGTAAACGTTTGACCTCTGTTATTGCCAACAAAGGTTATGTTACAAAGTACTGAGTTGTATTTTTGTTATTGACCAAATACTTATTTTCCACCCTGATTTACGAATAAATTCTTTACAAATCCTACCATGTGGATTCATGGATTTTTTTTTCACATTCTGTCTCTCACAGTTGAAGTGTACCTCTGGTGCAAATTACTGACCTCTGTCATCATTTTAAGTGGGGGAACTTGCACAATCGGTGGCTGACTAAATACTTTTTTGCCCCACTGTAAGTAGCAACCATTGTGATGGGAACAAAAATCCTGGAGGGCCAGGATTTCCCAAGGTGCTGTGTGTTACTCATGGGAATAATATAAGATCTCAATCTGAGCTAATGCAAGGATCTGAAATACACTTTTGAAGTTGTTCAGAAGCTGTTCCTTGACCTTGATAGAACCAGCATTATGTTAAAAATGCTGACTCTGTTTCAAAAATTGTTAACTGTTTTGAATCCTGTAGGTGTAACATTGACCTTAAAGGTGTTTGCTGCATTGTGTAAAAGAAAGATGCAAGATCTTGTAAAGTTTGGTAGGCATTGAAAGTCGACATTTACTGAACACTTGCTTGGAAGTATTACTGCAACAAAATGTTTTCTAAGTGTTTTTTTTTTTTTTTTTACTAGTTGAACACATTTGTTTCTGTGGTCTTAAATACATAAAGGCATATTGTTTAACTCGGCTGCGATGGTATAAATTGAAGTTTCTGATTTATTTTCACTTTTTAAATATAAAGTGTTGAATGCCTACAGTTAAAAAATAAAAAAAAGTTATTTGCTAATTGTTGAATGAATTCGTTTTTTAAAAGCTATTACAATAAAAAAAAAATGAGAAAAAGCTAAAATGATGATAATAATGAAGAAAATCAGCAACTTAATATTTTAAACGATTAAACTTGAAAAAAATTGCTTTTGTAATTTATTATTAATTACATAACACTTAAAAATCGTTTTAAATAATGTGGAAAATGTAATTGGAGAAACATAATTTTTATGAGTAAGCAACTTAAAAACATGTTTTTAAGTGGTAATTAAAATCACCTTTGATTATGGAGGAAAAGTTAAGTCCCCTAACTCTAGTTTGTTGGTTTAATATAATTTCAACATGTTATCGTAACTCAAAAAGATTAATGGAAACTGTTGTGTTAATTTTTTTTTGTTGAGCTTAAACAATAGTTTGTAGAGTGTGGACAGGTCACAAATCTGTTGCATAGACAACAATTCACACTAGTATTCAATTTAGAATCACTAATTAACCTAACCTCCACTAACGGCATGTCTTTAGACTATGAGACAGCCAGAGAACCCATGCAGACATGTGAAGAACATCCAAACTCCACACAGAAAGGACCCAGCCAGATGGTGGGCCCAGGGCCTTCTTGCTATGAGGCAACAGTGCTGCCCACCATGCTATAAAATTAGTTTTTACATTTGTGTAGCTGTGTAACTTGCATTGGTCTAACCCTTCATGTCAGTTTGAAATCAAGACAGCTTCCTGGTAGCTGATAAAACCTCAGCCACCTCCCTCCATGTTAGCAGATGGAACAGGAGAAAAACTGGAGAAAAAAAATTACAGTAAATTGTTCTGAAATTAGATTTCTGACAAACTAAAGTCATATTTGAAAACTTACAATGCAACTCTTCTCCCGGTGTCTGATTGCTTTCGGTTTAACAAGTCGTGTTTGCATTAACCCTTTAAGACCTACCATAGAACCAAGTCTGCCAGAGCTTATATTATATTTTTACATGTTGTAGTGCCATTTCTGGAAGCATTTCAAGTTGCTATACATCAATACAATCATTATAGCCCAGATTTTAATAATATGTATGCATTAAGTGCATGGTAATTACATAAATTGAAAAAAAGTGCAATAAACTACATAAAAATTTAAAATAGCATCAAAATAAACTATTTCCAGCAGTGCAATTTGAGTTCTAAGCATTCCAGAAACTATTCAGAAAGTCTTAACGTCAAACATAACTTTTAAAAACACCAGTTTAGGCTGATGAGGCTCTGAAGGTTAAAAAAACTACATTTTCCGCGAAAATTATGTCACTTCCGGTTTCGGCAGGAAACTGCACAGTGTGAAGCTCTAAGTTAAGCACACTATGGAAAAAAATGTCCAGAACAATCAAGGACGCAGCCAGCTATGTGAAGTTCCAAGGAGGGGTGGGCAATATATCAAATACACACGATGCATCGCGGGATTTTCCACGTACGATGGTTAAAGTGGCTTTATCGTAACCATCAAGACACATGCACACATGCATGTATTTTTCTCCCACATGCTGCAAATGCATCATTTTCCAACCAGAAAATCTTCTACCCGGTACACTGCACTGAGCTTGCATGTTTATATACTACCAGATAGAGAATATACTCGCTGTTATTTGGATTTCACAAGGAGGATGTTGAACAAAATGCAGTAATTTGCAAAACATGCCGTAAAACTATTGCTGCCAAAGGTAGAAGTACCACGAATTTATTCTATGGCAAAATGAAGAATGTTTTGAACCCCGCATGCCAACATTCCCTGATACATCAAAGAAAAGGTCAAATAAACTAGGTGTGATACCTGTGACTCTTCTACGTCAGTCTTTTTTATAGTCGCTGCCTAGACTTTTTTTTCTGTAATTTGAGGGCATCACATTTGTATTTTACAATTTCATATGTTAGAAGCAATGTTCCCTCTAAGTTGCGCGTGTGCGCAATTGCGCACTGCTGGCACGGTCTGTGTGAAGGCAAATTAATGACAACGTGAACAACCATTGGAGATGTGAGCAGGACAGACGGAAACAAATGACGGAAAAAGTGTGGACTTTATACCAGTTTTTAAATTGTGTTGATAGGCCACGTAAAACCAGTTATGATAAGAAATATATATACATACAATATTAGACTTTCTTCCTGAATACTATCGTTACATTTACTGTGGGAAGAGACGGTAAAAACTGTGTTTTATAAGGTAAACGCTCGAAAGCACTCTCCGCCTGTGAGCAAAACCAACCCCCACCAAAAAAAAAAAAAAAACTAAATGCAAAATGGCATTTAGTTGCTTAGGAAGGGGCGAAGTTTTAGCAGTGACGGCGGTGTTTTGAGATGTAAGAAATTTGCGACGTTTAGCGCAAATCTTGTGTAGTTAGTGTGTAGTCTAGTCAATAGTTGGGATAAAAAATCAGCCCGGGCATTTTGACTGTAGACGGGCCCACCAGGTATTATAGGAAAAACCATAAAGCCTTTGAATGAAAACAAACATCGTTGTGACAGTGATGTACACTGTCTTGTTGGTATATATGTATCACTCTGATAAACTTAACTCCCTATTCTGGTATTCTAAACAGTACTTTGCCGAAACCAAGAGACTGCTTGGTCGAGTTAACCTCCTGAACTATCTACAACATATGGTGGAAATCTGACATTAAGACAGAGAAGACTAGAGGTGACACATGACCATTACTGAATATTAAAAATAATAAATTTAGTGATATTTTGACAAACTATTTATTTATCACATCAATAAACAGCATGGCAGGGCAAAATATTTTTTTCTAACATGGCAACCTTTAAAAAGTGAAAGGAGACAGAAAGACAGATGAGAAAAAATAAATCTTAATTGACTTTTTGATGGCATTTTACACAGTACTGGTACAGTATCTAGAAAATGTGGGAAAATACTGGCATCATATACATACTTATGTACAATAATGGATTTCTATACATTTGACATCAGATGAAAACTTTGTTTGTAAGTAGAGCAGGGTGATATGGCCAAAAATATTTATTGATATAACTGACGATATAATTGATTGCGAGACAAAATACAACTCCACAACATTACTAGCACAAAAAAACCCCATCTGTTTATTTTCACTTAAACAAGCAGCTGTTTTTTATGTGCAGAAAAGCTATATAAAAATTTAACAGTCCAAATGCAAATTCCTTGCTGAAAGTTTAACCAAAAGGCATTTCCAGTAGAAATGGGCTGACATATCCTGAGCATAACCATGTATAATATCCACTGAAGTTAAAAAGAGGTGCTTTGTAACATTAAACTGTAGTGTGCCAAATAAAAAAGTCAAATACGTGTTTTTTGGACCATAAGGTGCACGGGATTATAAGACACATTAAGCGAAACAAAGCAGTCAGATAAATAAAACTATTCAACTCATTCTTCTTGCTTCCTCCACTTCTGTACCATTGATTCATTAATCCTGTATTGTATCACAGCTGCTCTATTCCCATGTTGTTGCAGTAGGTTAGTCATTAATTGCAAATATTAATGACTAACCTTCTATTGTGGATGGATTATCTCAGTTGATCTCCTGACTGAAGTTTGGTCCGTTTACAGCATCCTGCCATGTGATTGCATTTGTCTCTAACCATCAGGAAACTTCATGTTAACTTTTATCGAGTGGAAAAGTGTTAGTGTTGATTCCTCCAGCTTCACTGTTTATGTTATGCTAACATAGCTGTGTCGCCAGTGTTGCCAACTCCTCAGTAAGGAAAATCGCTATTTGTTGTCCTAAAAGTCGCTAGAAGTCGCTAAATGACGACATCGCCTAATTTGCATAATAGGTCATGCTAATATAATTGTAACCTATGTTGTTGAAGAGAGAGATAACATCGTGGAAGAGACATAAAGTGAGTAAAAAAAAACGTAAATAAATACATTTATAGTTTATTTAGAACTACAAATTAAATTTATTTTAGCAATTATTGTTTTTTTTAATGTCACAATTCCAACCCTGCTCCTTTACCCGGGCTTGGACTGGCAAAAGTGACCCAAAATAGGCACTCTGGTGGAGTTACTTTGTGTGTGTGTGTTTATAAGTAGTTTTAAACCTTGTGATCCAAAAAACAGCATAAGAGTAAAAGAAGAACTGACTGCGTTACAGTCAGTGCGGGAGCAGCGGCTTCGCTCATGCACGATTCATTTGCAGTTTGGACGCATAGGTGTGAACATCTCCTGCCCTGATAGCAGCTGGGGGAAGACTATGCTCCGCCCGTGAGCGCTTTGGAACAGGCGAGGTGCCCACGGCAGCACCCGCTGCTTGTTGAGAGTAAAAGCGATACGCACTTTCACGTCAAAAAGTCGTCATAAATAAGTCTCCAATAACACCAGAAAAAGTCGCCAGATTTGTCGCTAGTCGCTTTTTAGAAAAAAGTCGCTAAGGGGGTCTGAAAACTCGCTAAATATAGCGACAAATTCGTTAAATTGACAACACTGTGTGTCGCTAGCAATCACGTAGCACATCATTATATACCAGCTCGCCCAACTTCAGTAACCTTACTAACGTCACTGCTGTTTAGTTTCCTGTCTTCATTTATGTTGGAAGTGATAGCAGAGCTGTATGTTTGAATTTTTTCAGAAATCTCTCAGTCAGAACATGTTACATCATGCTTAGGTAACTAGCGAAACTAGCGAGCTAACTTCCACTAACTTCCAACTCCGTTAAATGTAATAAATTCTGTTTTCAGGACCCAGACTACACCCAGATTTACGAGCACCTTAGTCCGATAAATACGGCAACAATGACGGCCTGCTTGCATGTTCTACATAAAAAAGTGCTTTGGTGGGTATCTGACGGACAAACACCAAACCAGTTCCAGATCACTGAAGTGGCACCATTTTTACAAACCAATTCTGGTTCATCCGTTTCACTGAACGATCCGCTTTCTCCCTTATCATTCTCCGTTAACAACATGCTTTTTCGGCCATGTGCACATGCGTGTTTTACCCATATTCTATCGCGATATTTCATTTTCTTATCGTTGCCTAACACTGTACCGGTATTACCGTAAATGGTATAATATGGCCCAGCCCTAGTTGTAAGATTCGGATAATTATTTGTTAAAAGCTAGAAATTTTAAATGAGAATAAGAAAGAAAAGTATTTCTTTGTGCCCTGGCAAAACTTTGCTAGACCCGCTCCTGCACAGTTACCAGCTGTCAGCCGCTTAGAAAAGGATCCTGGTGTTATTTGTCTCTCAGAAACAGTTCATAACTTCCCTTCAACTCATTCATGTTACCTAAAAGGTAAACCTGTTTGTCCATCACCTGTTCAGCTCTGATGATTCAGTAAGGACATCTCCTGGTTTCATCTTCGTGTTTCCCTCTCACCACATATCCAACTGATATCAAGACCAGCAGCTTTTACAGCTGTGGCTCCAGCAAACATCAGCTGATACTAGAAAGTATTATTAAATCAATTCTAACAACAGCTTATCAAGTTTAAGGGTGCTTCTGTTGTTTAACACGACCTCCGCTAGTTTCCTCTTTCTGGCGCAAAGTGGGTTATAAATAAGCAAGAGAGACGGGACTTGCGGCAGAAACGCCGATCAGCTGATCATTGATCAGTTTTGTGATTGAAGTAGCAGCAGGAGAGGGAGGGGTAGAGAAGAGAGAAGAGGAGGCAGCTGACAGCGTAAAGAGACAGAATAACTCCAGCTTTGTGTCTTTTTTTTTCACTCTAGCTGAAGTACGGGACAAATCGTGTTTATTTTCAGCTCAATATGAAACGTGTAATATTAACTCTGAATACAAGAGGATTCCGTCTTTTACTGGACGGTTGGCAACTCTACTAACTAACCTTATGAATAAAATAAAGTTCACTATCAGTAACATCATAGCACCCACCCAGCAGTATAGAAACTCCGTCAAGCTAGCTAGTACGCAGTACGAGTTATTGTAACTGACGGTAAAAGGTTAGCAAAACGAAAATAAACTATATCTAAACTTGGTTTATATCTGACCCAGTTAGACTGCAGTTCATAACTTCTTACCTGAAGTTCAGTTCACCTGACAATCGCACCAGCGGCCGCCGCAGATCTCTCCTCCTCCGCCTCGCCTCCCCTTTCCCTCATCCACCTGCTGGCCTCCACCACTTGCTAATTTTACTGAATGTGTGAAAGCTCCACCATAGCCACCACCAAACAGTTGAGTTATTTTTACACATCTGCCAGCATCTGTCCAATCCGCCACCTTTCACTGTTTACACCGTTACTGTCACGGTTCTGGGTCCGTTGGACCCAGTATTTTGAGTTTATTGTGTTTTGATTTAAGTTTGCATCAGGGATTGTGTTCTTGTTCTCTTGTCGTGTTATGGTAATGTTTATGTCTATTATTAGAGTTCCATGTTCTGTTTATCTGGGTTTAAGATGTGGGTTTAGTTTCATATGTCATTTCAAGTCTGTCTCTGTCTAGTCTGTGTCTTAGTAAAGTGTGTTTTGTTTCCTGTTTTATTGTGAAGGTCTGCGTCTCATGTGAGTGTGTTCAGTTTTACCTTTGTCTCGTCTTGTTGATTATTCCCAGCTGTGTCCACCACCTGTGTGTAATTCCCCTGTGGTTCTCTGTGTATTTAAGTCATGTCTTCAGTCATTGTTGTTGCTGGTCCGTCTGTGTATTCCACCCTGCGTCATCTGTGTATCTACCATGTCACATCCGTGTGCTCTCCCTGCTGTCCATCGTCATTCTCCTCTGCTCGTTCTCATTCAGGTTTGTGCTTTGTAGTTTAGTTGTTTCCCAGTATAGTTTAGTTCCAGCTCCATTTGCCGTTTGTATTTACTTTCATGTTCAATAAACCACCTTTACACCTTCACGACTGCCTGCACTTGGATCCTCCTTCATTTCCTCCACACGGCTCACCTCACTCGCCGTGACAGTTACGGGGGATAAAAACAAAAATTTACCATCATGTCCGATGGCCAGTCCAGCAATGTATTAGACTGTTGTTTTCAACAGTCTGATACACTGGTCATACACTGGTCATTATATGCTGTATTTTGCAGACAGAGAGTTACAGGACTCTACAGACTCATACTCATAATACAAGTCAGAGCTTTATTAAAAAAAGAAAGTTTTGTTTTCAAAATTGGAGTTCAAGTTATTTTTACTTCCAATAGTGTTAACATACTAAACAGGTCATGAACAAGATTTTTTTAATTTTCATTGTAAGTAGCCTAAAGCAGTTAATTAAAAGTAGTCTAACATAGATGTAAATGCTGTAATTTGATTATTTTAATAAACCATGTAACTTAGATGGATTCGATGCTGACGTGACAACAGTGCACACGTCTGCTGTTGCTGACAGTGGTCCAAGGGACCGCTCAGGGAGTTTGTGTGTTTTCTCAGACACATGAAAACTTAGAGGGAACATTGGTTAGAAGCACCTTTTTAATTTCAGTTGTTTATTTATTTTCTCTCATGAATTATTACTTGATGTACTTTTTTGTTGCTGTGATGTTTGTTAAAGGTTTAGTGTTGACCCCAGAAAGAAGCTTACTGTGACAGTATTGTTATTTGTGAAAAACCTCTGTGTGCAACGGATGGTTAAAAAATGGTTCAAATAAAACATTTCAATTCATTCCGATTTTTTGTAATATAAATATGGAATTGTTGATTTGAATGAGTACACCAGAGGAATTTTAGGCACTGGTTAAATATAACATCTGTTTTTGGAGGTTATTAAAACATATCACGATATATCCAGTATCGCAATATAGCCAAAAAATATCACAATATTAGAGTCCTCGTATCACCCAGCCCTAGTTCAAAGGTGTTTGCATTTGGACCTGATAGCAGACATGACTTTGATACCATGTTTCCACACCCCAGTCACAGAATGGCAGAGCATATTTCTAGTTTTGGCTTCAGTTTGTTACAACAGGAAGAAGCTTAGATCTGTAATCTATCTCCTTGTATTGTCTGAAACTACCAAAAAAAAGCTGTAACAAATGGCTCACAAGTTCCTGAAGTTAAATAAATGTTTTAAATCTGATTCTTTTATACGACCAATGTGGAAAAGCCTAAAATTTCTCAGTCTGCTTAATAAGAAAATTAACTAGTATTTACATTTGAAAAGGAGGCGTTTATTTCAAGAAGAGAATAGAGAAAATTCTTGAACACTTCACTTGAACATAAAGGAACTTTTGAATATGTAAAGACATTTCATTCCTACTGTGTATTCCTGCCAATGAGGAAATATTCCTGCAGTCAGTGTTTAGAAACATGGTTAGTGATTCTTCAGTTACTGGTACGTTCAAAACAATCCATCCTTTCTGAAACTTAGGAGAGGGTGCATGGACCAAAGCAAATCAGAATGGTTGAAAATAAAGAAAATACATGGTTTTCAGTGGCTAAGTCAGAGTCCAGACCTTAACCATGAGAGAAGACCACTGAGATGCTGTGGCATGACTTAAGAAGAGCTGTGTAATTAAAGCATGTCATAAATATTAATGAACTGAAAATATGTAGGAGGAATCATCTAAAATTCTTTCTTTCCAATGTGCAAGACTCATTAGCATCCACAGGAAATCTCTGATGGAGTTGCTACTGTTAAGCTGAACTGAAAATTGAACCGGCTATCAAACCCCAACCCTACAGATGATTGTCCGAAATAATACTCACAGCATCATTTAAGCAAGGGCAGCCTCACCATGAATGTAGTTCAAGGTATATCTTCCCAGTATTTATTTGTTGGCTTACTTTCCAAACTGTTCTAACTTTTCAGGGGGTGATTCACTCATGTTACAATTATCAATATTGAGAGTTGAACGAAAACTCCTCAACTGAGAATATTAAGTGAATCCCACAAGCAGCCAGAGGTGGATATTGACTACATTTAAACATCTAAAGGATGTTCCACCAAAATAAAGCAAAGCATAGTGTTAAGATTGCATAAAAGCTTTACCTATACGATCTAAAGAGAAAAACTTGATCAGAATGAAAGCACCAGTGGCAAATCATAACACTGTGTATACAGTAACCTGCTGCACCCTCTACCACAAGTGATCTCAATGAACCTCTCAGTTATTTTACAGGAAGCACCTATTCAGTCCAGAAGGTCAGCTCAGAAACGTTATCATACGTATATCTGTCTGTCCCATGTAAATATATTTATCTTCCAACAACTGAGAACGAAGGCTGTTAACAAGATAAGATGAGAATAAGATTGCTCCACATTTTGTCTGCCTACTCCCAAAATCAATTTGGGAGACATTATTTTGAGAGGCAAATGTCAAATTTACATACTGGGCTCAGAGGATAAAGACATTTAAACACGCAAGTGCATCAAATACACCTAAAATAATTGGTGCTATGTTTAGTTTGGCAAGGACTGACAAAATTCTGGATGGTGCTTGTGCACATGCAATAGTGCATATTCTATAATTAGGTCTAGATGTCAAATGTACAACTATTCAAATGGGTTAGTCGGGTCCACTGAGGAATATGTGCTCATTGAGAGCAGATGCTGATTGAAATCAAGCGTGCACACAGGGAGATATTAATATCACCTAAAGGATTATGCCAAAAAGCAGTACAACATATTACACACAGTGCCTCAGAAAGTAAAATTAAATAATTTCCTATGTGGTGTCTGAGGGCCAAGCTGAACTCTCTGTATTTAATTAATTGAGCTGAGAGAACTATAAACAGCAAGCCTTTGACTCTTCATCCCATTTCCCCCTAAAGCTTGTTGGATATAAATATCAGTATGGAACCATGCTGGGCTTTCACAAAGAGGATTAGAGTGAGGAAAGAGGAATCAGACAAAACTTGCTTTACTTTATTTAGTGACACCACCATTTGTATTTGAATCTGGAAGCCATAGCAGGCATACAAGTCCAACATGCCTTCCATTTCCAATGCGGGAAACAGCTTTGTTTTTGACGCATGAATTTTGAAATGGATGATTTCTGAAATTCTTTCACAAGGTTTTTCCAAATATTCTCAACATAATGGACTACAGAAATTTTAAATTTAGACCCTCAAATTTAGTTTGACAAGGAATGTTAGTTAGGAATTCTTAGTTAGCGTATTCTTAGTTAGCGTATTCTTAGTTAGTGTATTGTCTGTCTTGTCTTAATGTTGGTTTAAAATGGAGCACTGTAACAAAAAATAATTTCCCCCAGGGATCAATAAAGTATTCTGATTCTGATTCTGATGTGCATGGCAGCAGAATACAGAAAGATGCCCTAACCCAAACAAACCTTTGCTTTCCTACTGCACTGGAGGTTAAACAATCTTTGGAGTTGGACCAAGAGAGGTTTATCCATCTGCTATTTGACCACTCTGATGAAAATCCAATCATCTACTTTTTTTTTTTTTTTTTTTGCCTGTCCCGTTTGGCTCTTTTGCCATCAGAATTATTGTCTAAAGGCAAAAAAAGATGCCCAACGGATTTACTTTACCAAATTGACCATCCCAGCCTTGCCATAATGGTCCATTTGATTCACCTTTTATTGTTTATTTTATTTTCACTTGCTGAATACGGGACAGACTTGACTGGAGGAAAGAAGGGGAGGAAGAAAGAGGGAAAGAGAAACAGCTGAGAAGAGGGACGGGGGAGAAGGGCAAAAAACAAAAACCAACAGAATCCAATCATCTACTTGACCAAAGGGGAACCAAGAGACATCAGAAGTCACAGTAGCCAGCTTGGCAAACCAGCAAAAGTCCCATCATCAGAACCTAATTAAAAAAACCCGGGGCTAGGAGACTTAGATCTCCACTCTTCCAACACTAAGCGTGGTGGCAGGGGAGGGGCTCAGAAGGCTTTTGCAGCAGACCCACATGTGGAAATGGGAAGGCAGAAACAGCCAACATGCAGCCAGAGCTGACAGACTGTGAGATAAGAGGGTGCTGGGAAACACAGCTCTGATTTGTGATACCACAACTGGTAGAAATGTGAGCTGACCCTCAAAGGTGTGAGCAAAGAAACAAAAAAAAATAAGCACTGTGATTCATACAAACTCACTTTAATTCAACAATGTAATCACAAAGCTGTTCTATTAGACTGCAGAGGATTGCTGCAAAGGACATTAGACATTGCCAGGCTTTCTTTGTGTTCGCTGGTGTGATAAAACCTAAAACCCCAGTCACATATAAGTCTTTCTTAATCCGGTATCTCTGCTTCAGCCTCTATATGCGTTCACATAAAGGAGTCATCTGACAAATCGTTACTTCTTTAACAAAAACTACGCAAGCGTGCAGAAGCAAGGTGTGAAACATTAACTGTTGCTGTTTCCATAGGAATTAAGATGGCAAGTAGCACTCGGGTCCCGCTAAACTGATTATAAGCACATGTGTGCACCTCTACATAACTAGATATTAGAGGTGCACACATGTGCACCAACAGGCCTGGAGCATTCAGGTGTGTGCTACCACATTTCCAAGGAGTAAGTAATAATCTCAGACGAGCAAAACCCAGAAACCACATCAGGCTACGTCCACAAGTACACGGGTATTTTTGAAAACGGAGATTTTCCGTTTTCGTTTAAAAAAATAATCCCGTCCACACGTAAACGCAGAAATGAAGGAAAACACTGCTAGGAACATGCCAAAGCAACAGATGGCGATATATTCCTAACCGTGTAGAAATGTTGGCCAATCAGAAGTCTAGAAGCCTCGGTGGGAAATAGTAAACAAGGATGGGGCATAGAAGTGTGAGGGAGACAGTAACTGTGTGTGTATATGTAAGCATGTAAACACTGCAGAGAGTACAATTAACAGTAACAGTATTGTAGAAATTCATTTCACCGAATAACGTGGCGCACAGTGTGACGTCAAAAAAGGCGCACACTTTTGACGCTGCGTTTCCTGCGTTTTCTCCGCTTTTCTTGTCCACACGTAAATGCAAAAACGGAGTTTTCAAAAATATCCACCCTGGCCGGAGTTTTTAAAAATCTCAGTTTTCAGTGACCGAAAACGCCGTTTACGTGTGGACGAAAGGTGCAAACGCATAGAAAAATCTGCGTTTTCAAAAATACCTGGGTACGTGTGGACGTAGCCTCAGACTCTACAGGCCAGTTAGCATGTTAAATGTTAGCATTTATGAGAGTATAATTAGAAAAAAGACTGAACAAGTATGGCTTTTTTTTTCTCTAATTAAAACACGGCAGGAGGTTTGCAAAATTGCAACTGAACAAAGGACACAACGTCTGGAACAATGCCCTTTGGAAAGATAAGACCGAAGTGGAGTTGCTTGGCCATAATTCATACTTATCGTAATCTGCATGAAAACAAGCGCTCACTCTTCCTGCTCAACAAATGACAAGGGCGGAGCCTTATACCACGTGATACAGAAGCTGTGCCGTGTGATGCTAAAATTAGCAGGGAAAAAACAACGGAGAGCACGTCAGGGATGACGAGAAAGTGACAGGAGTAAATCCGTCCCGGTCAACCACCCAAACATCAATAACGGGAACCTTATACAGCGCTTCCCTATACACGTCGAACTCCCGCAGGCACAAAGAAATTACATAAGCTATCACTTATCACCTGACCAAAGATATGGCTCCCATCAACACTGAGCAAAACAAGGGATTTAGGAAAATGATCAACACCCTAGACAAACGCTACACAGTGCCGTCCCGCAACTATTTTTCTATTGTTGCACTACCTGCTCTATACACGCAGCGTCGAGCAACGGTGGAGACGGAATTTCAAGCAGTACAACATTTTGCGGCAACAACAAAACGTGAGACATTTGTTGTTTTTATGTTTATTTATTGTTTTTATGTTCAGTCTCAACTGTTACGAAGATGATGTGCAGTTAATAAGTGCAATAAATATTTATACTGGAAAAGAAAATCGTGATCTCAATTCTAAGCCAAAAAATCGTGATTCTCATTTTATGCAAAATCGTGCAGCCCTACTACCAACTGTCAAGTTACAGTCCTTGGGGACTCATAATGTGGGCCACAGAACCTTGACCTCACTGAGTCACCAATAAACTCCTGTATATACAAAAATACCCTAAAATCAAATGTGAGGACTGAAAGCTGTAACACAATGTAACAAAATAATGATCCTAAACACATCAGCAAATCTACAACAAAATGACTGAAAACGAAAAGAACCAAAGTGTTGCAATGGCCCAATCAAAGCCATCAACCCAAAATTCCTCTACTGATGACCTCTGACGTTGTCAGAAAATGATTACTGTTGCTAAATGTGGTTCTACAAGATATTATAGCTGCCAGGGAAAGATTCAGCATAAGCATGGTGCTAGAACACACCCCAATGGCTTTAGAGATGACTAACCTATCTTAACTGCACCAGCAGTGAAAATGTGACATTGTTTCAGCTCAGGCTTTTCATTTTTTGTTGGTTTGTTGTCTGCAAGAAAACAATAGGAGGCATCTGCCAACTGAGCATTTGAGATATTAACAGTTTACTGTGTTGTCATTCATCATTTTTGTAAACAAAACGAGAAAAACACAGATGACAACATGTTATTTAGTTTCAATGTCGCTGTGCCATTATTGTAGTATCACTACAGCATGCATGTTTTTGTGTCAGATCCTGTAAAAACAACCAGACACACTGACAAATAACCAGGCCATTTATTGTTCTATTCGTGTGCCAAGTTGCTGAAAGGACTTGTGTTTGAAACAAAAACAAAAAAAACCCCAGTGTAACCACAGTTTTGGGCTACTGGATTCAAATCTATCTGCACCTGCAGGGTCATATGCAGAACTGTGTGACGTGTGGCTAAGCTCTAGCCAACAAGATTATCAAATGATCCAATAAACTTTGGATGATAGTCACAGACATGATCACAAGGTGCTAAGCTCGATGGAAAACAGAGTCGCCTGTGCCGCTTCCCAAAGCCTGCTCCACCGAGAGGCACAGAGAGAGCAGTGCTGAAAGAGCGAGGGCAAGATGGGGAGCGTAGGAACTGCATAGGTCACAGCGCATCAGTGAGAAAAACAGTGAACACCCTCGGAGAAAGAAAAGAATCATAGAAAACTCGTACTGCTGTAGCAGCGCAAAATTCAGGGCTTATAAAAGATGACAGCCTTGTAAGTTACAGCCTCCTCCTATCAGTAATTACAGTGTAGCCAGACAGTCATAAAATCTAATGCATTGTAAATTATGAGTTGTTACACAGAAACCATTAATTCTGCATGAGAACAGGCAACTGGGCAGTGCTCTCTCCATTGGTTTGCCTCCTCGTGCTGCGATTAAACTGACAATTAATTACTGAGAGAGAAGGCCAAGCGAACAACAACAATCCGATACGTCACTGATCCCCTAAGGGAAATGCTCTTTGCTGTTTGCCCTGCTCCAAGAAGAGGTCAAAGGCAACAGCTCCAATGGCCTGCAGGGAGATGCTTCGACACAGCAGCAATTACAGGGGTTGGATGCAGTGGAATTCTGTACAAAATAGTTAAAGAATTTAATCAAGCAAGTAGAGTTAGGGCCCAACAATTTAGGAAAAAACAGCCAACTGATTCTTCAGCATAAATAAATGTTTACTTCACCTCTAAAATAAATCAGACCACAGAGAATAATACTGCCGGTTGTGTCCTCACAGAGTTGAGACGAGTCAAAGAAGCATCATCTTTTAGGCAAATACTACATTATTAGCAGAATTAGAATCACTCAAATAATGATAAGAACTCTTTGGCCAGTCAGTGACCATTTTTTGGGCTTCCTCTGATTTTGCTGACAGCTCTGCTCAAAGATACCCTGAAAAGTGTCTTATCTCTAGAAGCACAATGAAGCATTATTTGTTTGTGGGATCCTATGATGTTTGCATTATGCACATGCACAGAGGACAGCAACTAGCCCCTCAGCTGTGGCTGCTGCAGGCTTTTATAAAAAAGGAAAACTATATATATAAAAAATGCAGATCTTCTCACTGTTTGGTAGGAGGGGCTAAAATGGCTCTTTTTCATGTTGAAGGTTGCCAAACCTTGGGTTAGGTGATCTCAGAGACATAATAGAGAGCTTCCTCCAAAGGGTGGCTGGGTTCTCTCTTAGAGATAAGATGAGAAGTTCAGCCATCCGGGACAGGCTCAGAGTAAAGCCCCTGCTCCTCCACATCAAAAGGAGCCAGTTGAGGTGTATCGGATAAGGATGCCTCCTGCCCGCCTCCTCTGTGAAGTGTTCTGGGCATGTCCCACCAGGAGGAGCCCCCAGGGCAGCAAAGGACATGCTGGAGAGATTATATCTCCTGGCTGGCCTGGGAATACCTTCGTGTTCCCCCCGACAAGCTGGAGGAGGTAAAACTGGAAACAGACTTGAAAAGAAACAGTTCTGGTGAAGCACTGATGCCTCAAAGCTAGAAGGTCTTAGTTTGGTTCTCTGTGGCATTTTTTGTCCCCTGTGGCTGCATAGGTTTCCTCCTTCCTCCCAAAGGAAGCATAAAGTCCAGAGCATAAAGTGTTCTGGACTTAAGGTAAATATGGCTTGTCGTATAAAGTGCTTTGAGTGGTCAATAAGATTAGACAAGCGCTAACAGATTTTGTCACCAGACATAACCTGTGTGGGGGCTGTGTGGGGGAGAGCTACCTCCTCTGTGAGCTCCACAGTTTCTGGTCAATCAATTGATCTGTACAAACTAGCAGATTAAAGCGTGTTGTGTGAGTTAACGTATAGCCTGAGATCAATAAAACTGATGTGTCTGTCAGATTTTAAGGTTAGGGTAGTGTGCTCTTTTGGGGAATAAACCACTAAAAAGACACCACCCACTCATTATTTCTCCAAGGATCAAAAATCATAGAGATGTGTTTCTTTGACAAAAGCCTCTTTAGCTAACATAAATCTAAGCACACCTCATTAACCAGGGACCAGGCTACAGTTTCCTTTTTGTTGTCATAGGGCTAATGTTAATTAGTTACAGTGTGTAAATGTACTCATCATTATAGCTGGTGAAATCAACTTGCAACAGCTTGTTTAAGGCACTTTTAACAATGTAGGCTGTAGGGCTGGGCGATATGGCCTAAAATCCATATCACAGTATAATTTGAAGCATGTGCGGTAACGATATATATTGCGATATATTCTTTTCTTATATAACGTATGTTACACACTATAAGGCACACTTAACATCCTTTAATTTTCTCAAAAATCGACAGTGTGCCTTTGTTAAAAGTCCGCAAGTTATTTGAACTACATCACTGTGGAGTAAAATTCCTTCTGACCGAGGACGACTCAGTTGAAGCGTGATCGGCAATCAGTGCAAACATACATTACAGTCTTATATAGGAATTCTGGTTGGGCTTACTGACCTCGAACCGATTTTGTGCAGTGTGCGGCGCGCAGAAATCTGTCAAAAAATGTTTTAGTACGACTTTGGTTAGCTATGAAGGCGCACCGCTTGATGGATTGGCGGAGCATTACGGCTGCCGTAGTCAGGAGCCTTGCGGAGTAATCCAAAACTGGGTCCAAAACTCCGTCTCCTTCAGGTCCCAAAGTCAAACGAACACTGCGGCATCACTGAGAGTTAAAAACTGTCTAAATTCATAAGTGGTCCGCAGGTGCGCATTCGCTGTCAAAATAAAAAACACACACAAGGGTTAGGGTTAAATTTAAAAACTGTACTTTTGAGTTAAAATATATATTTATAATTTTAATAAATGACAAATTAAAAAGGCATGAACATTTTTTTTGTATCGAAAAAATATCGAACCGTGACACCAAAGTATCGAACCAAACCGAACCGTGAATTTTGTGTATCGTTGCACCCCTACCCAATATGTATATTTAGCATTTTGCCACAGTTACTGTCACTTAAGAAGCACAGCAGCTGCCTGACTGCACAAGGAAAGAAGGCAAGGATGTAGCAATGTGCAGGGTTAACGTGCAAGTGTAAAAAAAGGGGTAGCCTTGAATATTTGAGTATCACCTAGCTACGGTAAAATCTGTTTTCCAGGAATTGGAAAATGTGGCTGGACCTGATGATGTCGATCACAGGCAAACATAGCTTTCTCAAAAAGTAGCCGAAGAATCCATGATTGCAGCCTTAACGTCCTCAACTGAAGCATCGGTGTGTGGATTCCTTCCTGCATGATGGTCGGATGGTGACTTGACCTTAAATCCCAATGATGAAGTGTTTCCAAACATAATAAGACATTGAAGCTAATGACATTAAAATGGGCTCATTTCAATGTAAAGGTCTTCGTAAAGTAGCAGTTGCCAAAGGAAAAAGAAAATCCAACTGACATTTGACAAACCACGCTGTACACTTTAAAGGAATATGTTCCCCAAGGGCACCAAAATGCCACTGCGTGCAGTAACAAACAGTAATCCACAAGCTGACAGAGTTCCCCTTAAATCGTGTGGACAAGGAAAGCATAAGTGCATTGAAACTGTAAACGAGTTAATAAGCCCATTCTGTAATACACTTTTCTGTTGTGCTCTATACAAATGCTATTCATCAATGCCACGCGCAGTTTATCTCATCCAGGAGGGCCCATGCTGTTCCATAAATTCAGCTCCAATAATATCCAGAACTAAAATATGATGTAATTAAGAGGGCTTTTCTGCAGATTCATAAAAAACAGTCTTCATTTTCCTGCATTGCAAACAGCAAATGTTTCAAAAGATCGATTTTGTGCATTGCATTCGTCCAATAACTCAAACAGGCACATAAAACCCCCACATGAGGGTTAAATTAGTTAAAACAGGCCTATTAGATGCACACCCAGGGACTTGCTTCCTCTCACAGGATGCCAATAAGATGCAGTTTACAACGCAGCACATGTCAACAGCCTATTTGCAGATATAACGACTGAGTTTTGAAGAAGGACTGTTTGATAATAATTTAGCACAGACAGCTTTTGAAAAAGGACTCAAATTCATTAGTTTCATGGGGGAAGGTAAAAGGAGGAAAATCAGAGGGGCTCTTTCCCGCGCTGCACCAGTAATTTATTGATCCACAATCAATGTCATCATGACTTTTAGAAGGACTAGCAGCTGTGATCGCAGCACCTACAATTGTGGAAACAGTTTCTAAATCTCAACATCTGTCAGAGCTTTTGTGACAGAAAAATTGCTTCCATCAAGCTTGAGCTTAATCAAACAGAGGATTTAAACAGCATTACAGCAGCAGAATGGAAATGAGTTCTTCTATACTTTACTTCATCAAACTAGACCTCCAAACCCACGTCCTGGTTCCCATTTTCAGATGTCATTTCCTAATTGAGATTAAACCACTGCATTTTGTGTCACAGGAGACAAATGGAGGACCGCGGGACATTTCTGAAATTAAATGGAACTTTCCTGTCATTCACACAATTCCAGTGTCTGGTCGCATGCCAGTACACAGGCTTAAATGAGAGAATCTGGCAGAGATGATCGTATTAACGACCCAGGCGGCAATGTAAAGGTTGTGCTCCCACAAAAGAGATGGTTACACTCCACCGCTTAAAAACAGTGTCAAGAAGTACTGATGTAAGCACTTCAAGGAGCATGGTACAATTCCAGAAAGAGGATCGGTCCTGTGGGAGGGAGATGCATTTGTGCGTGTGCGGTGTTTATATTTCAAAGAAACTGTCAAAGTAAATCTATAGGAATGGATTTTTGGGAGGCTTAGGCACACTGTTCACAGCAAGTATAGACACTGACCGAGAACTGTGTTATGACCCTTAGATTACAAGGTAAAATCCTATTCAGCAGCTTGCCACTGAGGGTTATATGGCTCGCTTTCAGTTTTTGACTTCTTGGTGTAATGTAGCAGTATCTAACAGGGTGATAAAGGACAGCAAGGTGACACACATTCCTTTATGCTGTGCAACAGAGAGCAGACGGCTTTTCTGAGTTCATGTTAATTGACATGGATTAGAGGCCAGATAAATCCGTTATATCTGATATCAAGCTATGAAGTACAAAGCATTATGAAATGCACAATGCTCTCATCTACTTATCTGGATTTATTTTGCCTCTGCCCTTGCTCGCCTTTTTCTATGATTCTAATAAACGCAAATAAACCCGACACCTGTGAACCGGCTTCTTACTGAAATGATGCCACGCACTTAAAACCGCAGTTATTCCTGCGAACTACACAGTATAAAGCAGCTCCGAGCACCGAGTCGTGCCATTTCAAAAGACGAAAATGTATCAAACTACATCTTCAGTAGCAAGTTTTAAATCTCAGTATTACCTTCGGCGCATGCCTGCTGAAGAAAAGAAAGAAAAGAAACAAGAAAAAGCCAAACAACATTTACAACCACAACAAGGGTCAAACGGCGTAGTCATAAACAAAACTGCATGTGATCGACTTGGCAAGCCTTTAACTCAATGTCACTTCCAAACACAGCATCCCTGGGAGCTGGGAGCTGGGAGCGAACGAATATTTTTAGTGGCAAGAAAAAATTCCCCGACACATAACACACCGAAGGAAAAAAAACACACACACACATTTCCGACCCTTAATGAAAACACCCACCCGTGTTGTCGTCCGCGTCCCGTCCTTACAAGTTGTCCAGGAATCTTAGATCCGTCCGCTTCACACAGCGCTGATACCTCCTCTGCTCGGCGTCTCGAGCTGCACGCTGCGCTCATGGAGATGGAGGTGGGTTGGCGGGGGGCTGTCAGCGGAGAAGAGGAGACTGTCCAATCAGAGGCCGCCTTGATGATGAGGGATGGCGGCCAATCTGCCCCGGCAGAGAGAGAGCGGGGTGATGCCGCTTTGTTTAACGGAGATTGACTTTCAAGCAACAGAGCGCGAGCGCTTATGATGTGATGGCATCTGGACGAAAATAAGCATGCGTACTAGTTTTGCTGCCGGGGGGGGAGGTTTTCCAGCTGCTTCCGTAAAGAACGCCTTTATTTAATTGAGACACCATTAATGACATGGATTAACCATTGAAGGGGAACTGAGTATGTATGCAGCCATCACCATTATGTTCCCATTAAATCATGAAACAGACCTACTGAAACACGAGTCAGTTCAAGTTGTCCATATTATTTAATGGGCATTCCAGTCCATGCCTCATATTTTTTTAGACCCATGCTGGAAATGCTCTTTGCTCATGGCTAGAGCTGATCCATTTGATTGGCAGGTTCACCCGCAACAATATAATTACTAAATAATTAAGCATGTCAGCAGTTTTGCTGTTTTATTGTTTGTTTGTTTGTTTGTTTTTTAAGTGAAGTGGCTTCATTACAGTTTGCTTCCAAGGAGGCAGACTTTCTTGTCATTTTTAAAGTGGCCTTGAAATTAGCTGCTTTAAAAAAAGAAAGAAAAATTGGTCTAGTCTTTTGTATTTGACCATATTCAGAATAATTGTTTTAAGCCATTAAATCACTAACTAATAAATGATTCAAGCTTAACTCAAGGGATGAATGAGTTTTGCATCTAAACATAACAGATAACTTAGCATAGAAACAGTTTTAAATTGCATCTATATACACTTTGTTACTAGCAGCCTGTTGGAAAAAAATATGTAATTTGTTCCAGTTTCTTCTGGTGAATTTGCAAATCATCCCAACAATAACAGTTATCACACAGAGAGTAAATAGTCACATTTTTTGCCCTGACTAAGTTATTCCCAATCATAAACTTGCTATTTCCCACCACTGTGTCCAGCTTATACTTCAGCCAAGTTAAGATAAGTGAAAGACAAAAGAATAGGTGGCAGGCCTAAAAAGAAGATCTACAGCTGGTGATCATATCTGAAAGTCTTGCTCTAAAGAAATCCAACAAAGACTTTTTGCAGGACTGAGAGATGCATCTGGCCATTCAGTTAATCTGTTTACTCTTCACCAAAGCCTGAACAGAACTGGATGAGTATCTGTAAAGAAGTCATTCTTAATGAAGAGAAAACAAAAGAAAAGGCCAATGTATGCCAAATTAAACAAATGGATTGAAAATCTGAGCCAACAGGGCTTATGGAGTAATGCAATTTGAGATTTTTGGTAATATTATTTCTTTGCAAATTTTGCAAAAATATATCTGCAAAATTTTGATTCACCAAACAATAATATCTAAAAAGTCTCTAATTGGCATTTCTGACCATGACAATGATTCCAAAGACATTCCAGATGCAGTAAAAGCACATCTGAATAGAAGAAAAGCCAAAAAAGAAAGCCAAACACCATTACAAAAAGAAGGTAGAAGAACACTTCTCCAACTCCAACCCCCGACGCATGTGGCAAGGACTCCAGACCATTACAGTCTACTGGACCACCAAACCCTCCCCCGCATCCTCTGATGTCTCCTTCCTCAACGAGCTCAACAACTTTTATTCAATTCAATTCAATTTTATTTATATAGCGCCAAATCACAACATAAGTTGCCTCAAGGCGCTTCATAGATACAGAGAAAAACCCAACAATCATATGACCCCCTATGAGCAAGCACTTTGGCAACAGTGGGAAGGAAAAACTCCCTTTTAACAGGAAGAAACCTCCGGCAGAACCAGGCTCAGGGAGGGGCGGCCATCTGCTGCGACCGGTTGGGGTGAGAGAAGGAAGACAGGATAAAAGACATGCTGTGAAAGAGAGACAGAGATTAATAACAGATATGATTCAATGCAGAGAGGTCTGTTAATACATAGTGAGCGAGAAAGGTGACTGGAAAGGAAAAACTCAATGCATCATGGGAATCCCCCGGCAGCCTATGTCTATTGCAGCATAACTAAGGGAGGATTCAGGGTCACCTGGTCCAGCCCTAACTATATGCTTTAGCAAAAAGGAAAGTTTTAAGCCTAATCTTGAAAGTAGAGATAGTGTCTGTCTCCTGAATCCAAACTGGAAGCTGGTTCCACAGAAGAGGGGCCTGAAAACTGAAGGCTCTCCCTCCCATTCTACTTTTAAATACTCTAGGAACAACAAGTAGGCCTGCAGAGCGAGAGCGAAGTGCTCTAATAGGGTGATATGGTACTACAAGGTCATTAAGATAAGATGGGGCCTGATTATTTAAGACCTTGTATGTGAGGAGCAGGATTTTGAATTCAATTCTGGATTTAACAGGAAGCCAATGAAGGGAAGCCAAAACAGGAGAAATATGCTCTCTCTTTCTAGTCGTTTATGCTCATTTTGAGTGAGGGAACCCCACAACCACAACCAAAGCAGACGTGACGCCAGACCACCAACCTCTGACTCTCTCCCCCACCGATGTAGGAGCGGTGCTGAGCAGGATCAATGTCCACAAGGCTGCAGGTCCTGATGGCATCCCCGGGCGTGTTCTCAGAGCATGTTCTGGGGAGCTTGCAGGAGTGCTCACAGACATATTCAATCTGTCCTTGGCCCACGCTGTGGTACCGGCCTGCTTCAAATCCACCTCCATCGTCCCGATACCCAAAAACTCCAACCAATCTTGCCTCAATGACTACCGCCCAGTAGCACTCACCCCCATCATCACTAAGTGCTTAGAGCAGCTGGTCCTAGCACACTTTAAATCCTGTCTCCCCCCCACCCTGGACCCCCACCAATTCGCATACCGCCAGAACAGGAGCACAGAGGATGCAGTCTCCATTGCACTGCACTCTGTCCTCTCACACCTGAACAACAACAAAACCTACGCCAGAATGCTGTTTATAGACTTCAGTTCAGCATTCAATACAATCCACCCCTCACAACTCATCAGGAAACTGACAGACCTGAGCATCAGTTCCCTCATCTGCAAATGGTTACTGGACTTCCTGACCAACCGCCCCCAACATGTCCGGCTGGATAACCACTGCTCATCTACCATCACAATGAACACCGGTGTACCACAAGGCTGTGTGATGAGCCCTTTCCTCTACTCCCTCTTCACCCACGACTGCAGACCTGCTGATGGTTCCAACACCATCATTAAGTTTGCAGATGACACCACGGTGATTGGCCTCATCAGTGACAACGATGAGGCCGCCTACAGGGAGGAGGTAGATCGTCTGGCTGAGTGGTGCGACAGAAACAACCTGCTGCTTAACACCGAGAAGACCAAGGAGCTCATCGTGGACTACAGGAGGAATGCTGACCCACATCCACCCATCCACATTAAGGGGACGGCTGTGGAGCGTGTGAGCAGCTTCAAGTTCCTGGGAGTCCACATCTCCGAGGATCTCACCTGGACGACCAACTGCTCCAAGCTGGTCAAGAAGGCTCACCAGCGCCCCTTCTTCTTGAGGACTCTGAGGAAGAACCACCTGTCCTCAGACATCCTGGTGAACTTCTATCATTGCACCATCGAGAGCATCCTGACCAAATGTATAACAGTCTGGTACGGGAACTGCTCTGCCTCGGACCGGAAGGCGTTGCAGAGGGTCGTGAAAACTGCCCAGCGCATCGCTGGAGCACCACTTCCTGCCATAAAAGACATCTACAGGAAGCTGTGTCTGAAAAGGGCTGGGAAAATCATCAAAGACCCCAGTCACCCATCACATGGACTCTTCACCCTCCTGCCCTCTGGGAGGCGCTACAGGAGCCTCCGGACTAAGACCACCAGGTACACAGCTTCTTCCCCACAGCTGTCAGACTCCTGAACTCTGCCTCCTGACATCTGACCCACGTTAACACATGGACTGAACATACACACACCCACAATGGACAACTGTACCCTCAAACACACAATAATAACATGGACTGAACCACCACTCACAACCACTAGCACTTTATATAGCCTCTGTAGGAATTCTATCTCACTTATCTTAACTGCACTACTGTATAGCTCTGTGTAAATAATTTGATGTACATTTGATAATTTTTAATCCTACAACTGTTTACAACTTGCATAGTTCCCATTTCTGTATAACTGTATATCTCAGATTTCTGTAAAGTTATTTATTTCATATTCTGTATAGTTTTTCATATTTATATCCTGTTCATAGCCTGTACATAGCTTGTACTCACTACAGCCTGTACATACTTATAGTTCTAGAATATTCACAACATACTTCATACCGTGTACATTATAACATACCATAATAGACCCATTTCTGTAATATACTCACATATCTATATTATTGCTAATATATATTGTAATATATCTATATCACTAAAGCACTTCTGGATGGATGCAAACTGCATTTCGTTGCCCTGTACCTGTGCATGTGCAATGACAATAAAGTTGAATTCTATTCTATTCTATTCTAAGAATGCATAATGACAGTCATGGATTGACCTCCCCTGAGCCCAGGCCTCATTAATGAAGCAGTGTGGTATCATCTTGACAGAGCAGAATGAAAAGGCAGCCTATATCCAAAGAAAGGCTCTGGAATGTCCTTCAAGAAGCCTGGAGAACTATACTTGAAGACTGTTTAAGGAAAGCTTGCATACAAGTTCAGGCTGTGTTTAGGAATAAAGGTGGTCATACCAAATAATGACTTTCAAGCTTGAATGCTTTTGCCGTATAATTTGTATTTCCATGTATGTTTGCATGTTTTAATAAAACACTACCTATTTCCCATTGTATGAGCAAAATGTAAATAAATAAAGGGTGGCTCAAAACCTTTGCCCAGTACTGTATTTAGAAAGTAGATGTTAGATAAAGTATAAAATCTGTTCTCCTTTTAGTGGCTTGGGAAATTCTCTTAGCAAAGAGAACGAGAACAAATCTTTGTGTGCAGCAGTGCATTCTAAAGTTTAATAAAATCTACACCCTGTGTTGGACCAATTTGGCAGACATCATCCAAAGTTATTGACCTTTCTGTCCATTTTTCTTGTTTCCCTAGGGAGACGCAATGTAGACACTGTAAGACAGGCAAGATCTTTCTTTAATTCTTTTGGTCATTTTATGATTTTTATTACAGAATTTGGAAAAAGGCCGAAGATGGCATGCATAGAAGGTGCTGAGCTGGATTTAACCCTGCTATTCATTAGGAAATCACTGGTGAGCCAAAAAAATTCAAACAACTGCTGCCTAATATTTCTTTGGTACTTTATGTGTTGCTGTAAAGGACCAACTCTCCAATGCCTGAGTTCTACAAAACCTCTGAAGAAGCTCTCTTCTTTCTGGCACTAAGATAGAAGCAGTGGATTCTTTGGCTTGTAAACTGGAATGGCCACCAGCATTTTCACTCACATTCTTTTGTTAATTCATAGTTATTTGTTCTAAGGTTTGAAAAGTTGAGAAGAAAAGTAAGTTAAAGGTAAAGATTTGTGTATGAGCTGTAGGGATATGTTCTTAGCATAACTGAAATGTTTTCTATTGTAGGGTCTTTTACCTTACAATTTAAACTGCATTGAGGCAACTGTTCCTGTGATTTGACACTATATAAATAAAGTTGGATTCATGTTTTAAAGGTCTATTGCCCCAATTAAAAACGTAAGAATAAAGAAGCTATGGCTTAAAGCACACATCAAATGTAAACAGTATATCGCCTAAAAGTTATTATATTTTAAAATTAATATTGAAATACGGCCCCATTTTATTTTTATTTTTTTTGGGCTTCAGACTTCTTCAAACAAACACATTTGAATACACAATTCCAGAAAACTCAGATTTTGCCCTCCATCCTTTACCTGATTTTTTAATGAAGCTTAAGTTCAATAAGGAAGACCTGTAGTCACACATTTGTCTGCTTCCCACATGTTTGGTCACTAATCTAAGCTTTACTATCAAGCTCATTGTGACATAATTAGTCTAGTCCAATAGTCTTTCTGCTGGCCTTCTTTAGGCCAATCAGCCTGCACTCTGCATACTTTAAATCTCACTGCTCATCTGTCATTCACCCTTTCAAACGCCTTTGTGCAACCCACCTCTGCCCTCATCTCCCTTGTTCCTCAGGCTCCATTCAAACCTCCGTCTTCATCTCCACCACCAGTATCTGCACTTCAGCAGGTTCTGTCCTAATCCCCATCACCACTGGGATTCCATTCTGCAGTAATGGGCCATCAGAGTCTAACTGCCAGATACCTTAATTGAATTCTATATATCAATATATCATCTTCAGTTTCTTCTAATTATCTCTCCATATTGAATTGATTTTATCAGTAAAAAATGCACCGGATGTTTAAGTGTAGTATGTTATAAATACTGTAAAATTTCAAGAACAATTGCACAGTCTTTTATTGGCTGGTCAGTCTTTTTCACTTGGTTTGTTTTCTATTGTTTTTTTTTGTTTCCAATTTGGTTTCTTAGCTTTGTGTACATGTTTGCTTGAGTAGACCTGAAAAAGAAAATTTTCATGAATTTCCAGATCTCTGAACTTGGTCCCGCTGGAGGCTTCTTCCTATTAAAAGGGAGTTTTTCCACTGTTGCCAAGTGCTTTTTCAGAAGGGGTTGTTGATGATTATTATTTTCTCTCTATTATTGTAGGGTCTTAAAAAAAGCAGTTAACATTTACGTTGTTTGTTTTCATGAATGGTTAGTGTTCTTTATGTTTCTTACCAAACTGTGGCACAGCATTTCCCTCACAGTCTAATAGCAGCATTTGAACTGTCTGATTCAGCCATAATTGTGTATGTTTAGCACTTACTAACATGTATTTGTTGCAATAATCAACATGTTGCAATAATCTTCCTCACAGACATGAGTAGTAGAGGCTGTTGTTAACCTGGGGAGGGCAAATTATTATAAATTATTATCACACAAAATTTAAAATTGATATCTTGAAAACTGTAGATGCCAGCCTGCTAACTAACAAACAGACAGATAAACAAACAGAACTGATTACATACTCCTTCCATTCAGGGGCAAGAATAACACTAAGATGGAGAAAAAAGAGAAAACAACTCGATCAGATAACACCTGAATTTGAGTGACCTGGTTGGAAGTCAACATACTCATGTCACTACAAACAGTCAAACTCCCTTGTTCAGGCTTTTAATGCACTTCTGCATCTTTTCACTAATCTATCCAATAAATGAGTGGATAAAGACATACTGAGACTACTTGTTGAGAGAAGATGCCACCTATGGGCAACATCTAAGATAAGAGCCCTTTGTTTACACTGTTCCAGAAAATAGTAATGTCAAAGTATCTTACTGTATATTTTACAGTTTTGTACTGTCTTCCTAGAATATCATTAAATTTACATAAGTAAACTGTGATTTTACATGTCAAAGGTAAAATAACATAACAGCACTGCAAATATAGTAAAACACAATTTACTTGTTTTTTAAATATATTTTTTTGTACACATGCATATTTAGATTGTAAAAATACATTCAGAAATGTATCATAATTTCACGAATATGTGTCTGTTATGTGAGAGAATGATCTGTTAAATTCAAATGTAATACTATGGAAAAATATATAAAATGATTGAAAATTAATGAGAATAATCAACAATTAAAGGAATATTTGAATTATAATTTTGCTGAAAATTTCATGTCATCTAGGTCTGATTCAATAATTCAGAGGTAACAAGTGAAAATATAATTAATAGGAATAAAAACTAAAAAAAACATAAATCATTGCACGGCCATGCTGTGCTAATTATATATTTAAAAAAATAAATGTAGAGATAGGAATTGGAATTAATATAAATCTCAAAGTATTCACAACATTCCTGAACAGAAATAGGCCTCTGGGGTGAGGGTGTGGCCATAAAAACAATGTGACATGCCATTGGATGTTGGGACACATAATAACATGATGCTAAGCATCGGCCAATGAATGTGAACTAACAACCACAAGGTCACGGGTATGGAGCACTGTAGGAAAAAATCCTAATATAAAAGTGTTTTACTGTGCATTTTACAGTTTTGTTCTGTTCTTCTAGAATATCATTAAAGTTACGTAAATAGACTGTGATTTCACATTTCAAATGTAAATGAAAGATCTTGTTTTTCTTAATATTCTTTGCTATTAAGTGTCATGTAGAGTAGTTGTTCTGGCTCCTCTGAGTCCATCCTGAGTGGAGTTTCTCCATTGAAGAAGCTCTCCGTACACCTGTCTAGTAATCAAATATGGAGTATACACGGCCTGAGTTTGCAAGATTTCTCTGACAGATCATGGTCGTCATTATTAATTCCATAATTAACCAAACTTGGATATCCACCAACTGCCCACAAACAATCTCTAAGTTTCCATTCACTCTTAACTATACTAATAACTAATAAAACTAATGACTATCACAGGTGGACCATATTCTCCTCTTCGACTCCTGGTAATTCTTTATCTCTTCTTTGACAGGGCTCCCATATGCAAACCTGTAGTGCTGCTAAATCTCCCTGCCAACTGCTCTCTATCAGTAAACCATTCACTTCTTAACTATGACTACTTTAAACTTGCCAAGTCTTGCCTGGGTTTGCTCTTTGGATCCACCTTTTGGCAAAGCATGACACCAGAACTGTTACAAACATTCAGATCTTCACTGCAGCTTCTACCAAGAAAGAAAAGGACAGGGATTATATCAGTTTATTAGTGTTTCTGTACTTTTTCGCTCCTTGACATATACACACTTTGTCTTGAGTGACTCATATGTGTGACTGTAGATTGAGGTGCAGTACATGGAGTCTGTAGAGGGTTGATTCTGGATGCATAGGCATAAATAGTGACAAAATGGAGACACTGAGGAAATGTCAGATTATCATTTACCATCTGCCACACTGTAAAAAAAATTGTAATATAAAAGTATGTTACTGTGTATTTCACAGTTTTGTACTGTTCTTCTAGAATATCATTAAATTCACATAAATAGACTGTGATTTAACATTTCAAATGTAAATCAACGTAAAATCACTGTAAATGTAATAAAACATAATTTTCATGATTATTAAATGTATCTGTCTGTACATATGCATATTTAGATTGTTAAAATACATTCACAAATGTATCATGATTTCACAAATGTCTGTCCATTATTTGAAAGATTGAACTGTTGAATTCAAATGTAATGCTATGGAAAAGTATATAACATGGTTCCTATAAGCTTGTGTTACATCACATAAGTATTATTATCATTGCTATTTAGGGCGATCATGGCTCAAGAGTTGGCAGTTCGCCTTGTGATCAGAAGGTTGCCGGTTCGAGCCCCGGCTCGGATACTCTTCACCTACCGCCTACTGGTGATGGCCAGAGGGACTGATGGTGCGATATGGCAGCCTCGCCTCTGTACCAGGGCATGTGATTCATATTGCCACATTCATTGACCTTGTTTATAGGTAATTTCATTGTTTGATCACGTTAAAATGTTCCTAATTTAATGTCTAAAAGCACTTGGAAAAGGCAGAATCCCATGTAAAATTAGCGCAACAAACTATTTTCATTACTGAAAATAACCGTATTTTTATGGGACAGTTATTTTCAGTTTTTTTACAGTCGTATTTTGGCGCCCCAGCTGCCCGAATATTACCGTTCTTTTAAGATGGTTTTTTTTCCTATTTATAGATGATTTCATTGTTTAATCACGTTAACATGTTCCTAATTTAATGTTTAGCGGCACTTGAAAAAAGCGAGATCCAATGTCAAAATAGCGCAACTAATTGTATTTTCATTACTGGAAATAACCGTATTTTTATGCGGGAGTTATTTTCTGTTTTTTTACGGTCGTATTTTGGCGCCCCAGCTGCCGGAATATTACTGTTCTTTTAAGATGTTTTTTTTTAACAGTGTAGCTGATAATGTTCAAAACAAATGGTAAATGGCCTGTATTTATATAGCGCTTTACTAGTCCCTAAGGACCCCAAAGCGCTTTACATATCCAGTCATCCACCCATTCACACACTCATTCACACACTGGTGATGGCAAGCTACATTGTAGCCACAGCCACCCTGGGGCGCATTGACAGAGGCGAGGCTGCCGAACACTGGCGCCACCGGGCCCTCTGACCACCACCAGTAGGCAACTATTAGTGTAGTTGATAATGTTCAAAACAAGAGTCCCAGGTAGTTTTTATCGATACCAATAGCCTGTATATATATAGCCTTTTTTCCCATATGATGTAAGTATATTAATGATATTAATGAGAACAATGATTGTTTATGGTAATGATAACTTAAAGGAAGCTCTTGGCCATCTTTCATGACAGATTTATGCGGTACATTACCTTTTCTTGAGACCTTTTTAATCAGTTAATATATAAAAATTTGAGAATCATCCAGTTCAACCCAGCTTCACTTACTTATTGCAGACTAAGTCACTGTTGTAACTAAATAAGCTGAATCAGGAATTGGTCCTCTTGCTTCAGAATAATTTACTTTACCTTCCATGAACTTGCTAATGGACCAATAGAAGACAACTGCATTTATGGTATTAAGCTAAGATCAGCGTACCAAGAGTTCAGAACACCCTTATAGATAAATGTGTTTTAATTGCAAAATTGAATACCATTTGGGTTTTTTATTGGTATCATTACTACCTTCTGCCCACAAATCCCATCTGTAAAAATGGCATTCTTGTTGGATTGTCCATTAAAACATTACTTGGAAAAAATATACCCCAATTAAAAAGATGCCAAACAGCCTTTCAGGAAAGGATGCTGAATTATTAAAGCAGCAACAATACTTCCTCAACTTAAAGGATCTGTCAGCATAATGTAATGGGACCTGCACAAAATTTGTGAAGCCATCACTTTTTTCTAAAGTCCTGTAGTGTTTTTTTTTGTTTTTTTTGCTGCTGTAATTAACACTGCAGTATATATTCGCTTGCCAGCTAATTACCTCACATGTTCAAACTGTAACTGAGGAGATGACAAAAGCCACGTAATGGAAAAATCTGTAACTCGTACAGCAGGTCTGCTCGATCAGTGAAAATCAATACGTCTTTTACCAAGGAAATTTCAGCAGGTGAGGCGCACTGACCACCCAGACAAGGATTTAGATATGGTTCACTACTGCGTCTGCCTGTCTCTGCAATAAGTCATTACAGGAGTCACATACTGTTAAGTTTATGAAGCTTTATTTCAAACAGAAGACAAAATAGAAATGAAAAAAAAAAACCTCCTTATGCTGATTTAAAGAAAATCAACTGCTTGTAATTACCTAATATACTGCAAAGTTTGAAAATATAGCTTTATTTAGATCAGTCAGCAAATATATAGATCCAACGTAACATAAACAGAGAACAGATATCCATTCCTCTGCACACCAGGTGCACTCAGTCTCCATCAAACAAGACTAGATTCAAAAAACTCAGTACAAAAACGCTAAATTCAATCAGAGCTGTTCATCTCTCCATGGACAGGTGAAAACACATGTTGTCATTATTAGCTGAATGGGCCCAAAATTTAAGCATTGTCACTCTCCTCACTATCGTAGTATCTGTTCCTCTTGATCTGCTCCTCCACTGTCAGGTCTTCGTCGTCTTCCTCTGCCCACAGAGAAATACCGTCCCTTCCTGCACTGTAGTCTGTGGCAAAGCTGTCGCTCTTCTCATCTTTTCCCCTCACATCTCTCGGGTCCATCCCAAAATCCAAAAGGTCATCCAGCACTGAGGCCGGAGGCTTCTCCCCGGCAGATTGACTGAAGATGTCAGATTTGAAATCAGATAGCAGGCTGGAGCTGCTGGTACTCAAGCCGGCGAAAATGTCCTCCAGGAAGCTTGATGTGCTAATCTTTGGCTCGGTGGCCTCGTGTTTGACAGCCAGCATTCCCTCGCCTGTTTCTGTGAAGAAATTTGTATCTGAAAAGCAATCTGTGGCTTCAGGACATTTGGCACCCTCTGGCACAAAAGCATCATCTGTCTGTGCCAACTCCAACACTTCACTTGGCATCCATTTTGATTCTTTAAAGGGATCGGCCTGAGATGAATCTGTTGCTCTAGCTGTATCTGTCAAAGCCTGCAGATGATTTTTATTTCCCTCAGCCTTGTTAAGCCCTTCGAGCAGGGTTTCATGGTCAAACAATGTCTGGTCATTATTATTATTACTATTATTATTATTGGAGTTAGCATTCAGCGCCTGTCCTGCTGTCTGCTCATCTATTAATGTGACCTTTACTGCCTCCCCATTGTTCATGCTTTCATTATTTCCCTTATCTATCTCCTCCTGGCCTTCACTCTCAAATGCTGCACTTTCTACCTGCCTGTCATGTCCATTTACTTTCACATTCTCCCTTCTTCCTGCACTTTTCTCTTCATTCTCTTCTGGCACTTTCATGCTTTCTCCATCTCCACCATCATTCCCTTCACTTTGTTCTTTCTCCTCCACTCCTGGGTGCACTTCAGAGTACATTTCAGAATCCCTTTGTGCCGCAGCCTCCGAGCCGCTGTTTGACTCTTTACTTTCTCGAGTGTGACTGACACCCGCTGGCTCCTCAGCGGCTGCTACAGAGGAGGTCAGAAACTTGGACTGTGCTGGAGTCTCTTCGGGCTTTTTTACACTCTCTGTTAAACAGGCACTCTCATGCACCTTGTTATTTTCCTGGAGTCCATTTTGTACTTCAGCTGAAGGAGCAACGGTGTCTTTTAATGAGGACTTCACAGGCTGATTTAGGTGCTTGTTTTCCTGAGCTGAGCCCTCCTTAGGGGGCCATGATGGCTTAACCACCTTCAACTCCTCCTCGATTGCAAAGGATTTTTTAGGGGAATCTGGCTGGGGAGGCCACACTACGGAAATCTTATTTGTGGGCTTTTTGCTCTCATCAGCTGATTTGCTTCCATCATAATCCTGGGTGGCTAAGGTACTGTGAGCAGTGGAATATTTGGAATCCATGACTTTCTTTTCAGGTGACGGTGATTTCATGACAGAGTTCTGCGTGTTCTTATTATTCCAAAGTTCTTTGTGTGGTTTTTGTCCAAATCCTTCGTCATAATTTCCTTTGGACTTGAACAGTTGCTTGTAGTGTGGCTTGCAGTACATGCGTCCATGGAGAGAGGCGTAGTTGCCAAGGCTGTTTTTTTTAAAGAAAGTGGACAAGTTAAAACAGAGGAAAATAAAAAGGCAAAGAATGCGTTTGCTGTGTGAAGTAGCGCCACCTTAGTTTGCCTTTGCAGTGCTCACAGCGAAAGCAGCTTTTATGGAAGTTTTGTTTGTCCGCAATCAGAGATTCCATGGGGTACACTCTCTTCCGACATGCCCTGCACAGTTCGGACTCTGGAATTCGAATTTTCTGCAAAAGAGAAGGAAACATTTTAATTTGTAATCTGTAACTAATAATAGAGAAATGATTTCTATTAGTCTCAAAAAAACAAATGATAATAAAATAAAGGATTGGAAAAGCTGCAGAAAGCAAAACTTTTAGCAAAGTTCATAAAGCTAATAAGTAGATGTTTTTTTTTTATCAATTATAATTATTTTAGTCATCCTTCAGATTTATCTCGGACCCGACTGTGTTTACTTGAACGCAGTCCAAATCCTTTTGTTTGTTTCTGCTTGATTGTTTTGAGTTTGTTAACTATAAACTGAACAGTTAATAAAAGTTAATAAAACTCTTCCGATCTTCTTAATCATAGAATATTAATAGAGTTCTCAAAATGGGAGAGAAATTTTATATTTGTGTTAGATGTCATGATTACAATAAAAATATGAATAATAATAATAATTATTATTATTGATTATTTGGGAATCTTATGCTGTGAAATGAAAAAATGTTGATTCAAAAAACGATGTTGGAAAAAGGAAGCACTGACATGTGGTGAATCCATTTCAGAAAAGAAAAGAATTCACATTAAAGCTGTTGTTTGTTTTTTCCTTGATGAGTTTTCAGGCGGTTCTTTGTTGTTTCACAGACAAAAACAGCATCTCACACCCAGGCAGGAGATATATTAGTTCAATATATTAGCATCATTGCTAGTTTCACACAGCAGACATGTGGATAAACAGGAACAAAATGTAACCTGTGAATATTAAAAAGCATAAAACTGCCAGGATACAAACAGTGAGTTTTAACCTTTCTGACAAATGAAAACACATGAAAGAAAATCAAGTGTTAGAAAAACACATTCTGAAAGTTAATGCTTTTTATCTTTCCACACAGTGCAGCCGATTCCTTAAAAATTCCCCACACAAAGCATGTTCACCACCCCATCATGCCTCATGCCACAGCTCAGTTTACCCGTCACGACACTCTGCTGCTGGTGCGTTATAATCTGCGAAGTCCTCTGCTCCATGACACTGAAGCCCAGGTTCTGGAAAACTCCTTGGCTTTCAGCCCATGATTGCTGGAAGTTTCTCAGCAGTTCTTCGGAGGAGGCCTCAGGGGGCACAGCAACAGTAGGAACTCTTCCCCTCACAACGTCTGCGTAGGACGGAGGGTTACCACGGGTCAGGGAACTCCCAGAATGCACCTCGCTCTTCATCTGTCTTGTCATATTTCCAAAGTTATCAATGGTGCAGAATTGCTCAGTGACTGATGTCGCTTCAGAGTGACCCGCCTGCCCGGAGCAGGCTGCTTCAGGTTCTCTTCTTTCTATTTGTTCTCTAAGCTCTCTGGCTGCTTGAGAACTATGCTCTCCTGTCTCGAACACATCCTTGATTGCTTTGACATTGAGTGTGGGGATGTCTTCGGTTCTTGGCGCATGTGGTTCAGTCTCTGTTTCCTCTGTGTCACTCCCCAGCCTCTCTGCTATTACAATAGGATCTTTTCTGGTGTAAACTTTTGGTTTCGGAGATTCAAATCTGTTTACGAGCTTTGACAAGTCAACTCTAGGGAGATCCTCTTTAAGAATATCTATGGCAACGGCTTCAGTGACTTCCTCACTATCAGGTCCCAACCGCTCAGGGATATCTATTGGATCCTTCCGGATGTACATCTTTTTAACCTCCGCTCTCTGGGCCTCCTCAAAGAAAGACTTTTTATCCTTCACTGTCATCATGGAATCCACCATTTCTGCGACATCCGTCAAGCCTTGCTCGTTTCTCTCAATGAGGGTCTCCATGTCTCTAAACGGGGATGTTCGCTCTTTTTCAGCAGCAAAACATTCGGGAACTGGCACGAGAGGAGGAAGGGTGATAATGTGAGAAAGCTTTGATGTGGCATCCCCCAGTTTCACCAGCTTCTCTGAGCGACTCAGTGTGGGAGAAGGTGTGGCCCTGCTAAAGGTAGATGTAGGCGTATGTGACTTGCCATGATGTGGTGGAGGGGTTCCGATTGATTTGTAGGGTGGAGGAGAAGGTGTCACTCTGAGTGGCGAGTCAACTCTCCTGGACTCAATACTAATAAAAGTAGGAGATGGAGTGCGGATGCTTGCTAATGGAGAGGACACCCTGTGATCGGCTCCTTCACTCAGCTCCTTATGCACTCTGTTCTCCTGAGGGGACTTTTTCTCTTCCACTACTTTCTTTTCAGCACTGGAGGAGCCAGTGCTTATCTTTGATATCTTTGCAGTCGCCCCACCGAAAACTTTCTTCTCTGGTCTTGGAGGCACTGGCGGTGGCACGGGCTGGTTGTCTTTGTCTTTTCTTTCCTCCTTTTCCACTGTTGTCAGGTTTTTCTCAAAAAATGCGAGCTTTGTTTCAATTATATTTTTGACATAAACCATCATCTCTTTCAACTTTTTCTTGCTTTGCTGCTTAGCAATTTCACTTAAATTCTTCTTCTCATCTGAGCCCATTATCCAGTCAGGGACTTCACTTAAAATCGTCCTGACAGTGCTGGAGTCTATTTTGCTTGGCGCGCCCTCCAGCTCTTTCATTTGAGTGAGCAGCTTATGAGTTACAGTGCATTTCTCTAAATCGGTGATGTCTTCATGGTAAGCCTCGTCTTTGTGGGAAATTTTGCCTGCCCCTTTCACAGACACATCCTTAGGCTCACCTTTTGACTTTCCTGCTTTGATCTGAGTTTTATTTATCTCCACCGCTTGCAGCTTCATTTGCTGTTTTTGCATCTGAACAGCCTCTTGCCTCTGAAGCCTTTGCTGTACCACACTCTCAGTCACAACCACCTCCTCTTGTCTTTGAATCTCCTCTGTCTTCACGCTCTGCTGACTGTGGGAGACAGCTACATGGCCTTGTCCCTGTTGGGTTGCTTCACATGTTATCTTAGCCACCTTGGGTGTTAACACAGTAACTGATGGCGACAGTTTTACTTCTGTCTCATGTTTTTGCACCTGCTTTCCCTTTCTTGTGTGAACGTCTACTTCAACTTCCTTCACAGGTTGGGTCACTTGGCTTTTTTTCTCTTTTCCTTTCACTTCTGTTTTCACCTCAGTTCTCGTGGAAATTAGCAGGTTGCCTTCCAGACTCACTTTGGTTTCACTTTTCTGTGACACATTACTTTTCTCTTGCTGTAAATTCATTTCACTTTTCTTTTGTCCCAAACTGTCACTTTTCTCTTCTTTCTTCTCCACCGGCATCTTAAAGGTTTTTACCTTGAAACTTGGAGTCACCTTTGGAATTTTAGTGGGTTGAGGGGGACTAATTTTCTCCACCTGAGTCAAAGGCACATTAATATTCCTTACATCTTCAGCTTTCAATGTGACCTGGCCTTGAAGATCTACATTTTCATGGGCTGCTCCCTGTGTGGCAGTAACAGACTTGGTGCTAGATTTCTTAATAATCTGCTGCTGCTCTTGGACTGAAAAAGTGGCCAAGTTCGAGCACAACTGGACTTCATTTTGTAAAACCTCATGGTGAGCATGAGAAACAGAAGCAGTCTGATTGGCGGATGTAGTTTGTCCCTTTTTATTAACTTCGGCAAAGGCTAGATTTTTTTCCGAGGATTGCTGTCTGGAAACATTTGAAGATCCAGCAGCTGCTTTCTTATTTACCACTGAGATCAAAGGTTTGCTCAAAGGGATTTGGGAAGTGGCTTTCTTAGAAGGCATGTCCTGGACCGCTATTGCTTGTTTGGAAACAGTTTTAGCTTTTTCGGCCTTTTCTATTGTCGCTATATCTACTTTTTTCTCAGTGTTTTCTGCTGCAGGATGCTGAGCATTAGCATCAAATGACTGTATATTACTTGGGGGAGAAGTGGGGGTATTCACTTTACTCCTCTCCATTTCATCCTTCTCCAGCCTTTCTTGGCGGTACCTTTCCTCTGCAAACATGAGTGGGGTTTTAAATTTGCGAGCATAAGGTCTAGCTTTGGATGCTGAATCAGGGTCTGGAGTTGGAGGCAGTTTAATTGGAGGAACAAATACTTTTTTAGGTGGCTGTGGGCTTTGCTTTTGGACTGATTTTGCAACTGGAATGCTTGATACTTTTGTCTGGGACATTGCTGTTGACTCAGTCTGATTGCTGATTTCAACCTGTTGGGTTATTTCCTGTTTCACCTCCTTAACTTTAGCTTCTACTTTCTTGACTGTTGACACAGCTTTTTCTTGCTCAGGAGGGAGCTGAGGTGGAGGCGGCGGAGGAGTGGGTTGTTTTTTCTGCCATTTGGGCTTAACTTGTATGGGCTGCTGTGGTTCTGGTTGCTTGGGCACTTTGAATAAAGGTCTGCTAATGGGTTTCCCTGGCCTTGCAGGGGAAGGCTGCGGCATTGCATTAAGCTCCTGCTGTGAGGGAGGTGGAGGGAGAAAATCTTGTGCGCTCGCAGAGGGTGGTGGTGGAGGAGGTGGAGGAAGAGGGAAAAATTCGGGCTCAGACTTTATGCATTCCATAGGAGGTGGAGGCGGTGGAGGTGGGGGAGGGAGGTCGCTGTCTTGCCTCATCATCGAAGGCCGGTACATGGGGGGTGTTGGGCTCTCAGTCACTGGTGAAGGCGGTGGAGGGAGGGAGAGCTCAGACTCTGATGGGGGAGGCGGCGAGGACGGAGGAGGGGGAAAGTGAATCTCTGGCTTCACTGGCTTTTTATTCACACCTTTCCCTCTCATGTCAAGGCTATGGTTATCCACCTTCATATTCTTTACGTTCTGTTTTTGTACGAGAGCCTTATTTTCTGTTTGCTTTTGACACATTGACACCTGCTCCGTTATATTTTGCTTGTGCACAACAGTTTTCTCCGTCACCGTAGTGTGCACCTGTTTGATCGTCTTTGTCTCACACATTTGCCTGTTTGAAATGTTCGCCTGTGATGTGCTTTGCTCCTCTTTCACCACCGACACATCAGCAGCCCTCACATCTGTTTGATCTTTATTAATCATTTGTTTATTCTTTATCATAACAGGCTTGGTTGCCTGTATTTTCTGTTTCTGTTCTTTCGTGCTCTTCAGTTGAGAGGCCCCTGCAGGATTGTCTGTTTTGGCTACAGTAACAGAGCGGTCCTCTTGGGTTATTACCTGTGTTTTCAACGATTTGTTTTCATGCTGCTTCTGTGTGTGCTTCTGTGACTCACCACTCAGAGAGAGGTTTTTCACAGCGGGGGCTGGACTGACTGCAACACTCTCGCTCTTAACTTCATGTGCACATTCATGCTTCTCTTGTTTTACAGTTAATGTGTTTTGCATGGGCGCTTTTCCCTTCTTGGCAGGATACATGCGCTTGGGTTTTGAATACTGCTTTTTTTGCATTAGGCACTTTATTGTCCCTTGAACGTCACCTTTCACAACATCTTCGTTTTCCACCTGTGTCATCTCCTGTCCTTCATAAAGCGATTTAATGGATGTTTTCACATCCCCTTCATGGCTCCCTCTGTGTTGCATTCTTGGGGACGTTGTTGGCTGCAGCAAGAGCTGGATGGTGGCTTTAACATCACCTTGCTCGCTCACTTGGTGCTGATAAACCTTTTTCTCGTTTGATGCCTCATGTAAACTTTGCATGGCTGTGTGGATATTTCCTTTAACAATCTCCTCTTTTTCCACCTCTTTCACAGCTTGCTTTGCCTCCTCGAGGGACTTCAAGGTGCCCTTAATATCACCTGGCACTAAATCTTCAACAGCTGCGTCGGTTTTGCTGGACGCAGATTTCTCCAGTGACTCGAGAGCCCCCCTGATGTCTCCTTTGATGATTTCAGGCTTTTCCATTTCTTTGGCTTGATTCTGGGCCTCCTCCAGAGACTTCATAGTAGTGGGTATGTCTCCTTTTACCACCTCCTCTTTCTCTATTACCACTTTCTGATTGATGGCTTGGGTCAGTGAATCCAAAGCTGCACTGAGGTTGCCTTTAACAATGTCCTTTTTCTCTAGATTTCTGTATGTGACAGTAGGCTCTGTCATAAAAACCTTAACAATGCTGTGCACATCACCAGGAACTATATCATCCTCTGTTACTGTGCGACCGATCTCTTGCTGATTCTTCCGCAGCAATATTTTGGTCTCCTCGATGTCGCCGCCTATAATGCGCTCTTTTTGGACTTTTTCTTGGAGTTCATCCGATTCATACTGGAGCTGCCTCAGGTAATCCAAAGCTCCGGACTCAATGCATGTGGAGTAAAAGCTGACATTACCCCGCTCCGTGTCTAAAACCTTTATCTTTTTAGAGTCTTCTCCATCTGAGTTGGAGAGAAGGCGATAAAGAGTTTTGCTGACATTTCCTTGAATGATATCCTCTTTTTCCATGCCAGCCCTCTCCTCCTTATTTAAAAGAGAGTAGATAGTCATCCTAACGTCTCCTTTCTCATCCTCTTGAATCAGAATGCCACGCTTGGAGGAGCCTTCCCTCTTGAGGAGATTGCTCATGGCCTCTTGAATGTCACCACGGATAATTTCCTCTTTCTCAACATTGATTCCCCTTTCCTGGTTGAATAGCTGCATCACAGTGGTGCTGATGTCCCCACGCTCCTCCTCGTCGATAGTTATGACCCTTTCAGTGGTCTCCCTGCGGTTCAGGAGGTTCATCATTATGTTGCTCAGATCCCCTCTAATAATCTCTTCTTTTTGGATCTGAGGAGTCTCCTGGTTCATGAGTTTATACTTTGCCATGCGGACATCTCCAATCTCATCCGCTTCAATAAGAATACCCTGTGAGTCCACCATTTTCTGAGAATAAAGTTCCTCAAGTGTTTCTTTGACACTTTTACCAATTATCTCTGTCTTTTCCACATTGCTCTCATTGAATTCATGAAATGGAGTGCTTTCAAACAGCCATGTTGTCGTCTTCACATCAGCCTGTGGGATTTCCTCCTTTATCACAACAAGATCTGTGCCATCACTCTCTTTGATTCTATCAAGCGGCTGCTTCTCAAAGAGCCACACAGACTGCTTGACATCCCCTTTCATTACTTCCTCTTTTGTCACTCTTTCCATGCCATCATACTCTGCGCCATCACTGCGTATCTCATCAATCGTGCGGGTTTCAAACATCCATGTGGCAGCTCTAACGTCGCCTTTTTGGATTTCACTCATGCTAACAGTTCTGATGTACTTTTGAGACATCTCATCAGTCTCAAAACGCTGCTTATTTTTCTTCACATCGCCGCCTTGGATATCTTCAACTGTCTTTGACCTCACTTTTATCTCCTCTGTAATTTCGTCCAGAGGTTGCGTTTCAAACCTCCACCTGGCAGAGCTAACATCCTTTTTGCTGATACCTTCCTCAGTCACAGCTTTAATAACATACACCTCCTCAGAATCTCTAATTGAATCCAAAGGCTTTGTCTCAAACAGCCATCGGGCCCCCACCACATCTCCTCTCATGATTTCTTCTTTAGTAACTGTAGTTACTTCATGATAGTGGCCTTCTTTGTCACAGATGGCATAGAGAGGCTGGGTTTCAAACATCATGGTGTAATTTTTCACATCCCCTTTCTCTATTTCATCTCTAAAGATACTGGAGAGTTTTGAAATATCACTCTCAGTGGACTCCTCTTTAATTTGATCCAGAGAGAATGTCTCAAAAATAAAGCGGCCTTTATCAACATCACCTCCCTGAACATCAGTTACTGTGCGAATTTCCCTTGCCTCAGTGCCTTCATCACGGATCGCATCAATCGGCTGGTTCTCGAACTTCCAAGTGCAGTTGACCACATTTCCCCTCTGGAGGTCCTGAGCTTGTTGCACCTTCAGCTTCTGCATTGTCTCCTCAGAGGTGGAGCTCATAATGTCAGAGGAGCAATTCTCAAAGATGTACTTCATCCTGGAAACATCACCGGACTGGATGTCGATTTCTGTGACTCTCCTGAAAGAGCTGCTGTCCTCCCCAGTGATGTTTTCCAGATTCTCTGTTTCAAAGAGGAAGCGAGCCAGCCGCACGTCTTTTCCCTGAACATCCTCCTGCTTTACAGTGCAGGTCTTCAGGATGGTCTCTGACTCTGAATGATCTCGTATGTTGTCTAGTGTCTGTGTCTCAAAGAGCCAAGTACATGTTTTCACGTCACCTTTTTGCACTTCTTCAACATCGGACTCACTCTTATCCACTTTTTCATACAAAACATCCATTGGCTGAGTTTCAAATAGCCACCTACAAGTCTTTACATCTCCTTTCTCAATCTGAATACTTTTGTTAGTTTTATTATCTTCATTCTCAAAATTACCGAAAAATTGAATGGTGTCAAGTGGTTGGGTTTCAAACAGCCACTTGGCTGTTTTGACATCCCCTGACTCAATTTCCTGTTTAGATATGCCCTTTATGATCTGAAACTTACTAATGCTTTCATCAAATTCATCAATAGGACGCGTCTCGAACATCCATCTGCAACTGCGAACGTCTCCTTTCACAATCTCCTCACGCCTCACAGTCCTTACCTCATGGTAATGGCCAGAGCTGTCTTGCATAGCATACAATGGGGTTGATTCAAAGAGAACTCTGTTGGACTTGACATAGCCACTTGTGACACCTTCGACCTGAATTTTCTGCATTCCCTCACATTTACTTAAATCCATGCTTTCAAACCTTTCTTTGTAGTTTGTCACATCCCCTTTGTCAAGCGCTTCAATATTCACAGTTCTTGTAATCTCCTTTTTCTCCTCCCTTATATTCTCCAAGGGCTGACTTTCAAACACCCACCTTTGATGCCTCACGTCACCCTTTTCTTCTTCTGTTGCCATTGTTTTCTTAAGTTTTCCTACTTCAACCAGCTCTTTCAGATTTTCCATCGGTACTGTTTCAAACAGATGTTTGGCTGATTGAACATCACCTCCTACAATCTCCTCAGAGGGTAAAGGTCGAGCATTGGCATTATCTTTCAGAGTATCCATAGGCTGAGTCTCGAAAACAAGACAGTGGTTCCTTACATCAGCTCCAATTATTTCATCTTTTTCCTTCTTTGAGCTCTCCCATTCTTCATCCTTGATTGTGTCGAGTGTCTTTGTCTCGAAAAGCCATCTACCTTTGTTCACACCACCTTGAATGTTATCCTCCATAGAAATCCCACATATCAGCTTTACTTTGGCAGGGTCTCTGTTGATCATATCCAGAGGCTGGGTTTCAAACATCCAACGTGATGTCTTCACATCTCCTTTTTCTGTCTCCTCTCTGCGAATGGTAGTGATTTCCAGCATCTCTCCTGAATCGCCTCTGATGACACACATGGGCAGTGTGTCAAACATGCGGGACGTTGTCTTCACATTGCCCTTAATTTCTTCCAGCTCAGACTTCAGGTTGAGGAAGTGACTCTCCTCGATTGTTTCTGTTTTACCCAACCAATCCAGATGCTGGGTCTCAAACAGATACCTGGCGGTTTTCACATCTCCACCAGTAATGTCTTTAGTCACACAAGCATCCGTCTCCTGTTCATCTTCTTGGTAGATCTTATTCAGATAATCAAGCGGCTGCGTTTCAAAGAGCCACGTCGCAGTACGGACATCTCCTCTTGCTAGATCGGTCTGTTTTTGCGATTGCTCAGTTGTATCGGATGTTTCTGCGCCCAGAGTGTCTATAGGCTGCGTCTCGAACATCCAAGCTGTGTATCTGACATCTTTGCCAGCAATGATTTCCTGCTGGGCAATAGTCTTCTCATCATTCTCATCAGGGGTATCGTCTTTAATCGTATCTAAGGGTTTGTTTTCAAACATCCAGCGCATGGACTGCACTTCACCTTTAAGGATCTCATCCCACTCCAGGTATTCTCTGTCAGGGCTCGAACACTTACTGGAGCTGTTGCCATCATTTTCAAACATATAGCACACCTGCTGGACGTCACCCACCCCTTCCTTGCTCTCCAACTCTGTCATTTCTGTTTCACTGAGCTGACTTAAAATGTCAACTTCAAGGTTTTTGCGCACTTCTGGGTGTATGTGTTTGTAGAGGCGCTTTATTTCAGCCATGCTCTTGTGTTTTAAGTACTGTTCCCTGTTAATAGTATACTTATGTTGAGATGTCGACTCCTGAGGCTGAGGAGAGACAATGTGGTCTGGGACTTTTTGTGACACCTGCAGCAGGTTTGCGGGTGGAGGAGGGAAATGGTCTGTCACCTCAGAAGCCACTGTTGAAGCAGATGCTACTGATGAAACAGAAGCTGTCTTTACAGTGGAAGAAGCTTCATATCTTGTCATAGCAGATTTTTTAGAGGACTGGTTCACTGGTGCCCACTGAAACTTGTCAAAATCCACATCAACCTATGATTCACAAGACGTTTTCATCACAAAGAGAGGAACAGTGAGGTTAGAATCGTATTTGGAAAAAATATGTTGATTTTGTGGAATGAAAAGTAGTGGAGAGGAAAGCTTTGAAGCTGAGCAGGAATTAAGAAGTTGCACATTTTACACCTCAAATGAAAATGATTGGAAAAGTTAAAGCTAGACACAAATAATTCTAATTTGGATGTAAATGCACAAAAGCTGACACATGTTGATTGAAATACTCATTGAACTGCAGACAGTAATGCGACCGTTCTTTTTTGTGTGTGTTTTTCTGGGGTTTCTCTTTAACGGTGAAACTGTCAGACTTCAGCTGTGTAATGACATGAGGCCTTTTATCCAATCCAATTTATTCCCCATCAACTCATGGCATGCGCAATTTCCTTTTGATGATTTCATGATGTGGCCATATCCTCATACTGATACCTAATAAACAACCCAAACTATCATCTATTTCGATAAACAGACAGCATCATTACCTTAATTTCCTTGGCTGGTGTAGCTTCCTCAATCGTTTTTTCATACTGCTGCTTCAAAGCCTGAGTGGAAACCTTTGGTACGTCCTCTCCTCTGACAAGCATAACTGAATTAGACACGAGAAGAAGGCTGCCTCATTAAGTCATTCGTAGTGGGGAAGCTCAGGGGGTTTGGAAAGAGAAATAAATCATTTCATTAAAAACCTGAGTAGTTTTCATTTTCTGAAACCATGCAGTGGTGATTGCCCAATTTCCCTTTCCAATATTTTACTTTCCTGACTTTGCCCTGATTAGATTTGCTGCTATGCACTGAATATAAAATCATCAGAACTCCATCTCATTTTCAGAGCTCTTCCCTTATTCAGCGTGTAGAGAGAACAATTATTATTATGCAGGACGTAAGGGGTGCTGTGATAAAAACCTGTAAATCACAGTATAAAAGGCATGAGCAGAATAACCTGTTTCATTGTAGTGGTTCCCGTAACTGGCAGCCGCGTCGTTCTGGTGGACTCTTTGATTGTGGCTCGCCTGTGAAAAGACAAATCAACAGTATACTGGCAACTGCACTCAAGCCTTGGACTGTTTTTAGTCAATGAGATATAAAAGGCTCGGTATAAGGCTCATTTACTAAAGAATTAATAGTAAGGTCTGTGTGTATTACAGGTAGGATGCTACCCTATAACTTATGACAAATACCTCTTCGAGAGAGAGGGCTGTGGTGGGGGTGAGCTCTCTGGCACTGCTTCTCGCTGTCACCTCGGAGGAGCTTGACATCTCCTGTCAAACAGAAAAATGGGAATGTGGACATGCTGAACCCCTCTCAGTGTGCCAACACACTCCCACAGCTAAAAAATAGCCACACACACACTAAGAAAGAAGTTTTATCACCTCATGACTGCGAGCTGTTGGAAACAGCGGGACGGAAGCAATTTTTAGACCATGAAAAAGGTTAATAAAGCCCCTCTGTGGTCGGTAACAAATGTTTTTCCATTACTATGCTGCTTCTCAGGGAGCTGCTAAGTTTGAATGCTGCCAAAGGAGGATTTTGGTGTTGGAGCAATAGATTACAAAAATTGTATAAAACTGAATCAGCCTTTTCCTCCACTGTGATTCATGCAATTTTGAAGGAGATGAAAGAGATGGATGATATTTGAGCTTGTATCCTCTGCTGTTAACATGAAAGATACATGGAGGGAGGGGGTTCTGTGCTTCAAAAACCACTTATGTCATAATGCGAGCTTTCCTGATGCAAAACACGCATTCAATATTACACCTGTGCAAAAAAAAAAAAAAAAAAAAAAAACTTGAGGGGAAAGTGGTTTTGCCTTTGCTGCATAGAAGCAAAGGCAAAACCACTCGATGAAATACACTCAGACATTTCCCCTCATGTACAACTATGTAAAATTTAGCATTCAGCAAGGTCCTCGTGGCTCGATGAATCCACTCTGCTTCCACGCCTGAATGAGCAGATGGGGAAAAATGTATGAAAGGCCGGAATTGACCTTACTTCACTGAGATCCGGCCTCTGTCCCAAGCTGCTAGTAACACGTTCTGGCATTTTCCTCACGCACTGGATGACAGAGTCACATGGACAAGCAAAGTTGAAGGTGCCCTCTTTGATTTGACCTGCCACGACACCTCAGCAATGCCAGCAAAGGTTTTCCAATAAAACGCTACAGTAGAATTCAAATTATCCAGTCGTTTTCACGTTTCTCACGTTACACGGAGCTTGTGATCAGACAGGACAGCGAAGCCCTGTTTTCCAAGTTATGTAGGAAGAAGAAAAATGTTCCCTTTCATCTGCCACCTTCACTATCTCTAACAATTCATTAGTTTAGGAAAGGTTACGCAGTCCATATCACAAACATACTTCAGCCTCAGATTTTCCACTCTTGCTTTTGTGACATAATTCCATAGTGTAGTGGTTTATTTTTTTATTTTTTGCTGGCTCAGCACCAGTAAAATACCAAAATTCCTTTTGGGACTGCATAGATTCGGATGTTTGGTGCAAAACTCTTCCACATTCAAATGTGGACAGATACCTGGTGTGCCTTCAACTACCCCCTTGTGATGAGGAAACGGCTTAAAATGCACCATTACATCTGATCATAAAAAGCAAATGTATGAAATATATTTCCTTGGAAAATAACAACTATAACTAATCTTTTGTTTTATCTAAAATCATCACAGCTTGTCAACACATAGAATATGTATTGACCATGCTTATGGTCTCACCTGGACAGATCTCTGCTGGAAGTGAACCTGGGTGATGGTAGACTGAGAGGAGGAGGCGGCAAACTCCTGGTTCTCAAACTGTCTCTTCACACTGGCCAGCCCTCCAGGCAGCGAACAAGCCTCTGACTCATGCATCATCTATCAGCAGAAAGCAGATGGCAAAAATCACCCCAGAGTGTCCATCTACACAGGTGTTATAGATTAAAACGGTCAAATGGTAATAATATCCCATTTTCTCCATGTTTGGCATAAACAAGTTTCGTAAGACTTATTTTGTGGCACTTGTGTGTATTTTTGCTCATAAAAAATAATATTTACTGAATGAAAGTGGCCACTTTTATGATTAAATTCCATTATACCTTGTATAAGCCTTATCGTTTCCTTTTGGACAGACTGTCAATCTGCTGTTTCTCTCAGGGGATTGGATCTTACCTTGATAAACTAAACTCTGTTCTCACTGTTTGTGTTATGTTATATTTGTTTGCATTATGCTAGTACAAAAAAGTGAAAGAAATTGCATTATGCTAATACTTTCAGAATCCTAGGCACTATAAGTGCTCTTTTAACCAAGAAATCACTGCTGTGCCATTAACATTCATTTTTCTTTAGAACTCTAGATTGTAAAGATTGGATGTATCTTCAAATAAACCTGAGAAACATGCAGGTGCCCAGCAGGAATTCATTTGCTTTTTGCATATAGTGCAACAGAGATTGAAACAGCAGTGGAAAATATAGTCTTTCAGATTATTCGGTTAAATAAAACGCAAGGAAGGAATTATTCTTTAAACTAGAGCTTACAAAGTAACAATTTCTTGGCAAAGAAAGGAAAGGAGGACGATTGATGATCACTGAGTAAATCACATCTGTATTGAGAAAGCATTCTCGCCCTCTGAGATCTGGGTAAGAATGCAATCTGACTTTTTGATAAAATAATCTCCTTTTGGGATTGTTAGTTACAGCCTAAGTAAGACATTTATATGTTGACTTCTGCATACATTGCCAAGTTTGTGGCTGTTGATATTTGTGTTTGTGTGTGAGAATGTATTTGTAACATACTGACTCGCCACCTTCCCTCTTTTATACAAATGAGGGCTACTGTGATATTTGCAAGTTATTGCAGAGCAGTTCTGGTTGCTACAACAGATATTGATAATGATAATCATTCACATGGCCACGTGAGTATGTTAGAGACACATTCGGAATGTATTGAATATGTCTCCTTTAAACTGACGTCTAGATGTAGTGAAGTCACGAGCCATTTAGATTGCGAATTACTATATACCTGTAGGAAGAGCACTTTTGTAAAATTGACAGTGTAGGAATGGACTGGTACTTTCTATGTAACATTCACATGCATTCACACTTTGATGAACACATCAGAGAGCAACCCTTTCCTCTTGCCCGAGGATATTTCACGATGCAGACTGTAGCAGCCAGGGAGAAAACACCAACCTTCCAGTTAGTGGATGACCTGCTCTACCTTCCAAATAAAAAAAAATCCACACTTGCCCCGCGGGCAGTCTTTTATGTTCAGGTCCTCTAAAAGAGACCTGGGAGCTTGAGGGTCCTGCGGGGTATCTTTGCTGTTCCTAGGACTGCACTCTTCTGGACAAAGATGTTGGATGTTGCTCCTGGGATCACTTGATAAACCACTCGCCCAGTTTGGGGGTCACGGCCTCAGTTGTTTCGATTACCACTGGGGGACTGGTATTGAGCCATGTGCCTGTTCATCTTTGCTGCTATGATGTCTGACAGGAGCTTCTGTTTTGTGCTGAGGCAGATCGTGGCTCAAGAGTTGGGAGTTCGTCTTGTAATCGGAAGGTTGCCGGTTCAAGCCCCGGCTTGGATCATTGTGTCCTTGGGCCTTGGGCAAGACACTTCACCCGTTGCCTACTGGTGGTGGTCAGAGGGCCCGGTGGCGCCAGTGTCCGGCAGCCTCGCCTCTGTCAGTGCACCCCAGGGTGGCTGTGGCTACAATGTAGCTTGCCATCACCAGTGTGTGAATGGGTGGATGACTGGTTGTGTAAAGCGCTTTGGGGTCCTTAGGGACTAGTAAAAGCGCTATACAAATACAGGCCATTTACCATTTTACCAAAAATGACATTTTCATATTTCTAATTCAACAAATGAGATACTGAACCTGAAAAAGTGAGCCCGAGATGTGTTGTGATGATTTTGTTGTTGCATATTGGATGTTTCGCAGGTCTTTAGGCAGATCCCTTCTTAATAACTGCTATGAGTAGCTACATTGGTGAAATTGCGATAGTTTAGATACTACAAGAATAGACAGACTTTGTAATGACACCCTGATTAAATTTCTATCAACACAATTTGTACAGGGCATATTCTTTTGTATTCTATGTATTGTGACTCGTTGAATAGACAGCCTTGCTATATTATTAATGAATACTCTTGATCAAGACCTCTGCTATTATTAAGCATGCTGTTACGTGTATATTGACATAACAAACAGCTGTAAAAGGTGGAGAGCAAAAAACCATGGAAATTCCATCTGGTGAGTAGCCTCCTCCCTTTCGTATTCACAGCTACTGACCCACAACCCCGCTCCCCTCACACCCACATATGCATACACATCCAGATGCAGCTGTCAGTAGACACCACGTGAGAGTCAGCTAAGGTTGGAGTGCTTTACAGTGATGTTAGTGCTTGTTGCCTTGCAGACCCCTGACGAGCAATGAGTTTATGCAGTGGAAATCACCATCATGGAGCTATTTGAGCCATTTTTCTGTTAGTGTGTGTTTATAGTTTGCATGCTCTGGTTTGTCACGTGCAGTAGGGTGATAGTGGGAGGTGGGTTCTCTTCTGGAAACAGGCCAGAGTGACCAGATGAATGCTCCACATTGATTATTTATCAGCTTCAGATGAAAGTTGACGATGGTTTTAATGAAAAACTGAAGCCTCCATCCTTCCCCTCTTATGTTGTCTGGCAAAGAAAACATTAACAGACTTCACTGCAGCTGCTTCAACCTTGTCGTTTACTGTAAAACATTTAAATGGTGGGAAGTAGTGATATTTTACAAATAAGGAAAAGGTGATTTCCAGCAGGTACGGTTTTGTTTTAGAAACAGAGCAGGCTTACCGTATTGGCCTTGGCTTACAAAACTGCTCCCACAGTTGAATTAGTGATTTTTAAAATTACATGCTGACTCTTCTAAGCCTCTGAGACTTTTTTGTCCTTGATGATGACTAATGACTCAAGGATATTCTGGAAGTTTTTTTTTCATTTTTTGTGGGTTTAATTAAAGAAGAAATAATGTTTGAAGCTCTGATGATGACTATTTTTCTTTAAATTATGCCTGGTCGTATATTTAGGGCCTGAGTACTGAGAGTGTGAAGGCTCTATTGTATCTGCTCCATTTCTTCTTATTATTCAGGCAAAACAAAGTGCCGTTTTGAGGGCTTTAACATGCTCAAAAACTCATGAAATTTTGCACAAGTGTCAGGTCTGGTGAAAAGTTTTGTATTGTAATGGTTTCACATATCGGCGGTACAAATGACCCTGGAGCGTTGTTAAATGAAGTCCTACGAATACATAATTTGAGCTACATGAATGAACTTTGGCCCACATGTGTATCATGCTGAGACGAACAAAAAAGTCAGTGGGACCATTGACGCAAACCCAACAGGAAGTCTGCCATTTTGGATTGAAGGTGATTTAGCCATTTCCATGCCTTTTTTCCAAGTTTTGTGAACTCCTCATAGAAATTTGATTGGATCAGCTTCATATTTGGTCAGTCTCAACTACACACCTGGGCCATATTAAATTGCGGAGCTTTTGAGTTTTCGGACAAGGGTGTGGCCGTGGCGCCACGGCGAATTTTAATCATTTGCCATGAAATTCTTATTTGCTTCTGACATATGATAAGGCTCCGCCCCTGAACATATTTCAACTGCTATATTTGACAGCAGCAACAGCGCCACCTAGTGGGAACAGGAAATGTCATGTTTTACACTTTGGGGTACAGTATCCGGTTGTTCAGTGACGACGCGACGAATCCTACTTCCGGGTCTAAAGTAGTCTGCGTTTAATATGGCTTTTGTGTTGTTAAAATGTTTAATGTTATGTATTTTCTTCTATTTGATCTCAAAAAGCTCCTAAAACAGTCAGTGATCACTGTTGACCTCCCTCGGCTTTTATTACCGCTAATCATTTATTTAAGCTCAGTTTTTAAAACCTTAGGATGTAACTACAGCCGAGCCCATGCAGCAGTATATGAATGACTAACCTCGTATTGTGGATGGATTATCTCAGTTGTTCTCCTGGCTGAAGTTTGGTCCTTTTACAGTATCTTGCCATGCGATTACATTTGTTCCTGACCACCGAGAACACTCACGTTAACTTTAGCTTGTTTATATTATGCTAACATAGCTGTGTCGCTAGCGGTCACGTAGCACATCATTATATACCAGCTAGTCCAACTTCAGTAACCCTACAAACGTCACTGCTTTTTAGTTTTCTCTCTTCATTTATGCTGGAAGTGATAACAGAGCTGTACGTTTTAATTTGTTTCCAAAACCCCGCAGTCAGGACGTGCTATATTGTATTTAGATAGAAGCTAGCGAGCTAACTCCCTGCTAACTTCTAACTCCATTAAATGTCATAAATTCCATTTTCATGGATGCCTGGATGTTAAACTCAATTGTTACACCTGGTAGAGCAGAACGCTGATCATTTTATTAAAGATGAAAGACTTTAGACAGTTTTTCAACTCTCAGTAATGCCATAGTGATCGTTTGATATATGGACCTGCAGCGGAGTTTAGGTCCAGACACGGCTAGTGACATCAGACTGAACAACCAGATAGAGGTGGGTGACCCACGTAGCCTGAAATTTCTCCAGGAAAGCATTAAGGGGCTGGACTTGGCAATACATTGAAAACTGTGAGTTTTCACAGCAGGGTGTGACCCCAAGCAGCATGGCGAACATTGATGTTTTGCCATGAAGAACGAAATTGCTATAACTCAAAGAAATCCAGTCTGTCTTATACTTTGATGCACTGTTCCTCACAGGTTGTTTAGATCAACCTGAAAAGTAGTGAGAATAAACATCAGTCCCTCTTGATGGTTCAGTGAGACAATTGTGAGTTTAAGTTGAACGGCGCACCCAGGTGGCAAGTTGATTCACCCTGAAACAGGAAGAAGCTTTTGAGGGGCTTGGAAAGCTCACAAATTCTTGAAATTATGCACACTCCTCCAATGTGAGGACGGCTTTCTTGATATGTAATTATTTTCATGTAATATTTTAAAATGGGTCCACAGTGCCCCCTACAAAATTTCAAAAGACCAGCCCCTGCTCTTTGTTTCATCTATGAGTCTGAACACTTGGTAAGCTTATGTAAGATATCAAGATGTACAAAAAAGTCTCTTGGAGCAATAGCCCAAATCCAACAGGAAGTCAGCCATTTTAAAATTCAAGTGTAATTTTGGCGACATTTTCCCCTCTTTTCAGGCCTCGTACTTTGACAAACTCCTGCTAGGGATTTCATCATATCAACACAATCTCATGAAATGGACGCATGGAACCTAAAGACCGTTGTGATGTTAAATTGAGAAGCTTTTTATGTTTGGCGAAACGGGGTGGTCATGGTGGTACGTGGAGTTTCAATCACTCGCCAAAAAACAGTAATCTGCTGTCACTCAAAAACACAATGTCCAATCTCTCCCAAACATCGCAGGCATCAGTTGGGAGTCAAGCTCGGAAAGGTTTGATATGCCAGTATAATTTGTCAGTAATGGTTAGAGCGCCACCTAGTAGGACGACTATAATCATCATTGAACAAGATGAAATTTTAAGATGAAATTCCCAGTGTTTACCTTTGCTCAGTTCCCCATGGTAACAAATTCATAAGAAAGACTGTAAACTTTTCACTGAGTCTCTCTTGGTTCTGCATTCGGGTCCCATTTGCTAACGGGCCACATGGTCTTGACAGTGGCTGGAAATCTATTATCAATTGTATTATTACATTGTTGCCAAAGCCTGTAATAGACAGCCAATGAGGTCATTTCACTATCTTTTAAATTAAAAAACAAAAAACCCAGTTATCATGCTGTTTTTTTCTGTTCACCTTTGTTTAAAAAGATGCAGAAGTACCTTTTATATTTTGTATATTTTGGTGTTTTTTGCACACACCAGGAGTGACACATGGGCCAATTAAATACTAGTTTGTATTGCATGGTTCATGCTACACAATACCTTATCTAATTAGACAACACAATGTTACATCTAAAAACAGACATAAATTAAAATATACTAAGGCCCCTCGTGGGTCATCCTTTATATTACTGTTGTCTTGTAGCCGCAGTTAGTAATTGTTGCTGTTGCTGAACCCTCAGCTTGTTTTCATACTCAGAAGAAACTAGCTGTATATATTTTATAGGTGTGTCCGTTTCCTGTTAACAATGACTGAAGCTGGGCAAGATGAGGGACAAGTAGTGTTTTCTGGTGTTTTGGCATGTACATTGTTAATACACCTCTGGTCATTCATGTTAAACTGAGACCAGCGTGTGAGGCAAGCTGCTGCTGGCTCTGCTTTCAGCGAGCTAGGATCAGTTACGATGGGTGATTTCAGTGTTTTATAGTTTCCTTCCTAAAGAAATGGTTTATAAAATTCTTCTACTGCTTGTCATTGTCCGCTAATAGTACTTTTTTTGGTAATATAGTAGATTAATATTTACTCTCAAATTAATCAGCAAGGAAAGAGTGCAGAAAGGTGCAGACATCCATGTAGAGTGCAGACAGGCAGCACAAACAGTATGTTTGTGTGCTGTTGGGGTGCAGGGTGGGGGCATAAATTTACTGCTCTATAGTCATAAATTCTTAGCCTTAGTTGGCTGTAAAACATGACCAATGTCAACATGTCTTTCAGGAAGGAGATGGCAGAGTCCACTCTGTGTAACAATTTCATCTGAAGTGCGCGCACAGTACTGGCCATCATTGTAAGAAAGAAAAACCTACTTTGCACCAGTCTCTGGATCATAGTAAAAGAACAGCATGGCCCATCAGTGCTTTAGTCTACAGCTTCGCTGAGCTGTTCTCCTGGCTAATATCAGGCTGATATTGTGTAATTTGAACCCTGCATTAGTGGTCACAAGCAAAAGGGGTTGAAAAACCTCGCTTAAAATATTTATAATATGTTATGTTTTATAAGCTCATCTAATTTTTTCTTTAAATATTTGCTTAATAATTTACATGCTCAATTTTCTGTGAATGTCACTTTTTCTTTCTTGAAATTTTTACAATAATAATAGACTGTTTTCCATTCATCTAATGCATGATTTGGATCTTTTTTTCATAAAATACTCCATCAATTTTTATTTAATCATTACATAATTGTGTAGAATTTAGCTGACAGCCAAATGCCTGCTGATTTATTAGAAATATGTAATAAAATAAACTGAAATGAAAAAAACGATTCACTTCCAGATTGACCAGTTTTGTAAGAAAACACTACTAGATGATTCCTCTTGACTTCCATTCACTCTAGAGATTTGTTCTTCCCATCCTGTAATGGATTCAATACAAGCAGGACAGTAGATTTCCTGTGGGTGATTGTCTACTGTCTCTGTGGCTGCCTACACATCCCCACCTTCATCTTTCATTATGTGCATGTGCAAGTATAATCTTACCACTGCAGAGGAGGAGCTGCTGCTTTCTTTCTTGGACACGGCAGCCTGATACATTGCCAGCCGCTCTTTCACCGACACCGACTCAGCCTCCTGGTCCTCAGCGCTCGGGGCCCTCTCCTTGGGATGTCTACCTGTGCTGCCAGCAGCTACACACACAAAGAGATATTAACCATTAAGATGCTTATTTAAAATTTAAAAATTCCCAGCAAGCTAAACTGAACTTTATCCTATTGCTGGATATGTCTTCTCAAGAAAACTGCAGAAAATTTACACCTACTCATTACTTTTCTGGCACATCAGTGACTGCTGCGACAGAGCGTGCCATTTAATTGGACATAAGGGACAGTTTTGTGCATGACGAGTCTGTTACAGTGGAAGAAGCTGAATGAGGGAATAGATTATTTTTATTCGGCAGTTTAGACAGAATAGCACCCATTAAAATATTACATAACACTATAATACATTAAAACATACATAGCATATGTAGGTGTTGGTTGGGTTTCAAGCTCTTCTTTTTGCTGTTTACTAGCAATTAAAAAAATCCATCAAAGACGATTTATATTGAGTTTTATGAGTTTTATACAGACATCTGATTTAGTTCAACATGCCACAGATATTTTAACCAAGAAATTGTAAGAGTCAAATGATCCTGATCAAATACTGACACATAAAAGAAGCAGGATACTCATCAGCCTACATGTTGCACAGAACATCCCTGTGGATGGCCAATTAGAGAGGACCATTGATTTTAGATTTGACTTTTCTGTGCTACAAAGCATCATTAGGCAACAGAGAAGGCTCCAATAAGGCTCAAAATACGCCTACACCGGACCTTTTAGCTCTTGGCATGTTTTCAGCCAACAACACCGTGGGATGAAGCAGACCCAAAATATAAATTATTCTCCCTTATTATATGCTCATGCTGTGACCTTTTGACATTTTGAAATGTTCCTCCTGGCTGTACTTTCACATTAGGTGCTTGTATTTTTTCTCGACATGTATGTTGGTATAACTTGGCAAAAAGTGGATGCCAGGAAGTTTGACTTCATAACAGAGGAAAAAAATATTTGAAAAATGTTGCTTCCTCAATGCATTTGGATGGATGGATGGATGGATTAAATAAATGTTCCCTTTGGTGATTCTGTAGTATACAGATAAGAGCCATGTAAAGTACACACTGCTTTGTAGAGTATATAGTGTTTGTGCTTATCTATCCTAATGCCCATTTATTAAATGGCTGTGGCTTATCATATTCCACTCATCATTTCTATGTCTTCCAAACGAATTCATTTAAAGCCCGATCTCTATTATTGAACCACAGCAACAAATCAATGGAGTCTCAATGCTCCCCTCAGCATTACAAAAAAAGACTCATGACTTGGTCAGTGCCCCACTTTTTAATTTCAACTTTGGTTACATTTAACCTAACTGCTGCTTGGAACAACACGTCTATAAGAATATGCAGATATGAAAGAAACCTTCAGAATTTTAATTTCAGTAATTGTTTAGATAAACATAGTAAGCAGTGATAAGACCTAAGGTGTTTATGCAAAAAATAAATGGGAATTTGTTTATTGAACAAGGTCAACTCTTCTGCTTTCCTGAAGGCAACATTTTCCAGCATAATGTCAAAATGTTTTTTTTCCTCTTTCTTTTTTAACTTCTGTTATTTGAAGCTAAAAACAGAACAACAAATAAAAACCGTTCCATGATTGATGAAAAACGATTTACATTTTCTGTAAAAGAGATGCTCCTTTATTAGCTTGGAATTATGATGTCACCAGTGCTTATAATGGAATAAATGGAGGTTTGAAAGTTAAATTGTGGCCGTAAATTGTGGTGAAACACAGCAGAATGGTGATCTATGTTTTTGTTGACCGATACAGCCGTACCTATGACCTGAATGGAATGTGATCCTGACTGGATACTTTTGTTTTACTTCAGGCCCACATCAAACTGTTACGTGGTCACAGGCGGCAGGATAGTTAAAGCAAAGAAACCCTCCCTGCTTTTGTTTTAGGCAAATCAGCTTATGAAATGCGAGAGTGTGATCGTCACAGGGTTACATCATAACACACAGAAGAGGAAGTTGTGGCTGCTCGAGAGCGGTATCAACAGAGAACAAAGAGGCAGCAAGCTACAAATAAAACATTGTGCTATCAGAAAAGACATAAAACTACTTCACATCTGAATGACTTATTTTTAAGATTCACACTACAGTTTATTGCAACTATGTGTAACTTCTATATTATTACAGTGCAGTATTAAATGCCAGTAAAATCACATGTGTTATAAGCATGTATGTAGTGCTGTGAGATGTTACACTAAAAACTGAAATGCAAAATTGAAAAGAACAAAACTTTCAGTACAGTAAAGTGTCGTTGCTGGGTAACAGATGCAAAACTGTTTGCATGTATTGCAGATCAGGGGAGTGCCTGCCTGAGTACTGCGACACCTGAATGGGAACTTGAAGCCATTCATATTTCTGATGTTGTTTGACATGGGTGGCAACTACCCAGGATGCTTTGCGATTTCCAGTCTATTGCTGTAGCTTTTCCACAATTTACTTTTCCACCATAAAACCACTACTATTATGGTTTCAGCATTCGTGTGGACACCAGCAGAACACATCTGACCGATACTGAGGCACTTACAGTGAGATTACAGTGCACATTGAAAGACTAGGTAAAAATCGTAATCAGTGTAAAGACATTACAATTCAAATGGTTCAATAAGTATTGCTGTAACTATTTTTGAACTGAAGGCATTTTTATACGCAGTCCCTAATTTTCAAAGGCTAATAAATGATCGGACAAACTAGGATAATTCTAAATATAAGGATTGTTTTGAACACTAGGATGAAAATCATTTGTAGTCAATTACTGCCTGAGGTCCAGTTGCAGCTTGTTTTTGGGTCTGAGTATAGAGTTTTGTATTTAATACCTAAAAAGCAAACTCTCTTAGACTGACACCAGGTGACTACTTGGCCATTAGAGAATATCCCAGTTGTTAGACTTGGGAAAGTCTCTGGGGTTTCCAGTATGCCTTTTGTCATAATTTGCAATTGGTTATGTTCGGTACTTGTCCAAAGGCTTAGAAACAGGATATCTAAGTAGACACTCACTTTAGATGCCATTACCTTGGACTCCAGTAACACTGGGGAATTGCGGAGTCATCTCTGAACAGAATATGTACTTCAATGTGTATATTATAAGCATATATAGGACTACTTTCTTGCATTGGCACAATATGTCAACTTAAAAATTAAAATAGTACATGCATTTGTTACTTATGTCCTGGACAATTATAATTCATCATTATCAGGATGTACAAAAAGCTCCTTAAAAAGCCTTCAGTTGATTCAAAATGCAGCAAGCTTCACTTCATTGGCTCTCTGTTAAATTCAGAATTAAAACTAATTATATTCACAGTAGTACTCGCTCACTGTCTCTTTAGGGATTTGCTGACTTAGCTTAGCTCGTAGTTGACCCACTAACAGCATGCCCTATTCACCTGTCCTTCCTGCACTTTCTTGCTCATTGTGTCAGATGTTTAGTTACTCCTCGGCTTCCTTTAGTAATAATGATACCAGTAATAAATGTAGCCTGTTTCCAGCTTTGGAGGTCAGGATCACTGAATTGAAGAACCCACTTCGCAACCTTGAAAAATCCTTACAGTAGCTTGCCAGGCCCTATAGTTAGTGTAGCCGAAGATAGTGTAGCCACCATTAGCTCTCGCCGGCAGATTGTCCCGAGGAGCAAGGAAAACAAGCTGGCATGGGTGATGGTAAGGACAAAGTGTAGTCCTAAATAGAATCCCCAGGTACACCACAAACCCATTCATGCGTTTAACTGTTTTGGCAGTTCTGCTTTCAGACATGTGAAGCTAGAGACACCAGCAACAATAGGTCAATTATCTTCCAGGGACCAGAGCAAGTGACATTAAGGGAAATCTAAAACTGCTGTCTAAAGGTAAACAAGAACTCCATATAATTCACATCACCAGTAATGACACCAGGTTACAACAGATGGAAGTAACTGAAGTTCATATTCAATCAGTGTGTAACTTTGCCAAAACAACAACTCTGTAGTTTTCTCTTGTCCCCTTCCCAGTCGGACCAGGAGTGACATGTTTAGCTGCATGTTCTCCTTAAATTGCAATATATAATATCCACAACTGCACCAAAGAGTAAAACACTATAATGTGGATTATTAAACATTAGGTCTCTCTCTTCTAAGTCTCTGTTAGTACATGAATTAATAATTGATCAACAAATTAATTTACTCTGCCTTACAGACCCTTGTTACAACATGATTATGTTTGTTTTAATTAATTAACACCCCTTAGCTGAAGCACAGGCAGACGGGGGGTCACAGCAATCTCCCACTCCAGCTTGTTAATCAACCTAAGACCCAGACAGAGTTTTAATTCATTTGAATGACTCATTTGTCCAACTTAGTTGAAAAATTCAAAAACTAGTTTAACTTGCTATCATCTATTGTCTACCTGGGCCTTACACAGAGTTTCTGTCTGATTTCTCAGACTTTTTATCTGATTTAGTGCTCAGCTCAGATAAAAGAATTTTTGTGGGTGATTTTAACATCCATTTAGAAACTAAAAATGACAGCTTCAACACGGCACTTATTAGACTCAATTGTCTTCTCTCAAAATGTAAAAGAACCCACCCACCACTTTAATCACACTCCAGATCTTGTTTTAACATATGGGACAGAAACTGAACATTTGGCAGTGTTTCCTGAAAACCTTCTGATAATTTCCTAATAACATTTAAATTTACAATAATGGGTTACACAGCAGTAGGGAATAGATTTCATCAAAGTATATGTCTTTCTGAAAGTGCTGTAAAGATATAATTTAACTACTGTTATCTTCTTCAATGCCTTGTGCCAAAATAGTGCAGAGCAGCATCCCCTACAAAGTGTGGTTCTCCCGCTTGACCCTTGCTGAGTGCAGCGCTATAGGTATTACAGGTACTGTGCTCCAATGTTTTGTATCATATCTATCTAATAGACTCTAATTTGTTCATGTAAATGGACACACACTGAGGTTAATTATGGAGTTCCACAGGGTTCAGTGCTGGGACCAATTCTGTTTACATTATACATGTTTCCCTTGAAGGTATCCCATGCTTTTTCTCTGCTATGCCCATGACACCCAATTTTATCTATCCATGGAGCCACACCAATTAGTTAAATGGCAGGAATGTCTTAAAAACATAAAGACCTGGATGACTGCAAATGTTCTGCTTCCAAATTCAGATAAAATTAAAGAAATTGTACTTGACCCTAAAAATCTTAGATATATAACCAGATGCTTACTCTATCTTGGACAGAGGTGGAGTCTTCAGCTTTCAGGACCCTTTTCTGTGGAACCAGCTTCCAATTTGGATTTGGGAGACAGACACTATCTCTACTTTTAAGAGTAGGCTTAAAGCTTTCCTTTTTGATAAAGCATATGGCCTGGCCTGCATTTGTATAGCGCTTTTCTAGTCCCTAAGGACCCCAAAGCGCTTTACACTACATTCAGTCATTCACCCATTCACACACACATTCACACACTGGCGATGGCAAGCTACATTGTAGCCACAGCTGCCCTGGGGCGCACTGACAGAGGCGAGGCTGCCGGACACTGGCACCACCGGGCCCTCTGACCACCACCAGTAGGCAAACATGGGGTTAGTATCTTGCCCAAGGTCGAACCACCGACCTTCTGATTAGTGGCTGACCTGCTCTGCCACCTGAGCTACAGCCACCCCATATAGTAAGGGTTGGATCAGTGATCCTTACTACCGTAATTGTCGGGCTATAAGCCGCTACTTTTTGCACAAGCTTTGAACCCTGCAGCTTTTAGTCAGGTGCGGCTTTTCTATGGATTGTCCAGGATTTTTGTCATATCATAAGACGATTTGTTTTGTTTGTTCCGCTGTTGTACGGCACTATGCCTGGCGGAAGGGCATGTGATCAGACACACAGTATCGGGGTTCAAGAGTGGCATGTTGGTCACATGTCCATCTGCCAGGCAACATAGTGGCGTATAAGTAGCACGAAAAACAAACTTCAAAGTAGCGCTATGCGTTCAGCGGGAGGCGTGGATGACGAGCAGCAATAAACTTGCGAAAAGCAAGTTATGCTCAACTCCACCGGTGGAATCTGACAGCGTGGAAAAGTGTGAAAACATCCAGGATCACCAACGGATTTCGAAGGGCTGGACTGCTGCATGATGGAGAGGAGGACACCGCCACGGCCCTTCTGAGGGTGTTCGATTCTGATACTGACAAGGAGGATTTGTTTGGTTTTGAAAGTGACAACGAAGGAAAGAAGCTGAGAGTGGATGACGAAGCCACCCTGAGCCTGTTCGTTTCCGACACTGGGGAAGAGGACTTTGGTGGTTTTAGAGCGCAGGAAGAAGAGAAAGATGGTGGTGAATGACTGACTTTTCTTCTTGTTAAAGCCGTGTCACTGCACCTGAGCCTAAAAGGTAGTCTGAATCTATTTTTCTGGTGTGCTGTAGGTTATTGTTATGTACTACATTTGTTACTCATGAAGAGAGTTACTTATGAAGCACAGTACATGTTTCCTACTTGCAATTACCGGTACTTGTACATATACCTAAAAAGTTATGCAAATATGTACCCATAACTTGTTTTTCAAAATATTAATAAAAGGGGTGTGTCTCCAAACAGCCATCTCTTTCCTGACAATTCCCTTTGTGCATATTCTCTTACATATGATAAGTTAACATTGAAACACCTGCGGCTTTTAGTCAGGTGCAGCTAATGTATGTACAAAACAGGATTTTCCCCTGATTTTAGCTTGTGCGGCTAATATTCAGGTGCGCTTTGTAGTCCGGGAAATACGGTACATGCTTTATGAAAAAGGAAAGTCCTCCCTTATATATGCTGCAATAGGTCTAGGCTGTTAGGGGATTCCCATGATGCATTGAGTGTCTCTTCTTCAGTCAAATTTTTCACTCACTATGTGTTTATACACTTGTCTGCATTCATTAGTTATTATCTCTGGCTCTCTTCCACAGTATGTCTTTGTCCCGTTTTCCTCCCCTCAGAGGGCCACCCCTCCCTAAGCCTGGTTCTGCCAGAGGTTTCTTCCTTCCAACTGTCGCCAAAGCTTTTGCTCATAAGGGGTCATGTGATTTTTTGTTTTTTCTCTGTTTTCTTTGTACTATTTTGTATTATTGTAGGCAACTGTAGTTATGATTTGGCACTATATAAACAAAATTTTATTAAATTGATGTAACTTGAATATCTTTATAGACTACTTTGCATTTAATCTTTTATTCATCTCATTCTACAGTGTGTCTTTTATCATGTTTTCCTCCTCTTACCCCCAACCGGTCAGAGCAGACAGCTGCCCCTGAGCCGGTTTCTGCCGGAGGTTTCTCTCTTTTAAAGGGGAATTTCCCCTTTCCTATTCTTGCCTGCTTATCTCTCTATTATTGTAGGGTCTTTACCTTAGAATATGAAGCGCCTTGAGCCAACTGCTGTTGTGATTTGGCACTACATAAAAAACCAAATTAATCTGAATTGAATTGAATTGAATCTCTCATTGATGTCTTTGGTGTTTTTTAGTTTTTCAGCCTAGCAATGACCTACTTCACATGCTCTTTGGACCTCATATTGTCTGCTATAACTCAAAAAGCTAACAAATGTAAGTTCAGTGTTGAAATCAGCTCCAGACCTTTTAGCTGCCTATTTTTATCAGTCTCTGGAAGTGGCGGACTATGTCTAGAAATGGCTACAATTCTTAAACAATTAATGCAATATTTTTGTTAAATAACTTGCATCAAAACAGAAACACCACAATGATTAATAAAAACCACTGTGGTGGTGTTCAGAAACAAAATTCTAAAACCTGCACCTAACTGTTTGTGACAAGTTCAAAATGAGAACGGGTTGCAAACACATATGAATTTTGCTGTGCCACATACCGGCATGACCAAGCTTTCATTCAGATGACATGTGACAAAAGCATGCTCTCCTCATCCCACCAATTTTAGCTTTCTGCTATGTGTGGCATGGTAGTGCAGCCAGTAACACATCACTGGGGGAAATAAGCTGCCCAAACAGCAGCATCTGAAAATAAACCTGCTACCTCCCATAAATATGGGTTGGAAATCCTACACCTCAGGCTGCAATGTTACTGGGTGCCAGCCTGATGACAGAAACCCAAGGATAATGCCCTCATTTATCACCAGAGACAAATGTTCACGTCATGGTCTGGAGTTGTCAGAGAGGCAGAGACATGACGGTTCTGACGACTGAGAGCAGTGACAACAGTGCTTTAGGTATCTCTGGCTTTTGAGAAGGGTATGCTCTATGTAAAGCTATGGCAGCATGGAGGTGAGGTCAGCAGACTCCAAAGAAAAAATATCCCCAGTCCTTTTATAATCCAGATTTGTCTGCAGTGTTGTGTTTCCCTGTAACATGAGATTTAAAGGGCAGGAGTGAGTGCCGGGGAGCACATGTGCATCTAAGAAAAATTCAAGAAGATTCTAGAAATTAAAGAAACTTCCTAAAAGATGTTTTCAAACATCTAAAGTCATTTAACTCTCTCCTCATGCTGCCACTAATTGACAGTGACACCAGTAGATGTTTAATTAGCATTAATATCAGCTTACGAACACAGACTCATTGTTTAAGATGCCCCAGCATAATGAGGGCCAAATATCTGTTTACAGTGTGGTATTCATATCAGAACAAGCGTCTTTTAAAGGCTTAATCTTGTAACCTGTGTGATTTGTTTTTTGATGGATGCTTCCAGGCATATTTATCCATTACACTGTTTTCTTCCTTTTAGATTATTAGCGTCTTATCTTCTCAATGCCACAGCGGCAGCACAAATGATGGAACCAGCTCGGAGGTACTAGAAGGGGAAGAAAGTAAAGTCAATAGAAGAGGCCAAGCTACTGGCAGTATTCATGGCCCAGTGACAATACTGAGCTGAGCTGAGGGTCAGTGACCTTCTGTCACTGCCTCTTCTAAAGCAACCATTGGCTGGTTAGAAGTGAAAAGGTGAAGGGAGAGGGGGTGTTAGTGAGGGAAGCGTCAGAGGAGAAATAAAAGGAACATGAGAGTGAATTTGGTGGTTAAGGGTGTGAGAGAATATGGCATGGCTTCATAGCTCAAAGTGAAATCAGGGACCATAGATGTGTTGCAGACCAAAGCCGTCCCCTAATCACGACGGTGTCACCTCCTTCTCTGCCCTCTCCTCACAACAGAAGCTTTAAGCCACACAATTTCTGTTCTGTGCTTACTGACCAGAGCGCTTATCTGGTAAGGCTAGACAGGAGAGCCAAAACTAGCTTCACTAATTGAAATGTCAGCCATGGAGGGCGATTTCTTCCTCACCGACAAAAGCAAAACAGGCAGAATAATTAAGCTGTCAAATCTATCAAAATAACTTCTTTACAAGGAGACTGGATTACCCTCGAGTGTTTCCTTATGCCATGCTAAGCACTTTGTCTCCAATTTGTTATGCTTTTAGAATAGCTTAGATGAGACTGCTGCCGGTTATGACTGGTGGAAACAGGAAGGGCCCATGCATGTTTTATGGCAAAGCACAAATCCTAGTGGAATTATAGAAACATACTACAATATCTCATCTCATTCTTTGTGAAGCTCCCATCACCTGAACACAAAAGAGCCCCTCCACTTCATCTTATTCTTGATTTCACACCAAAGATGTCTCATGTCTGTGCAGCCCAGCTATATCAAACTGTTTCATTATCAGCTAAAATGCCATCTCCCATTTCCAATCTGTCTCCTTCCACTCACGCTCCGGTGGAAAATCACTTACAAAGAGCTGTGCTGCTGTGCTGACAGTGGTTTTTTTGTTGGTACAAGAGCCAGCTTTGATATGCTGATAGTCTTCATATATCACTTACCTTCTGTATGTTGCGTTTAAGTGAAACAACAATAGAATCCAATGGAAGTGAAAAAGACGTTGGGACTTCCAGAAAGTTAAACAATTTTTGTTACCCAGTCTTAACCCAGCACAGAAAGTCAATCCTGGTTAGAGATAGACGGTGAGGCTTGGAGACCAGCTCCAGCAGTGTGTTCCCCAGCTCAATGAGGCCCAGGCATCCAGTGACAGCTGATTTTATTTTAGCAGTTCCCCTTCGTAAAAAATAGGATGGACTTCGGAAAGGGGGTAAGTGGATGTGGCTTTTTTTAGAGTCAAGTATCAAGGTACTCAACATGCTCTCGGCCTTATGTCACAGCAGACTTATGGAGACAGTCGTCCCGACCACATGAGCTGAAAAACTCACTCTTGGTACGTCCTACATTTACGCACCAGAGAGCAGGGAGACACTTGGCATTTTGAATCACTGCTTGTTAGCAGGCTAAATATCATGGCATTTTAGGATTTGACACAAACAGGAAAGATATATTTTATACATACTGCCTAATAAACACAATTCATGCAACTAAGGACAAGAGATGTGGTTTAACCAATTAAAATGAGCACCTTCTGCTTGCAATCCTGAGAATAGATTAGTCTAGTGTAGTTAAAAGGCTGAAAGCAAAGTCTGGCTTTTTCTAAGTTCAAAAACTCAATACACACAATAGCACTTAAACCTGCAAAAATTGGTATTGCAGTACCAGCATTTATGTCCTGGGCTGTTTTCTGTCATTGTAAAACCAGAGTTTTAAATTAGGTAGTGTGTGTACACGTCAGGTCAGGATTCAGACTTCTCTAAATGCTTGGTTTCCGACAGCATTTCTTCATTTGGCACGAGATATCACAAGTGACTCTAATGTAGTCAGCCGTGGGCACCGATGCCCCACCCACCTGTCATTAACACCTTTTGTAAGTAAGGAGACGCCAATCACATGAAAACTGCCTTAAAGTGAGGCTTAAAAGAAGAGAGAGGAATAAAAACTGTATGGTTTTCAGACACGATCAAGTGCATCAGTTTGAAACTGATAATTTGTTATATTACTCATTAGTCTGACCTGATGCTGTTGCATGGAAGTTTGTGTCCCACACTGTCCTTAATACTTTGCGTATGACATCATTAGCATTAGCAATTTATAGCCAACAGCCTTTGTTATTTATGACAGCGGTCCCCCACCTCCGGGTCCCGTGAGTCGTTTGTCACCGGGCCGCGAGAGTTGAGGTTCGGGTGTGAAATTTATGGTTTTCAGGGTTTTTACAGTTTTTATTGTTAACTCGGTTTCCCTGGGTCTTTTCCTGTGTGTTATAAATAAATCTTCTTTTTCTTGGTACCGGTACTTGTTTTATTTTGTTGTATTTATCTGTGAAACCTTAAAGGCCAGTCCATGAAAATATTGTCGGACATAAACCAGTCCATGGCGCAAAAAAGGTTGGGGACCGCTGGTTTATGATACTGAATAACATTTTCATGGAAATACATCACATTCCTTTTCTTTCTTTCTTTTTAACATTTAGTCCTACACTCAGTTCACTGTGTTTAGAAGCCTGCTGTCACACAGGTCTTAGATATAATGGTGATCTTTAGTTAAATGTTGCTTGCAAATGCTGCCAAATCTTGAATGTTTTCAATGCGCTGAATGGAATAAAACTCTGTACAGAGTTGAATTGTGAGAGCATTTCTAGGTGAAACCTTTGTCCCCTTTAAAAACACATCTTGTACACTCTGCCTACCATCAAGGCTTTGAACCTTTTTTTAAAGAAGGCACCTTAAATGGACAGAAAGGCACTACGGCTAATGCAGTGTAAGGGTGTTCAGTGCAGTGCCTGCTGAGCAGAAGCCCAAAGGACTGAACAAGAAATCCGTAACCATCGAGGCACTTTTTTCTGTCCTTTCTTTCCTTATCCCTTTCCCTTCTTTCTTGGACATATGTTGCCCTAAAGGTTTGGCACAGCTCCTCTCTTAAACAAGTGACCTCCTGTTTGGGTCTGATCAGCCTGAGGCCATCAATTCAATCTTTTTAAACCTACATCCATCACAATACTTTAGAAAATACTATGCTGCACTACTCAATTCCATGCCTTTTCTGTCTGTACTGTTGCCTGTGATCATGACCTCATGTTTCCTAACATTATATATGAAACATAAGGTGTTCTATAGGGGCCCACCCCAAGAGGTGTTGTTTAGCAACATACTGACAAGAGAAAAGTGTGTCGTTATTAGGCTTTGGGAGAAAGCTGCACTCTGCTGATAATCCCACTGCAACCGCACATGGATTTCCTGTTCCTAAAGTGGAAAATAAACATACTCGAGTAGAATACCAAATGAAATGGCCTGAAAACATCCCCAAAATAAAATCCAGAGTGTGTCCACACCCAAAAGAGCTTTAAATGAAAGAAAGAGAAATATGTTTTTAATTCATGTATTTGCCAATAAAGAACTTTACTGATGCAGCCAGTGAAGTATATATACTGTATCTGGGTTTATATGGGCTGTCTTCATCAACTAAGACTCAAGAGGTACACAATGTCAGGATGTTCTAAATTCCTAATACTTCTATTTACAGATCATCAGAGTTCATTACCTAGCCAACTGATCCTGTTTCCTTATTGAACTGTTTTTAAACCATCTTTTTCTTTTTCCACAAAAAGCTGCTACACTCGATGTAACCTAACATTGACCATGAACACCACAGTCACTCAGAACCATTCCAACATAGTGCTCTGCTTGTCCCAAACACCTATGGTCCATACCCCGTAAGCTAATTGGTACTAAATCCCAGGAAACTTCAAGAACCTCATTCTCAACTATTACAGTAGCTTCTCTGCTGGGACAACAACCTCAGCATGGCAAAAGCTTGAGTAGTGGATGGCCACAGGGTGTATCCTCTCTGTAATCCTTTTCTCTCTCACCATGAACATGCTGGTAAAGGCTGTCGAGGTTGAGTGTAGAGGACCTCTTACCAGGTTGGATGTCAGACTGGCACCCACCCTAACGATGACAATCTGTCCAAGGATGTAAGTGGAGTCTGAAGGGCCATGAGAAGCTAATGACCTGGGCCTGCGTGAGATTCAAACCATCACACTACAGACTTCTGGTGCAGAAGAAAGGCAAAATCTCCCACAAGTTCTGCTTTGCACTGGGTAGCATACAGATACTTGGAAAAAAAAACATGAAAAATTAACTTGAGAGTATTTTGTACTTAACTGTTTATCAAATTTAATTACTTGTTAATATAAGCTGCCATAATGTTAATCTGGATCATTCCAGGCCATGCTTGTAGGGACTTTCCCTGTCCCCTCCCCCATCCTGACTCACCAGTCACTGGTCTCAAGATAGGATCAGTTCAGATTACGGATCAGGAAGTTTTGCGTGTAAGGTAAGAGGCATCGAAATTAAGTTATACTTTGAGAAGCATAAATCAACCATGGAGACACCTTCTGGAGGAAGGCACTGGTGTTTCCATCAGTGATATCTATGAACATCATTCTTTTGGTATGATGAAGTTGTTGCTGGGTTTCAGTAAACCTCTGAAACTCGAAGGATAATTTAAAAAGGTTGTGGTTCTAATGCAGTACTGATCATTTTTGACATCTCAGGAAAAAATTAACATTGCAGGTCACTAAACTTCCTGTCATGGTCCGGAGTCTGCGACTCCGTGTTTATGTTTAGTTTATTAGTATTCTGTGGTTTTGGTTGCCTTGGGTGTTTGTACTCTTCTGTTTCATGGTTCATGTTCCTATCTTCTGTGTCCCCCAGTCTGTGTTAAGTTGGTGGGTTATGTCATTGCGTGTATGTGTTTCCTGTTTTATTGTGAAGGTCTGCATCTTATGTGAGTGTTTTCAGTTTGCCTCCCTGATCGGCTATGTACCACAGGCCTTCAAGCTAGCTGTAGTTAAACCTTTACTCAAAAAGCCATCTCTAGACCCAGCAGTCTTAGCTAATTATAGGCCAATCTCCAACCTTCCTTTCATATCAAAAATCCTTGAAAGAGTAGTTGTCAAACAGCTAACATCATCTGCAGAGGAATGGTTTATTTGAAGAGTTTCAGTCAGGTTTCAGAGCTCATCACAGCACAGAAACAGCTTTAGTGAAGGTTACAAATGATCTTCTTATGGGCTCTGACAGTGGACTCATCTCTGTGTTTGTCCTGCTAGACCTTAGTGCAGCATTCGATACTGTCGACCATAATATCCTATTAGAGCGATTAGAACATGCTGTAGGTATTACACTGCAGTGGTTTGTATCATATCTATCTAATAAGATAAGATAAGATAAGATAAGATAACCTTTATTAGTCCCACACGTGGGAAATTTGTTTTGTCACAGCAGGAAGTGGACAGTGCAAAAGTTATGAGGCAAAAATTAGAATACAATAAGAATAAATACAGTACACAACTGTACAGAATAGAATAAAATAAAATATTATATACAGTAGAATAAAATAAAATAAATATACAATAAGATAAAAATAGAATACAAATACAAATACTATATACAACTGAGTAAAAATACAACGATGACAGAAAGGATTATTGCACTTAGTATTATTGCATATGTATGGATGTGTGTGCTTGATCAGTTAAAGTCTTTATTATGGAGTCTGACAGCAGTGGGGAGGAAAGACCTGCGAAATCTCTCCGTCCCACACCGTGGGTGCCGCAGTCTCCCACTGAAGGAGCTGCTCAGTGCTGTCACAGTCTGCTGCATGGGGTGGGAGATGTTGTCCATCAGGGATGACAGCTTAGCCGCCGTTCTCCTGTCACTCACCACCTCCACTGGGTCCAGAGGGCATCCTAGAACAGAGCTGGCCCTTCGGATCACCCTGTTCAGTCTCTTCCTGTCCCCAGCAGAGATGCTGCCGCCCCAGCAGACCACGCCATAAAAGATAGCAGAAGCCACAACAGAGTCATAGAATTTCTTCAGGAGTGGGCCCTCCACTCCAAATGACCTGAGTCTCCGCAGCAGGTACAGCCTGCTCTGCCCTTTCCTGTAGAGGGCGTCTGAGTTATGAGTCCAGTCCAGTCTATTGTTCAGATGAACACCAAGGTACCTGTAGCTGTCCACAGCCTCAATGTCCATACCTTGGATGTTCAGTGGTTGCAGTGGAGAATGCTTGTGCCTGCGGAAGTCTACCACCAGTTCCTTGGTTTTACTGGCGTTGATCTGGAGGTAGTTCAGCTGGCACCAGTCCACAAAGTCTTGGGTCAGACCTCTGTACTCCTTGTCGTCCCCATCAGTCATCAGAGAACTTCTGCAGGAAGCACTGGGTGGAATTGTGGGAGAAGTCTGCAGTGTAGATGGTGAAGAGGAACGGAGCCAGAACCGTTCCCTGTGGGGCCCCCGTACTGCAGACGACCCTGTCCGACACACAGCCCTGAGTCCTCACATACTGTGGTCGGTCGGTGAGGTAGTCCAGGATCCAGGTAGTGAGGTGATGGTCCACTCCAGAGTTGGGTGGTTGAGCCTGTCTAATAGACTCCAATTTGTTCATGTAAATGGAGAGTCCTCTTCACACACTGAGGTTAATTATGGAGTTCCACAGGGTTCAGTGCTAGGACCAATTCTGTTTACATTATACATGCTTCCCCTAGGCAGTATCATTAGAAGACATAGCATACATTTTCACTGCTATGCAGATGACACCCAGCTCTATCTGTCCATGAAGCCAGATAACACACACCAATTAGTTAAACTGCAGGAATGTCTTAAAGACATAAAGACCTGGATGGCCGCTAACTTTCTGCTTCTTAATTCAGATAAAACTGAGGTTATTGTACTCGGCCCTGAAAAGCCTAGAAATATGGTATCTAACCAGATTCTTACTCTGGATGGCATTACCTTGGCCTCCAGTAACGCTGTGAGGAACCTTGGAGTCATTTTTGACCAGGACATGTCCTTCAATGCACATATTAAACAAATATGTAAGACTGCGTTCTTCCATTTGCGCAACATCTCTAAAATTAGAAATATCCTGTCTCAGAGTGACGCTGAAAAACTAGTTCATGCATTTATTACTTCCAGGCTGGACTACTGTAATTCATTATTATCAGGATGTCCAAAAAACTCACTGAAAAGCCTTCAGCTAATCCAAAATGCTGCAGCAAGAGTCCTGACAGGGACTAGAAAGAGAGAGCATATTTCTCCTGTTTTGGCTTCCCTTCATTGGCTTCCTGTTAAATCCAGAATTGAATTCAAAATCCTGCTTCTCACATACAAGGTCTTAAATAATCAGGCCCCATCTTATCTTAATGGCCTTGTAGTACCATATCACCCTATTAGAGCACTTCGCTCTCGCTCTGCAGGCCTACTTGTTGTTCCTAGAGTATTTAAAAGTAGAATGGGAGGCAGAGCCTTCAGTTTTCAGGCCCCTCTTCTGTGGAACCAGCTTCCAGTTTGGATTCAGGAGACAGACACTATCTCTACTTTCAAGATTAGGCTTAAAACTTTCCTTTTTGCTAAAGCATATAGTTAGGGCTGGACCAGGTGACCCTGAATCCTCCCTTAGTTATGCTGCAATAGACATAGGCTGCCGGGGGATTCCCATGATGCATTGAGTTTTTCCTTTCCAGTCACCTTTCTCGCTCACTATGTATTAACAGACCTCTCTGCATTGAATCATATCTGTTATTAACCTCTGTCTCTCTTCCACAGCATGTCTTTATCCTGTCTTCCTTCTCTCACCCCAACTGGTCGCAGCAGATGGCCGCCCCTCCCTGAGCCTGGTTCTGCCAGAGGTTTCTTCCTGTTAAAAGGGAGTTTTTCCTTCCCACTGTTGCCAAAGTGCTTGCTCATAGGGGGTCATATGATTGTTGGGTTTTTCTCTGTATCTATGAAGCGCCTTGAGGCGACTTATGTTGTGATTTGGCGCTATATAAATAAAATTGAATTGAATTGAATAGTCTTGTCACGTTAATCACTCCCAGCTGTGTTCCCCACCTGTGTGTAATCTCCCTGTGTTCTCTGAGTGTATTTAAGTTGTGTCTTCTGTCATGGTAGTTGCTGGTTCGTCTGTGTTGTTTCCCCTCCGTCTCCCTGCATCTTTCCATGTGTATTTCCCCGGACCTCCCTGCATCTTCGTTTCTGGTCTGTTTTGTTAGTTTTTCCCAGTTTAGGCTTCAGTTTCATGTTCCCAGTGCCTTTGTTGTTTGTATTTCTTTCGTTAATAAATACTCACCTGCACCAGAGCTGCCGCGTCCTGGTCCTACATAATTCCACACGGCTTGCCCCGGCAAACCGTGACACTTCCAGGACTGAACTATGAGGTAAATCGTCCACCACTTCTTTAATAAGATGTTTACTTCATTTCCTGTTTTTTTTTTATTGATACTTTCAGAGATTTTACTATCTGTTTACCTTAGTATAAAAACTATGTTAATTATAATGTCACATAATTGAATATGCTAGATTGCGTGGTCAATATGCAGTTTGGTGCCAAGCACTGTCTTTAAATCATTGAGCTATTTCACATATGATTACTTTTAACTTTTTTGTGTTTGTGAAACATAACTGCCTGATTTCACCTTATAGTTTCATCTATATTGTTTGACTTTACATGTAGAGTTGTGATTCTTGCTTTTCTTTCACTTGATATCATAGGCACCAAAATTACACAATTTAAAAACGAAATAAAATAAAAACAGACCTTATTATAATGTTAATTGTGTTCAAAAGCATCATTTAAAGCATAGGTGTCAAACTCTGGCCCAATTACATTTGGCCCGCGAAGCCATACCAAATTACTATTACAGCTGGCCTACTGGTATTATACAGCTAATATATTTATTGTTTAGTATTAAGCTTTGCTTGTTCCATATTCAGTTTTCCAGCAAAACGTATTTGAGTCTATAAGAAAAGATTCATTCTTATATCTGGAGGAAGATTTTTTTTTTTCAATAAATATTAATGTTAGCCCGCGACTTTGTTCCAGTTTTGAATTTTGGCCCACTGCGTATTTGAGTTTGACACCCCTGATTTAAAGTCTTTACAACAGCGTAATGAGGCATTTAAAAATGAGAGATTCCGTAAATTTAATATTTAAGAAAGCAGAAGCTCTATACTTGTCAAAATAATACAAGTAGACAAAAACTTAAAGTAAGTGTTAATATATACATACATATATATTCATCAACACTTACTTTGATCTTGTAAAAAATAAATAAATAAATAAAGCAACAGCAAGTGAAAGCATACCTTGACAATGACCAGAGAAAATAATCGAACTTCAGTGTCCTGGTCAAAAGTATGTCAGATAAGCAACATATTCACCAAGAGTGAAGAGAGGAGCCATGTTTTTATTAGTGTAATCCTTGTTAAACATCTGTGGATCATAACCATTTACAACTATAAGACAGCTAAAAATGGTTTCATTTAAATGCCAATGAAAAAGAAAAATTACATACGCTTCTCTGTATATCAAACCTACAACTGTACTGATAAACATGAAACAACCTCACACACATACACGATATAGTTAAACCTCAAAATTCAATTGCCAAACGTCATTTGATTTTAATCTGCGACACATAATAGCCACTAAGGGGATCAAATCTGAAACTGGCAGGAAGAAAATCTTTGTTTTCCTTCAGGATGATAATATAAAGACATCATCATTTGCCAGGCAAATCTGAGAGATTAATTAAAACAAAAACAGTCTTCTGGCAAATCTACCTCCAATTGGCAGCATTTTGAGATGTTTCTCTTGGGCACATGTCTGACAAGTTTAACCAGCCAAAGATTATATGTGTGTGTGTGTGTATTATATATATACATACATACAAGCACGCATACAAAACTGTGAAATAATAGAATAAGTAGCAGAATTTAACAATAAAAAAATAAAATCCTATTTATTTTGCACTACTCTGTATGCCACAAAGACAGCAACAGTGTCATAGTCGTGCAATATGAGAGGCAACATGTAAACAAGCATGCTTGTTTAGAACCAGTGTGGGGACTTAGAGGTGAGCTTTGCATCTGTTTAAAGCACACTTACGCTGTTGCTGTGCTTTATTTAAACTTTGGGGCTTTGCAGGGTACAGCTTCAGTACCAATACCCTTCACCGCTACTGTCAGTCATTTGATCTGTCACTGTTTTCACCGTCAACTTGTCAGCCAAGACTAAAGCTGTCGATCAGTCAGGACAACGTTGGGGATCGTCAACAAGTTCCAATTTTAGATGTGGTGCCGAGATTTAGAGACGTGCAGGGCGACACAAAAGCCTCATTGATCTAAGGTGGAGATGGAGAGGCTCTCAGCCTGCCTACTTGAATATGCTGAGTGTCAGCATGCAAGACTGAGTTCAGAAGTATGAGTTTGCATACACCTTGATACCACTGAGGCGCATCTACCCATCTGTAGATTTGTATCCTCTACATGCTTCTGGACACAATTTTTCAGTGTCAGTGACACACTAAAGCACTAAAAATACGACCCCCCCCCCAACAATAGTAGCTTTTATACAGATCAATAATATAGTTACATAAGAAAATAATAAGTTAGGTTACACTCTTTGCATTCATACAAACTGTGGATTACATTTAGAACGTGAATGGCCAAGTAAGTGAATCATAAACTCTGTACTTCTGCAAAGTGTTTTGCAAAATGTCTTGTCTTTCTTGCTCCTCACTCACCACTGCTATATGTGGAAGAAGCAGGCAGATGTTTATAAAGCTATACCAGATATTTGTCGTGGGAGTTGGCAGTGACTAAAACCAGCACTGAAAATGATACATTTTTGTCCAGTCATATGGACAGAAGCACAATTCCAAATTAAGTTTAATATTACTCTTGAACTAATCCGTGTATAAACAAGCCACTGTTCTCCAATACACCAGCTTGATTAACTACTGGTTAGTGGCACAAATACCCATGGACCCCAAAAGACCAAACCGAATAAATTGGATGATTTCCCAGCATCATAAAATTTTTGCACATTTGAAAATTTGACAAAAATGTCTCAAAATACTACAGGCTGTACTGTCAGTAGGTTTGGTTCAGGCACTTAAGTTTAAGTTTCCTTTATGAGATGCACAAAAAACACTCTTCCTCTAATCAGCCTCATCTTTGTAAACCCTGCAATATACTGTATTATTTAAATAGTTCGTCACTGTAGTCTGGTACTGTTAAAAAACTGTAACCCACATAATTTCCTTAGGGATTATTAAAGTGTTCTGATTCTGATTCTTTTAAAATTCATTTCAGTACAATCTCATTTATAGTGTCAGTTTGCACTAGCTGTCATTACAAGATAGAAAAGTAAAAAGACAAGAAACTTCCAAAATCGAACATTAAAACACCGAACAGAGAGACAAAAACGTAACAACAACGCAGGGCAGCAGGATAACCTGAAACAAGAAATATAACCATAAACAGAACCCACAGCTGAACTAAAACTAAGACGAATATACACTTAACCCTTTAAGACCTACCATAGAACCAAGGCCGCCAGAGCTTACTTTATATTTTTACATGCTGTAGTGCCATTTTTGGGAGCATTTCAAGTTGCTATACATCAACACAACTGTTATAGCCCATATTTTAATAATATATATGCATTAAGTCCATAGTAACTACATAAAAAAATTTAAAATCATTTTTGTTTTGTTTTTTATATATATTTCTACTTGGAGAAATTCAAGAGGTTTACCCCTCGAAACTTTAAATACAAAAAAGTTGCAAAAAATAGTTTACAATAACAGGAAATTTATTTTGAGTGTCTTCATAGTTTTATTTTTGAGATACACCATTTTTTATATACTGCAGGAAAAACGAAAAACAATCCTATGATGCAAATTTGCAAAGAAAACAGCATGTGCATCAAAATAAACTATTTTAAGCAGTGCAATTTGAGTTCTAAGCATCCCAGAAACTATTCAGAAACACAACACACTAACTACACAAGACAACACATGAACTACACACTCCGAACACGCTAAACGTCACAAATCTCTCACATCTCAAAACTTGCTCTCTCTCTCTCACGCTCTCTCTCGCCGTCACTCCTAAAACTTCCCCGTCTTCCTAAACAACCAAATGTCATGTTGTCATATTTTTTTTTTTTTTTGATTGGTCGACATGGTGCATTTTTCCACCAACACCAACGGGCTGCTTTTGTTTTGTTTTTTTATTTTCATAAGCAGAGAGTGCTTGCTAGCGCTGTCCTTAGACAGTAAACGTGAAGAAACTATTGAGGAAAAAACACTTGGATATATTGTTTATCATGACTCTGGTTTTACGTGGCCCATCAACACAATTTAAAAACTGGTATATATCAGCTTGTTGCTTTGTCATCTTGAAGTGGTCATGTGATTGGCTTACCACGACTACTTTATTGTTCCTCGGTCAAACAGCAGCACTCATGCGATTGTTTTGCCCCCTAGCTCCAGGTGTTGTTCCAAAAAGTGATAGTCTGCCAGAAAGTGATTGCCTCCTTGGGAGCGCGTGCAGCTGCTTAATATGGAGCCCCTCTGATGACATCGTCCAAAAAATAAATATATTGTGGCCACAAAATACTACTTCGTCAGCACGAAATGGGTATAACATGCCCACGAAATACTTATTTGTGCCCACGAAACACTTGACCGATAACCGTGATCCTTCCCAGGCCCTTGCAGTTGGTTAACAATAAAATCTATCCCAGCGTCCAGGTCCTACTTACGTCTGTAAAGCAACTGGGCTCTCAATGTCCTGTTTAAATGTCTCTCTGTAATAATGGTTCCTTGCATTGCAGGCTTTTCAAAATGCATTTGTAGCTCATCCCCAGCCCAAAATAAAACTCAATCATACTGTCTTTGTCCATGGTGTATAGGTTTAGCCTACTCTTATGCTTATATCTCTACGCAGCTCTCCAGGAATTGTATCAATATGATGTACGCACGTTATCTATTTTGTTGCCACAAATACGTAATTCCTTGCCACGTTATACCCAATTTGTGCGCACGTTATACCTATTTCGTGCCCTTGAAATAGTATTTCCATCCATCCATCCATTCGCTTCCGCTTATCCTTTTCAGGGTCGCGGGAGGCGCTGGAGCCTATCCCAGCTGTCATAGGGCGAGAGGCGGGGTACACCCTGGACAGGTCGCAAGTCTGTCGCAGGGCCAACACACAGGGACAGACAACCATTCACACTCACATTCACTCGCACATTCACACCTAGTGGCAATTTGGATTATCCAATTAAACTATCCCCACAAGCTGCATGTCTTTGGACGGTGGGAGGAAGCCGGAGTACCCGGAGAGAACCCACGCAAACACAGGGAGAACATGCAAACTCCACACAGAAAGACCCCGGGCTGATGGTGGAATTGAACTCAGGACCATCTTGCTGTGCGGCAACAGTGCTAACCACCGTGCATAGTATTTCGTGGCCACACATAAGTATTTCGTGGGCACGTTATACTATTTCGAAGGCACGAAGTAGTATTTTGTGGCCACAATTTATTTATTTTTTGGACCATGTCATCAGAGGGGCTCTGTAGCTTAAAGCTGTAGCGCCCAGATTACTTACGTAGACAGCTACTTCCGTGCAACTGGTATAAAATGCGGTAAGCTGAAGACAGCTGAAGACAGCTCGTTAGTAACGGTAAAGGCGTTGTAATGATAGAAACAGTAATTAGTTAGATTACTCGTTACTGAAAAAAGTAACGCCGTTACTTGTAACGCCGTTATTCCCATCACTGATTAGCAGTAAAATCAAAGCACTGCTCCACCTAAATTCAACTTGACAGAGCAGCTAGCATGGATGAAAAATCTTTTGCTGAGAGAGCTGGGAGCCTTTCAATATTAACTGCACTGGTCAGTAATTTTTATTTAGTATGGAGCACTTGTAAGACCACTATTTTACAGCTAGAACAGTAGCGTCTGCTGCAGGGATGTACTGCTCTTGATTTTCTGGCTCATTTTGAACATATAATTCTTTACATTACCTTGAAATCTTTAGTTACTGTAGCCATTAGCAAGTCCTGTCTGTAATGTAGCCTCAGACATCTTACTGGATTACTTTACTTTATAGGCTTATCTTTATATGTCACTTTGCATACACAACTTCTGCTTTCTGCTATGGGTTACTATACGGGTTATGGGTAACACATAATAATCAGCAGAATTACTTTGGAGTATTGGAGTTTATAACATCTCAAGTTGTATGAGACTTTTTTGTGTATGAAAGAAAGGTGATTTTTTTCAGGTTTTTTTGCTGTCCTGCTATATATTGCCCATGATTAAATTCTGTAATTTGATAAAGTTTACATTTCCAACAGGAACACTTAGTAAAATAACCAACCACTCCCACTGATTTTAATCTCATCTGAATACAGCTTGCTTTCTTGTGTGCAGAGCATTTCACCTTTGTGAAATAAAAGTGTCACAGATTCCACGCTCTACTGTAATCCAGTGTTTGAATTTTTAAATTGCGCAGTTTCATTTTAATACTTTAATACTTCAGCAACACTTAAATCTTATTGCAAGCAACTGTAAATCTTACTGCAAGCTCCACGTGTGTGTTCACTGCTATCGGTGGAAGGCAAAGTGCAAGTACCCGCCATACTACTGCTATCACAAAAAAGAAAGCACCACATCTAGCGAGCCCCAAGCTCCCCATTAAAAAAGCTGCCAAGGAGGCAGCCTTATCTGGAAATGAGCAATCTAGTTTTCAAAAGCTGCTTTCTGCCAAATGTTTATCTAATAGAACAAATAGGACAAAACATTGCATTAACCATCCTGCAGACTCGGTTCTTTGGATGACAGAGTAGTGTAAGCATGATGCAATTCCAGAGCTATCATGAGTTATAACAAGTCTCATACTGCATCAAAGCTTTATGAAAAAACAAACAAACAGCAACTTTAAAGCTTTGCAAATGAAAAACAAGAAAATACTCACTAATACTAGCATCCTGGGGTGAGTCCATGGCATGATCTGTTGACAGGTCAGTTTGAGCGAGGCTGCTACTCACTCTTTTGGCTGGGTAGGTGTGGATGGCTGGGACTTCCTGGTCAGAGTGACAGAGAGAGACAGAGGACTATCAGAGGAAACACCTTGCTTTTTCAACAGCAAGATGGAGAAGTGACTCTACAGGTCATCAAAACCAGCTGGCATGGCAATGTCATTACACCCTATCACACATACACACACAGACAGAAAAACACATGGTTACATACATACCTCAAATACAGTCAAAGTGACATTTAAGCTCCAGTTAGACCGAGGTACTGACATCTAGTCTCCACATATGCACAACTACACACGGATATCTGAGTGCAACCAGACCCAACCTTGAACACAATTTAAACATTAAGCATTGACTGGAAAGTTAGTGTAAACAGCATTTGGTTGAATTTTAATGGAGCCACTCTCGCTCTAACTGCAAGTGCTTTCACAGGCTGCTATTGATAAGAGGTACACTGGTAAGCAGCATGTCCTTGGTGTACTCGTGCTTGTTTTTCCCCAGGAAGAATTTTGTCAAAACTTAGAAGTCAGCCACTGCAACATGCCTATTCAGTTGCAAATCATCCCCACAGAGAACAAGCACACCTGTGTCTGAGTGTGTGTATCCTTCTCTTTGCAAATGTGCGGGTGTGTTTTTTTTCATTTGCAAATCAAATATATCTCCCACAGCGGTTTTTCGACAGTACCTAGTTGGGCGTCGACACAGAAGGACAATAAACACTCTCAGCTCTACACACGTAAAAACCGTGTGAAACATATACACATGCATGCAAACCTGTGTCTGTCTTGCTTATTCTCATTTCACTGTGCTGAAGGTGTCAACCATAATTTCAGTACATGCAGCAAAGGACAAAACATTGTCCTCAAAAATCTCATTTAGCAAATCCCTGAAAGACATGCATGGCTATTTGCATATTTTCCTTCGGTATCACATACACAGACACACACCATGGGAATACAGGGATGCAAGCATAATCTCCCTCTTTCTGTCACTGCTGTTGTCCCTGGCTTGCTGAAGTAGCACTCACATCAAATAAAGCTCAAATCAGAAAGTGCAGCTCCCCAGTGCTTTAAGTTTGACTGCTGATTTTTATACTCAGTATGTTGTCTACAACACAATGATATTTTGCTCACTGGAAGATGTACTGTGCAACTGTATGCTTTAAAGGCCACTGTGTGAAAAATGTGTGCTGGTGTGATTTCCTTACTGCTGGTTGCAGGAGTGAATGCCACTGAAGGAGCCATTAAACATTTACTTGTCTTGACTATCTGATGGGTTTGTTTACTCTTCAATAAACTGTGAATACATATGGTGAGCTGGTGAGAGCACTTAAACATACCAAAGTAAAGCATTCTCTGTCCTTTTATCTTAAATAGTGTACATGTGTAAACAACCAGCTGCGTGTCATACAGCTTCTCACACATCTGTTCTTGTTCCATCTTGTGGCTGGCGTTCGCTATTGTCTCTGGAGGCAGAATTGATGCAGCTTGACAATGGAGTCATTGTAATTTTTTAAGATTCCTCAAGGGTGTATCTCTGTCCCATGCATAATGCCTGGAGCTTATCAAGTTGAGAGGCCAGCAGCTTGCAGATAATTGTTTGTACATTCACAATGTAGCTAAACCTCTAGCTTCCACTGGTTCTGCTTCCACTGAGAGTTATCAACTATTACAGTTATGAGCAGTGCTTAGTGTGGAAACATTTATCCTAATGACAGATGAGCTTTCTCTTCCTAACTACGTCAGTCAACATGTGTGATATACAGAGAGTAACGCCTTACTGTAATCTGCTTACTTTTTTCAGGTAACGAGTAAAGTAAGGGATTACTATTGCAAAAACGGTAATTAGATTACCGTTGCTTTCCCGTAGGAACGTTGCGTTACTAAAACCGTGATTTTTTTTTGCGAGAATGTCTCATGACAGTGACGTAAGCAAGTGCGAAGTTCGTGACAACAGCTGTGTGCAGATCAACAATGGATCATAAATCGAGTGCAGGAGAGAGTATGAGCGTGCAGTGTTTAAAGCGTGGAAGTACTGATGTTACTTTGAGTTTGATTCCATAAAAAGTGACAAAACAGAATTTATTCCATTTGACAGACTAGTTGCACAATATGGGATCAACAAGACAAGATTTTTAGAATATCAACAAATTAAATCCATAGTAAAAAAGAAATTTAACCTCAGTCAAGTTGAATTACAAACACCACTAAGTGCGGCACATTTTCTTACTCTTAAATCCCCCAAATTATTATCTAAAATATACAGAACACTTTCTAAATTAGATGAATCAATATCCCTTCCTATTGCAAAGTGGGAAGCAGATTTATCAGTCAGCTTAGACCAAAACTTCTGGTCTCAGATTTGCTTAAAAACCTTTAAATTAATTAAAAATCCCAGTCTGCAATTAATACAATACAAAATACTACATAGAGTGCACTATACAGGTCATCGGATGTTCAAGATGGGCTTTACATCTTCCAACAACTGCTCACACTGTCAAGGCAATACACCAGACAATTACATCCACGCTCTTTGGTTCTGTCCACCAGTGCAAAAGTTTTGGCGCGAGATATGTGAAGACTTATCGAAGTGTCTGAAATGTAACATTCCAACCTCCCCTTAGTGTGTTTACTGGGCAGCTTAGATAATGTCACTTCAGAAAAGAATATAGCCCATATGATTTTCACTGCTCTATGCATAGCCAAGAAAACAGTCCTCATGAACTGGAAAAATAAAAATAATCTTAATTCTAACCAATATAGAAATTATCTATTAGATTACATTAGTCTTGATACAGCCTCTGCCACCACATCAGATCAATTGCTCTGGACTCCTTTTATCAGCTCCATCACCTAGTGGGGGTGGGGGGTCATAATTTGGTCCCACCTTCACTGTTGTGATTGGTGTGGGGGTAGGGACAGGCTTAGGGCGTCGGGGGGTTCCCCGGAGGCATCTTCCTTGGGGGGCTCAACCCGAGGTAGCGGTCATGTCCGGTTGGGGGCTCTGTTGGCTCTCAGGTGACTGTTTCCTCGCGGCTGCGTGCAGCGGGGCTAGGGGAGGGTCTGTGCTGACGGACGTGGGTTACTGACCTGGTAGCCTGGCTGGCCCTGGGTGGGTCCGGGATGGGCGTGAGGTTCTGGGGGCGCTCCGTCTCTGGGCTGGGGCCCGGGCCGGGCCTCGGGGGCTTGGATCCTGGTTGGTGTGTTGCCGGGGTTGTGGGCGGGTGGATGCATGGGGGCCCGGCCCTGGAGCAGGGTGCCGCCGGTGCGTCGAACCACCTGGGGGGCTCTTCAACTGGTGGGGGAGATGGTCACATCTTGCAGGAGCTTTCCTCTCTTCAGGAACTCTCTCTGCAGGAGGGGGAGATACAGGAGAGGTGGAGGAAGATCTCAGCCTGGGCGTTTACTGTCTTATGTAGTCTGGAAGATGAGTGGATGGTGGGGTGGGTGCAGTTTTCTCTGTGGTGGGGTTGGGTGGACTGTCCCGGGCTCTGTGGGGCCGGGAGGCGCTGCTGCACTGGGCCCCGGTCTGGATGGGCCTGGGCCCCCTTTCCCTGGCGGGTCGCGGAGTGTGGGAGTGCCTACTGGGGTCAGCGGGGGAGCTGGCCCCAGGGAGGGGTTACCTGCCCCTCCCTTCCTTCCCTCCCCATCTCCAGCTGCCTCTCTCTTCCCGCTCCACCACAACCACCCACACATGCAGGGCCTTGGAGTAGGGGTATGTCACCAGGGTGCAGAGGAGGCTACCCCCCCCCCCCCCCCCCCCTGTCCCCTTCTGGCTGCCTCTGCCTCAATTTTATCCCACAACTTAGACATTCACATTATTCACACTCTCATTACACATACATATAGGATCTTGGGGGTGGGCACAATCACGGAGTCCAAATTACCATCAGGGTGTACACCTCACCCCTGGCGTCGTTGCCCACCTCTCAATTTTAAATACACTTAGACATTGAGGGCTATCAGGAGGGACTATGCGCTTACCTGCTGCTCCTTGGCAGGTAGCTCCATGCCCTCTTGGGTTTTAATTGCACCTTAGAACACACATGCATCAACACTACAATGAGCGAGTGGAGGGAGGTTTGGAGTCTTCTCCCACCCCCATTCTCTGCGGCCTGCTGGAGCGGGAGGGCTAGGTGGAGTTGGCCGTCCGACTGCGGTCTGGAGTGTGGGGCCTCCCTGCTGCTACGGAGTCGGGGTGGTCTGCCTCTCCCCACCGCAGGGAAAAGGGTAACACCACCTGGGTCTGGGTGCAGTTCCCCCCTCCAGGGGCAAGGGTACCTAGACCCGGTTTGTAGAGTACGCTTGGGGAGTGTGATCGTGTGTACAGCATCTCTCTATGTCTGTCTCCACGTTGGTTGAGTGTGGAGTGAGTGCATATGAGAGCATGAGGGGGGGAATGGATGTTTGTGTCTGTGTGTGCCTGTATGTCTGTGTCTATATGTCAGGTTGGGTATCAGACGCCACCTCTCTGGGGACACCTCAGGCCCTCCAAGGTTTGGAGGCCTATCTCCACCTACCACCACTTCCCCTGCCGGTGGCGGACTCCCTCAGGTGTCGGTGCGTTGGTGGTTCCTTGTGTCTGGGGGTGGGCGTCCAGGTACACACCGGCTCACTCCTTGGCGGCCGCTTATCGGGGCCTGGAGCCTGGGGCTCGCTCGGGCCCCTTCGGGGGTGGGGTGCCCCCGGCCTCTCGGCCTGGGGCTCGGTCACTCAGGCACAGCTGGCGGCCGGCGGAGCTCACGGGCGCGTCACTGCAACTCCCCCTGGCTTCTGCTCCGCGGCTGCTGAGTGAACCCTCATCTGGGACTCTCCTCAGCTCTTACTGGAACAGTGGCGCGGCTGCCCCTCTGTTGGTCTTCCATGGTTTCTTGTGTTCTGGGGGCCTCTGGATGTCTGGAGTTTTGATCTCCTCCATACCTGCTTCACACCCTGGAGGACGGGGCTGTGGCCCCCCCCACACTCCCTAGCAGATCGTTACATGGAGAAACCTTTGGAATACAAGCGCGCTGATCCACACAGGTATGCACACGGGTGTTCACTGCTCGTAGACCCAAATTACACCTTTCTTGGCTGCTACTTCGAAGCACATCTGTCCTGCGTGCTGCACAACAACATTGAATATTTAGTATTTACTGCTGTTTACACTTAGCTAGATTAATGCGATGGTGTTGTGTTTAGTATGTTGCTTTGTTTTTTTTTTGGTTTTTTTGTCTTTTTTTGCTTGTTTTCTATTCTTCTCTCAACAGGTGATCCAGGAGATTTTTATTTTTTTTCTCCCCCCCTTTCTCACTGTCCCTCTCCCCTTCTGTTTTTCCTTTCCTTCCTCTTTCTTTCTCCCTTTCCTATCTCTCACTCATGTCTGTCCCGTCTGTAACATCTGAAAATAAAATATAATAAATAATAAAAACAAAGATCGACCAAATGGACCAATACGGCAATGCCACGATGATCCATTTGGCAAAGTAAATCCATTGGGTATCCTTGTTGGTCTTCAGACAACAATTCTGATGGCTAAAGAACCAAATGGGACAGGCGAAAAAAAAAAAAAAAAAAAGTGACAAAAACATTAGTGTCCGTTGTGCGTGGGAAGAAAACTTCTTTTTACAGCGAAAAAAAAAACTAAACTTCCAAGCAAGCACCGAGTGCACTATGACATAATGGGAAATTCACAGAGACACTCCCGGATTCTTCCACTTACCACCGCGGCACACCTTCACCAGGGTAAACCTCCGCCTACCCAACGCCTGCTTTACAGGTGAAAATAGAGCAAAAGGACAGCTAGTCTTTGACTTTATTTATTTTCTGCTGTGTTTTACTTGCATCTATTTGAAAGAGTGAGTGTAAAAGGAAAAAATAAATAAATTATGTGCTGGAATGTGCAGAAAATAGGTTTATATATTAAACAAATTTCTTCCAGTCAGAGAATGTTGCATATAATTAAATTTAAAGTTAAAAGATTAAAACTAATAAAACAAGTTTTAAAAAGGGACCTTTCCATTTCATTACATTTTATATGATGGATTATGTAGAAAAAGTAGAATTGGGCTGAAAGATCTATCGCTTTATCACCTATTCAGGTTGTAAATCGTGTTTTTAAAAAGTAACCAAGTAACTAAGTAATTAATTACTTTTGAAAATAAGTAATCAGTAAAGTAACGGGATTACTTTTTTGGGGAAGTAATCAGTAATTAGTTACTGATTACTTTTTTCAAGTAACTTGACCAACACTGGTGATATAAGAAAGTTTTAATAACATATTTAACACATTAGTCATAAAAGCTTTAATGAGGAACTCCTGCCATGTCCAGTTTAATGGACATGGCAGGAGTTCCTGGTGGTGCCAGAGAGTTGGTGATCACTAAATACACCAAGTTTAACTTGCTGTTTTTCTTATATGCCATCTTCCTTTCTACCCCTCAGCTGTAAGAGGTTGGATGGGTGGGCAGCTATTGTGCGCACCCAACTTTGTGAATGTGATAATTCAAGAACGAGGCGAGATAGGATTTTCAAATTGAAACAATAGGTGCATCTACTACCTACTACCAAGGTCAGAGGTCACGTTTTCTGAAAGATTTGCACATGTGAAAACTTATGAAAGAAGTCATCCAAGATTTTCACATTTATACCACATGTGCATCTTTAGGCGACTGAGAAGTAGCACTGGTGACTCATAGTAATTTCAATAATACTTAATCTCACTGTAGATATTAGCAGTTAATTACTCACTGAACACTCAAGCCTTTTAATTCAGTGCAGATTTTTTTCATGAACACATTTGATATGTTTTTAAATCAAGATGTATTTCTCAGCTGGTTAAAAGCCATTTGTTGTACATAGTATTATGACTAAAATCATAACACTAATCATAATTGCAAGACTGTCATTTTTTATGATTTATTAAAAAATATGTTACACATATTGAACATTAAAAATATAACGAAATGTATTTTGAAGTCAGTCTAAATGTAGCCTGCAGACAGTCTGTGATCTGAGCATTTTATGTTGAAACCTGCTCACAAATTGAGATTCAGTCATTATGCTGTCAACATTACCAAAAGTACGGAGTCTGAAATTCAGAGTCTGACTCTCTGCATACTTTCCACTGAAAATCATCTAAATCAGTCTCAGTGGGTCGACCACTGGACCAACCACCCAAAATTATCATAGACTGTGTAATGGTGCAGCAAACTGTATTTGATTCAAGTCCACTTGCATATCAGGATGGATCCAACATGGAAAAGGATAACAGAGATTCTTTATTTAAAATAGCTCATCCTCCCAAAATTATGCTGAAATTTTTCAAATCTATAAAAGCTGAGGCCTTTCTTTTAACATTTGGCTTTAGTGATAAAACATTACATTCATTAAATACTTGGAAAGCCATTCTGCATTTTTTAGTTCAGTAACTACCAATAGCAGTAACTCAGTAAAAGTGGGTTCTCCTTCCTGCCCTCCTATTTAAGATAAATATCAAGGTCTGTCACATGTTCATATTCCTAGATCCACTGGATTCAAACGGAGGGTTTGCTCTTTACTTACCTGTTGCCATGGTGAATCCTAGTATTGGACTCTGATGGAGATGGCTTTCTTTCCTTACTCATGTATCTGCTTGAACTAACCCTGATCACCTTTTTGGAATTGAAAAGTCAGTTGTTGACCTCAGAGTTAATGAACTCTTTTAAACAGAATATTGATTACAGCCAAGCCGATATGGTCTTTGACTTGGCCCGTCCAAAACCTTCTGTTTTCCCCCCCTGAAAAAGTTATTTGTTGAGTGTGTTTTCATTCTTTGCTGTATGATCAAGTTGTTCTCAAATATTTTGAATGTACTTCTCTTTAATGTAGCAGAAGACAGAAGACAAAATGATTGCATTAGGCTTCTATATTCATTCTGCTAAGACAGTCATAAATTACATCATCAATAAAAATGATTTAGTCTGTTCCAAAACGGTGAATGGACTGGTTCTTATATAGTACTCTTCTACTCTATCTGACCAGTCAAAGCACTTTATACAACTTGTCTCATTCATCCATTTACACTCATTCATGCAAACACTTTTTTTGCTTTCTCTATGAAATGCTTTCTGTCGAACATTCATACTTTAGATAGATGCATTAGAGAGCAACTTGGGATTTGTATCTTGCCCTGCAGACTGGAGCAGCCAGTTATGTTCAGTTCAGCTTTATGTATATAATGCCAAATCACAACAATGTTACACTTTTTATTGTACCCTACAATAATAGAGAGAAAACCAAGCACTTGGGCACAGTAAGGGGGGAAAAACTCTCTTTTAACAGAAAGAAACCTCCAGTAGAACTAGGCTCGCTGAGGGCCGCCATCAGCCATGACCAGTTGGGGGTGAGGAGAAGGAGACATGACAAAAGACACTGTGGAAAAATGACATTCCTTTAAACAGTGGAATGTGGTTTTTCCACCCTTCCTCATTGGAGGTCGTTCATGATGTTATGGATTATTGTTTTGGGGTCTGCTTTACTTTTCATCATTAGTCTGTCAGCATTATTCCTTGGTTTGTTGAACCTGAATAGGTCCCTGGCTTATTGCTAAGTTTGTTGGATCCTTTTAATCTCTCTGTTTTGATTTTGCATGGACTCTTGTTTGTATGAGCTTCCCACCAACTCAACAAAAGTGCATTTTAAGTTTATTCTGTCAGTAATGTGTCGATTGCATGTTGTTTCTGATAACATCCTATGGTCTGAACTCCAGACATATACATAAGAAATATGAAATTATTTAATGTTTTTTCTTCACTGTACAAAACTGGTAAAGTCTCATAAAAGTGCAATATAAATTGTGATCATATATTTGTTTTCTTTGGGTGCTATCAAGATTTACAGGAAAAGGAACACATTTGTTAGCTATAGGAAATTGAATGAACTCAGAAATTTTGACCTCAGGAATTAGAAGTGAGGACTGCTGTTATCCATTTTCTGAAATACAATAACATGATGAACAGTAGCGGTGCTATAGCACAATGTCTCATGCAACTTTAACCAAGTGCTATGTAGCTTTAAGTCCCCACCATAAGTTCCCTTTGGCACAGGCTGCTACACATGAAGGAGGAAGAGGGAATAATGATAGCAGTTATATTAGGTGGGGGAGCCTCTCTGGGCATCTGACAGAGTGATAGAGTTAATAAGGGACAGGGCCTGGTGAAATCTGTCGAAATGTGGTCGGCCAGCCTGTCGCAAGAGATAATCCCTGTAGGAAAAAAAAAAAATCAGTGGATCCTCTTAAGAGTCTCAGCTAATGAAATCAGTGCTTGCCATCTGGGACCATTTCACATGTGACAGATGCTGACAAAGGGGACAGTCAGACCTGTGATGGTGAAACCATGGCAACTGGAAACACTAACACTGTGTAACCTTGCACCTTTACAGCAGTGCCTATTAGAGGGAGACACCACCTGAGCATAGAGCATGTGGGGAAACTGTGAGTTCATCATCACACATGTAAGGACTCTTTACATTTTTCACTGATTCCTTCACATCTGCTGTTGACATTTATGTCCTCTAACAAGAAGTGCTCATATGATTTTAATGATGTGTCAAGACACATAGAGTCTCTTTAGATAGCTGTCCACCTCGCTCTCTTCAACAGCTATCCTCTGCCTGTCTCCATTCGATGGCATACCTTCTGTGAAAATCAACCCTTTCAAAAAGTCAGTTAAGACTGGAGTCTAAAGGTTTTACTTTTCACATCCCTGGAGAGACAGCATGGGTGTAGGGTATTGTCTCAGCTGTACCCCAGTAACAAACTGATATCATTTCAGCTTGGATGGAGTCTTAAACTGAATCACGTGGTTTTTATGTTTTCACAAAGGTCAGCTCTCCACTCCAATTTGGATTTCAACTAGGGTTTGGCTGGAGATAATTGGGCATGAACCAAGGATTAAATTAAGTTCTTGTTGGACTGTAAAACTATATCTAATGCACCATCTCCTCTATATAAAGAAATATTGTCCCTAATTGCTTAAGTTGCTAAGTCGCTTCTTTCACACCAAAAAGTCTTTTAACAAACCGCTCGAAGGTTCTATACCTTGAATCATCATTTCTGTGATAAAACTTAAACACAGTTTGACTCTTAAGAAAGACTGTCTGAAAACAAGTTTCATCACCCTGCATTACAACCCTGTCCACACACACATTGCATATGGAGACTTGGACACATTGCAAGGGAGTAGTGGGTATCCTTTCACAGTTATTGTTCCCATGTAATGTTGTGATTGTGTGCTATTTTAACTCAAATCATTATCTTTTTCTAAGCCTAACCAAATGTGAACACAATGTTAAACTAGTGCAGCTGTGAAGGAAAACCAAAACATCCACGCAGGACATTTTTTTCCTTTCAAACAGTATTTGCTCTTTGCTTCTTATTTAGTGCCATCAAAAAGTGTTGAAACAGCAAAGCCAGTTTGTTTGTGCTGCTGACTATCCCCAATGTTTTTGAAATATCTCTGATGGATTTCCCCCCTTTGCTTAGCTTTAGAATGGTAAGCTTTCATCCTAAAAACAGCTCTCTGGTCTTCATTTTGGATGCTTAATGACTAAACAGTAAGTTATATTTGACACACCTGGGTAAAAAGAAACACCTTTGATGCAAAATGTGTAGTTTTGCGTAGACATAAATAGCACAGAACAAATCTGAAAATCTGGTCAAAAGGAGTACCCTCCTGAGAACATAACCAAGATGGTGGAGGTGTAGTTGAACCTCAATCCACTGTGTTTATTTTTTTTACTGTTTTCAGAGTGTTTTACTAGCTTTTAGACGTGCCAAATGATCTGAATGTATATAATGGTATTGGCAAATTTGAATTTTCCATCCTCTTAATGAAAGTAAAAAAAGTAAAGATGACACAGGAAAAACATGCTTAACAATGTTATGAGTGTTGATGTTGCACACTACACTTACTCTGTTAGCAACACTTGTCTGAAATACCACAAAGACAACAAGCAGCTGATAAAAGAAGAGTCACCAAACCATAAATGAGTAATCCACGAGCTGTTGTGAGAGTAAACACATACTGTCACATTATCCAAGAAATAACTAGGATTTCTGTAATATTTTAAACAGCGTATGCTGATAATATTTCCTGATTTGAGACATTATTGTGCAAAATGTTTATCTTGTCCTGTTACAAGTAATAGTGGTCGATACAGTTTTCTCAAATCACCGTGGTTACGGTGTGCTGAAAACATCACTTTGCCAAAACTAAGAGCTGCTCTGCACCTCTCCTGCGCCTGACTATCTCAGAAATTGCTCCAAATGTTTTTGCTGGAGTTGGTGAAGCTACAGCAGCAGTTCAGATCGATCAGGTCAGCTAGTTCGATATCAAATGTAACACATTGGAAAAGAGAGGTTATCTACCTAAACAGAACGTACTCCTTAAACTCCTTTAAATGTCTTGTTTTTGTGCTGCTCGCTGTTCATTTCTGTCTCCCTCTTCGCTTTTGTTCTCTTCTTTTCTCAGCCCGCTTTCCCTATACTGTCCTACCTGTCATTTTTATTCACTGTTATTCTGCTTTCTTTTCTTTCTTCTTCCCTTCTTGGGGTTGTGACAGCTCTCTGGACTGCCTGAGCTGAGTATGTCAGCAGCTTACTAGTTATCTCAATTGCAACGAGGTCAGTGGTGGTCAGGATTGTGCTACAACAGCTGGGACCAGTGCTTCCAAGATCTATAAAAGCTTCCATCTCAGCAAGTATAAGGTGAGTCTCTGTGCCCTCCCCTAACTCTGCATGTGTTTCATGTCCTCTAGGTTTTAAATGAAACAGAATAGCTCATTTAAAACTTACAAAGTGCTGTACTTGTGCCTGGTTTATAGCGAGTCGGTTTAGGGGCCTGCCAAGAAAACAAGCCAGTCACACATGACTCACTGTTTGGGTACTTCAATTTATATTACAAGATTTCTTTGACGGCAAATGGTACACACATGAGTGAATCTGTGCACAAAGACATGTGCACTGTATTTACACCTACCATTCAGCCACATGCACGCTTGCTCTAATGCTCCGTACTGAGTGTTTCTGGCCGTGAAAGCTGCCTTATGGGTTCGCTGGCATAACATACAAGTGGCCGCTCTCAAACATGACTCACAAGGCTCAACAACAGAAAACAAATCACTGGTCAAGACTAAGCCAATCAGTTGCTTTGGACGTGTTTTTCTAAACATACATGAGCTTCTCCAACAAGTAAAAGCATTGATCCAGAGGTCGTTGCAGTCATTTCAAATTCTAAGGGAAAAGCTTTATAAAGCTGTCTCAATGGATATTTTGAAGCCTGGATTTGGGGGGTTGTTTTGCAGTTGCTGAAATGTGTGGAACTTACAGCTGAAGTGCAGTCTTCAGTTTAATTTTGTTCAATTTTTAGCTGTGTTACAGTTTATGGCTGGTTCACACAAGCAAAGTCAACAGGACCACAAGTGAAGTAAACACTAGAAAACATTGGTGATGATATTCCTTTATGCCAGTGAGGTTAAAAAATAAAGTGAGCTATAGTTTACTTTATGCAATTAAAAAAGAGTGCCTATTCAGTAAAAAAAAGGGTAAAGCCTGCTGTTCCCTGGTGTGTTGTTGCAGCAGACCCAGATAAGAAGTAACGGGCACCACTAGACATTTGTGGGAAAGAACCCAAGCCAAGCACCAGCTATGAATATATGTTTTCCATATAAACATATATGGTAAGATATCTATCTATCTATCTATCTATCTATCTATCTATCTATCTATCTATCTATCTATCTATCTATCTATCTATCTATCTATCTATCTATCTATCTATCTATCTATCTATCTATCTATCTATCTATCTATCTATCTATCTATCTATCTATCTATCTATCTATAAATAATCTTCAGGACTACAGTAGTTCTAGCAGCTTTCCGAAGGACATCCCAGAACTCTTCTTTGGATCTTGGATGCCTTTTCTTCCATTCCCCATCAAGGTTTTCCCACATTGCTTAGCCAGGGTTTGATGTCCAAGCTCTTGTGAGGCCAATCCGAGGCTGATCATGTTCCATTGTGCATTTTATAAATCCATCTGTCCATCCATCCATCTTCTTCCGCTTGCCCTCCAGGTCGCGGGGCAGCAGCCCAAGTACAGAAGCCCAGGCCTTCCTCTACCTACCCACCTCCTCCAGGCTGGCCTGGGAACACCTTGATGTTCCCAGGCCAGCCAAGAGATATAATCTCTCCAGCATGTCCTGGGTCGGCCCCGGGGCCTCCTCCCAGTGGGGCATGCCTCACCCAGGAGGCTCCCAGGAGGCATCCTTGTCAGTTGCCCGACCCATATCAACTGGCATATCAAAAAACCAGCCACCTTTTGGAGGAAGCCCATTTAGAGGAAGCCCATTGTATCTGTGATCTCATTCTTTCTGTCACTACCCATAGCTCATGACCATAGATGAGGGTAGGGACGTAGCTTGACCGATAAAATGAGAGCTTTGCTTTTACACTCCGCTTGCTCTTCACCACGATGGACCGGTACAGCGACCGCATCACTGCAGCAGCACCAATCCTTCTGTCGATCTCTTCTCCCGTCACTCATGAACGAGACCCCGAGATACTTGAACTCCACTACTTGGGGCAGGAACTCATACCTGACCCGGAGTGCGTACTCCACGCTTTTGGAGGTGCTAATTCTCATTCTCACCGCTTCACACTCGGCTGCAAACCGTTCTAGAGCGATTTTATAAATCCAGGTATGCTATTACTACATTAGCAGCGTTTTTGGAATCATTGGCATGCTGGAAAATATAGCAACTGCCAAACAGATGCTTTCTAGATGGTGTTGCATGATAGATCAAAATCTGACATTTTCCTATATACTTGCTTCCATTAATTTTGACGACGAAGATTTATGCTTTAACGATTCATGAAAAAAAATCATTTCAAGAGAAATGAGGGGTGACTCGAGACTTTTGCGAGTAAATAGTTTCTGTAGTTGTTGTATTGTTTAACACACTAAAATTATAATATAATTTCAGTTTTAACAATTTTCAGATCACAGCTCTGCAACAAACTGCTGACCAGTTAGAGCGTACCCTGCCTTTTGCCCTATGACAGCTGGGATAGGGTCCAGCCATACCCCATGAGCGTGAACTGGACAGGTGGTTAAGAAAAGAGACAGATGGATGTTAAAAGGGCAACAATATATTTTACATACTTTGCTTTCCCTCTCTTTGAATGTTTATTTATTTTTTTTTATTTTTTTTTAACAAATAATTGTACTTTCACCTGATGTTTTGGGATATTCTACCCTACTTTGCTTAAATGCTCATAAAAGTATCATGTATATATCTGAGAAAATCTTACCTTCCTCCCAATCAGCTAGTCAGATTTCAGATCTACACGATTTCAAGTAGTGGGTCAATACAAGTGATTGATAAAAGGTGTTACAAGCAATTTATATAACTTAAAAAAAGAAACAAATCACCTAAACTCTCAAAGTCATACTGAAATAAAACTGCATTCAACTAAATAGGCGAGATATTGTCTGAAAAACAAATAAACTGTTCCCTGTGTTAAAATGGAATATTTTGATGATCTATCTATCCATACTGACACCGTCTTTATGTGGGTATATGTGACTTTTTGGTTCCAACAATTTATTTTTTTGAGCACATCTTATAGAGAAGTTCGTCACTATTGCTTTGTTAATTATGTTTATCAAGCCGAAGAAAAACAACTGTGCTCAAAAGAGCCAGAAGAGAGTGGGCAGGTTGAGTATACTGCCAGGACTTTGTGTTCAGCAAAGTAATTGACAACACTTCTCAAATTCAAAGTCTGAAAGATGAAGTTCTGATGGGTAAGCAGTTTGTGTTTTGTTTTTTGTTCTTTCATTTTGTTCATACAGAAATGTTCCACTGTTTCAATAGCTTGTAGGATGGCTATACGAATTTCTGAAGGCATCTTTTAGAGCATTTTTATTCTTGAGTGTCAGGAAAATTGATAGTGACCAGAGAAATTTGAATACTCAATTTAGCTATACTAAAATAATATTTTTAAAAAAGGAAACTTTCATAAAACCTGGCAGTGTACAAAGTCACTTTCCACACTGATCCCTGGGCCACCATGGTTCATCAAAACAAAAAGCGTCACTCATGAATAGCAGATCTTAGCAGCATGTTACCAGTCAAGATTTATGGCCAGAGGAAGAAATGCTAAGAGATGATAACTAGAGAAAACCAGGATAAATGAGAACAGCATCTCAAAACAATTCCTATGCAGCCAATTCAAGAAATTCCCAAGATTAAGACAGACTGTCTAAAGGTGGGAAGATTGTGTGAAAGACAACCTCCAATGCTTAGCCATCAGCAGCTGGAAATAGTACCAAGGGACAGCAGATGGAGACAATTAGTGTGAGAAATGCAAAAAAGCAGCTCCATGCCAAGACAGGTTGCCAACAGTGCCACAGAGTTCCCCGTTCTCAGATCTGACAGGGATTGGATTGAACTTTATTATTATCTAGTTAGTGAATCCAAAAGGATGCCAAACAAAACAAATGATACCATCTGTTAAAGAAACTACACATTAAACTCATGTGTGTTTGCCATACAGGTACAGTGTTGTAAAATTAGTGTGTCAGCATGCTGATGTTTAAAGGATCAAAATATCCATCAGGAAATGTGTATTAAATGTATGGAACATCAACAGTTGCTGAGACATTTTAGGACATACTTCTCCTAAAATAAGTCCAACATGACTTTTTTTGAGAACTACTTAAAAGCATTGATAGATTAAATAATAGGAAAGTATGTGTGCATGTTTCCAGCCAATATGTACACTGATTACCTGACTGCAGTATGTGTGGGTACATACACGTTTACCAAAATGTCTTGTACACAAGATTAAGACTGATTGTTCAATCAGCATCTAAATGATTTTTAACTGGAATCCTTCCAATCTCATAAAATGATGTTCTCGAAAAGTCCTGATAAACAGGTTTGTTCAATTTTTATATTGACAGAATCAGGTATCGAATATGAGTCGAAATAATAATTAAGTTTTTCTAATAACTTGAAGGCAGGTGTATTCTTTGTCTGCATAAGTGTTTCTCTGGCAACTCCTTCCCTTGAAAACACTAGTTTTGAAATCTCCTCTTAAATCGAAATTGTACAAATGTTCAAAATGCCTGATGTCCTTGTTCATTTGGTCTCCAATGAAAACAAAGGAGCATCAATGGAGTCTTCAAATGACGTTTGCTGCACTTCATCTAAGATGTACCCGACTCTGCCGCGCTGGCTTAGCTCAGTCGGGTGAGCAGGCGACCATATGCCACATAGCTGAAAGTGGCCGGCCCAGGTTCAAAGTCTGACCTGTGGCCCTTTGCCGCATGACTTCCCCTCTGCTTTCCTGTCTACTTGGGGTGTATCTATCCAATAAAGTCAGTTAAAATGCCCCCCAACCCACCCAAAAAAAAGAAGATGTACCTGAATCAGCTGTACATTGTTTTGAAGACAGAAAAACAAATGGCAGGAAGATCTTGTAGACTTTCTGAGATATTACTGGTCCCTTTAGGGATATAATGCCTGTCCTTTGATTTTCAGATGGCCTTCATCTATTGCTTTCTCCTTTTTAGTTAAAGAACACCATTCCCATCAGTCCCTCTTTCTTTCTTTCTCTTCTCTTTGACTGCTGCTTTCTTTTCACCAGTGCTTTTGTCTCGGTGTCATAAGTGTTCCCTTTTGCAATCTGCAAGAGGTATGAAAACAATTTATTTTATTTTCTATCCTCTATAACTGTCCTCATCCTGATGAAAGGGAGGCACAGTGAAAACCACCCACATTAATATTTCAGGCACTCATGGGCAAAAATGGGCACAAAGCAGACATGGTCCAGAAACAGAGTGAGAGGAGGGAGGGCTGAAGAAGAGCACCAAAAAAAGGCAGAAGAGAGTGAGTGAAAAAGTAAATCATAGACTGAGAATGGCACCGCATGGAACATAAAAACATTGGATGAACAACAGAAAAGAGAACAGAGGGGGCAGAGAAGGAGACCACAGGGGTCTGGTTTGTAATAATGATTGAAGTTTTTCCACCAGGGCCAGCTGGGACCAAAAAGCTTAAGTAAAAGGCAAACACACAGACTTGCTCATAGTGAAACGCTAGAGGTGGACAACTGTAAAATTGAAAGATTTTGAGAGACAGGCAGGGGAAATAATGCAGTAAAAAAGAAGAACGGATACACAGACATGTAATAAATAAAACATGGACCAAATGATCGTCATTCATGATGACAGAACAGACTGCAACATGCTGGTATTTTCAGATTGGAGCTTTCTGGTTTGATATATGAGGAAAGGGCACATTCAGTTATATTGCTGCTCTGGTTGCAGCATATGCTTCATTTTTCTCTCTGGAAGTTATTTTGACACAAAACTTCAGTGGTGTGTTTTCATCCCATCCTGTGTTGTTGTTTTTTTTTTTGGGGGGGGGGGGGGGGGGGGGGGGGGGGGGGGTTATTCTGCATGATGCAACATTAAGTCAGAGTTTTCCCTCTGCAGTATTTGCGGTCGGGTCCTGTCAAAATTTTCTTCCTCACTGTCTGCCTGATGTGCAGAACTTCTTAAATTATTTATTTTTTTAAATTCTTTTAAGCTTCTATTTTTTTCACTCAGCAAGATAAAAACAGGATGAGACATTTTTTGGAATAATCACTTTGTATATTTTGTGACACATTCTGTCTTATTTTCTAAGTACTACAGTAAGATTAATGTGGATATTACTAACTGGATTGGTACTACAGAACCTTTCTACTACAAGTGTCAGTCACTTTCATGTAACATTCACAGACAATTCAATGGCTGCATCAGGGGCGCCAGTTCAGTATCTGCAAAGATTGCTACAGCTGGGGATCAATTCACCAGCTTTCCAATGGGTAGATGACCTACTCTACCACCTGAGCCACAGCCACCACAACAGAACAGATGAGATCATTGAGATGATGATATGAGAACAGATGAACTATTAAGTTCAATGAAATTGTAAAAGTAAGGGTGTAACTAATGAGCGAGACTCCGCTGAGGTTCATTAGCTTGTAAACTTAGCTTATTTAGCCAGACCGTACATTCACAAGACAATTTGTAATACAACAGCCAAAGTCCCTGGGTCAAACCCAGGCTGCTGCATTGAGCTTTGTGGCATATGGTAATCAACTCAGAGAGTTAAACTGTCACCAAACGGCACAAATTTTGAACTGGACACAAAACTGACAGAAAAATTAAAAACAACACTGGGTTGTTAAATGATTTGCTGGTTACTACAAAGTCTTTTTCTTTGTTCTTTTAAGAAGTGGATCCAAAAATTAAGTTATTATTTCTTTGTCCCATTAATATACATTAATGGGACAAAGAAATAATAACTTAATTTTTCCAACACAACAGGAAAGCTTTGGAAATTAATAAAAAACCTCTTTGATGAAATTATAGATTTTCATTCATTTTTTAAAAAGAAATTGTTTTTAAATGTAATGTAATGTAAAGAGTCAAGCCACAAGGCCTTTTTCTTGATAGATCTATAAAAGATATATAAAAGGGAGTTTTTCCTTCCCACTGTTGCCAAAGTGCTTGCTCATTGGTGGTCAGATGATTGTTGGGTTTTTCTCTGTATGTATTATTGTAGGGTCTACCTTAGAATATAAAGCACCTTGAGGCGACTGTTGTTGTGATTTGACGGTGTATAAATAAAATTGAATTGAACTGAAATTGAATTTAATAGATAAGACACTAGGAGAATGGTGGATAGCAACTATAAAGTTGCATATTGTGAGACTGTACATTGTAGATCCAAATTTTACCAGTTAGGATTTTCCATAAACGCCTGTCATCTATGGAGCACACACTACCAACTGAAATTAAATTACACAGAGATGAAATATTTTACAGTAAATGCCAAAGATCTGCAAATCAGATTTAAAGCCCTTTTAATGAATTATACACATAATTTTTTTCGAATTTTTTATCATAACATATTTGAATTTGTATCGTCTTATGTATATTTAATTGTTACTGCGGATTTTTCCCCATTTTTTTTTATTGTTGGTAGTTTCATGTCTATAATGTATGTTACTCAATACCATAAAATGTTATTTTTTTGTTTGTTGTGGATGCAAAAACCCACAACACACAAGGACAATGGTTAGTTACTAGCAACAGATAATAAGCTCTCTTTGGAACACCTGCAAAAAACATTGTTTTGGAACTCTTGGAACTTTTATTTGATAGGAACGAGTCTCACACCCAGCTTTTTACAAACTGCCATTTGGGCGGGACTCTTGGCCAAATATTCTCTGTAGAAATGTTTGCCTGACTCCTGGTGCCAATGTAAGAGGTTTTCCTTTGAACATGTAATTAACATGAAGATTTATTTCTCTTTTATCTCAAACCATGATATTTTCCATTCCCTAACTAAAAAGCCACTAAAAATATAAGCCAAAACTGCCCACTTAAACCAGTGTTGAGCTTGTGTCTTTTGGTGAAGGTCTGGTGCTGCCATCCCACACACAGCCCAGTGTGGACTTTGGTGGGTTTTTATATTTTCTCATCTGACAATACTTTTCTGTTGTGCTGCTGCCAAAAGGGTATCCATTGAGAAGCACTTATGATCTAGTGTTAGTATGTCACAACCTGGGAATGGTAATGTGTGGAACAGGAAGTGGAACAAAAGAGTAACTCAAGTTTTATTTACATGATTCAAATACTGTGGTAGACACAAGTTTGCTATGAGCTGTTTACTGTTAGCTTGTCACTTCCACAGCTGGTCTGTCACATGTCTTTTTATCTACTTAACCTTTATTTATATGGTAAATGGTCTGGTTCTTATATAGCACTTTTCTACTCTATCTGAGCATTCAAAGAGCTTTACACAACATCATTGTACACCAGCACTTCCTTATCTATGCTTTTTTCTAAGTTCTTCCTATCGAATTAGATGTCTCATTCTAATTCACATGCATTCATACTGCAATGGATGCATCAGAGTAACATGGGGTTAATATCTTGCCCAACTTGGCATGCAGACTGGAGCAGGGCTGGGATCAAACCACCAGCATTCCGGTTAGTAGGTGATCTGCTCTACACGTGTCAGTGTGTAAGCCAATCTAAAAAGAAAAAGCCAGGGTTTCCAGGGAATTGCATGTAAACTGTGTGCAACTCATTACTACTTTTTAGTCACCAAACTAGGTTGACAGCTAACCCACTGATTAGCTCTGAGGGCTCCTGCTTCCTTATCCCTTTCCAATAAATCTTAATTAAATGAAATGATGTCAATTCCAAAAACAATACCTGGGGGAATGGGGCGGAGGTTGGGACACAGACACAGACACACACAAAAGCTCCAAAAAAATTGTGGGGACTAATGTGACTGATTAGAGCTAACATGTCCTGGCTGCTGGCAGAGAAAGTCCTAAGAGTAGGCACCAAGCTTCAACAAACAAATCTGAATTGCAGACAAATTGCACTCTGCTGCCCCCAATGCAAACCGCTAGCTGTACATTAGGGTGTGGGTAATTTAGCATCCAGTTCCAACAGTTATTAGCTAGTATCACTGTGGGATGGAAGCCATAAGAAAAGACTTATGGCTCACAGAGACTTAGCTGGGAAACAAATCTGTATGTTTACATACATTATAGAAGAATAAATACAGGTAACCCGGCAGTTATAGGTCATTACAGTTTTTCTCAGTCGCTTTGGTGCGTTTCTCAGATCAGAATTGAAATTCTCATAACTATTAGTTCAACCTCCACAACACTCAGTCATTTGTGCACATCATAGTAGCAATTTCTCCTCTCTCTGAACAAACTGCAAATGATTTTGGACATGAATCAGTTGCTTCCATACATTTCCCTGCTGCTTTCTGACATTTCCATTTGCTTATGTCATGTCAGTCAAAAGTAATCATACCTATGGATGCTGAATACTCGTTCCCAATAAAACTAATAGTCATACATCCATTGCTTGAGTCATCACACACAAAATTGTTGAACTAGTTATCACATGCCAAATATTGGCCATCTGTCAAGCAAATCCTATACCTTTCTGTATCATTGTTCCTGGAAATGTCTCCGAAATTGAACAATTGATCTCAGGTGAATTACAGCTGTCACTCATGAGGAGGCGTGTGAAAGTTTAGTTGTAACCAATGACAAACAACTTGTTCACTGTCAATTATGGATGAATCCTGTGAATCCCCAATTGGCAAGCATATATAAACTGCGCAGGAGCTAGTGTGTACCATTTCTACACTTCTGTGACACAAAATGGAAGGTCAGCACCGTGGAAGAGGGGTGAGGATGCGGGGAGGAAGGGGAAGGGGAAGAGGGAGAAGAGGCAGATATAGGCGGATTCCTAATGAAATAAGGGCTACAATTGTGGACCATGTTGTCAATCACGGCCTCACCATGGAGGAGGCTGGTCGAAGGGTGCAACCCAATATTGGAAGAACTACTGTCAGTTCAATCATTCAAACATTCCGTAGGGAAAACAGGTATGCAAACAGTAATACACTGTACTGTACTGTGCCATCTCAGACACATCACATGTTACTGTACTGTATTTGCAATTTCACAAAAAGTTCACTCTGCACCACATAGGATTGTAAGACAACCTCGCGGAGGCGGAAGAGGGCCCCTTTTTACCCCACAGCAAGAAGAAGCCATTTGTGCAATGGTCATTCCAAACAATGCAATAAAGCTGAGAGAAATACAAAGCGCTGTCATAGAGAATTACACGGTATTTGGCAATATTGAATCTGTTTCAATTTCAACAATTGACAGAGTACTCAAGAAAAATGAAATCCACATGAAGCAATTGTATAAAGTGCCATTTGAACGAAACAGTGACAGGGTGAAGGAGATCCGTCACCAGTATGTGCAGGTAAAGCTAGTCTTCTATGTTCTGCACTGCAAACTGTTTTACAGTACTTCGTAGTTTCATGCAGTACACTTGCAATTCCACAGCACATACTCTACAATGTGTTTTACCAAATGCATGCATTACTGTTTGTTACTGTACACAGGCATATTGTGACATTGCATTTCTGTCTCTCTCTAAAGCGTGTACTGGAGCTGGAAGCCAGGGAAACACTGCACACATTCATATATGTTGATGAGGCAGGTTTCAATCTGGCCAAAGGCAGAAGGCGTGGAAGAAATCGCATTGGACAGAGGGCAACCACTGAAGTCCCTGGTCAGCGCGGAGGGAATATTACCATGTGTGCAGACAACGGCGTCCTCACCCATATCCCCCTTCTTGGTCCATACAATACCCAACATCTCCTGACATTTTTAGACACTCTTTACAGGGACCTAGTCCCTGAGAATGAGAGAGGTGGAGGCCAACTCAGCAAGTATGTTGTTGTCTGGGATAATGTCCGTTTTCACCACTCCCATCAGGTCAGAGAGTGGTTTGCAGCACATGACAGAATTCTGGTTGAATATCTCCCTCCATATTCCCCATTCCTTAATCCAATAGAGGAGTTTTTCTCTGCCTGGAGGTGGAAAGTTTATGACCGGCATCCACATGAGCAAATGGCCCTGCTAGCAGCCATGGATGCAGCATGTGACGACATCACAGCAGGGTCCTGCAGAGGATGGATTCGCCACTCCAGGAGATACTTTCCTCGCTGCATTGCGAGGGATAACATCTGTTGTGATGTAGATGAAAATATGTGGCCAGACAGACAGGAACGTCTGGATGTGCCAGCATGATTTACTGTACTGTTACATGTGCTGTTTATTGTTCACATTAGTGCACAGCTCTACCAAATGGGTGATTTTATGTTTACATGTATTCTACAGTGAACAAGTGACTGTAGCATATTTTTCTTTTGCACAATTCTGTAGGATTACAAACACTTCTACACAATGGAAATGTGAAACGTACGTATTCAGTGTCTCAGTTACTCCCAAGACTCCCATAACATCTACAGTGACTTTACTGCACATTTCAGATGGCTGTACAGGTAGGCCATAGTGCTGTCGTCAGCATTTTCAGGTGTCACCAATTGTTTTTGCAATGGGAAACACTGAAATTATAAACTGTCATAGTGGAAACATGACAATGCCATTTGACTATCTTGTTCATAAAGATGGTGTCAAGACTTTTCATTTTGATGGCACTGACAGTTTCATTGACATGGATACTTGCTTTTGAGGTATGGATAATCAATTCTGTGCATGTGACGTGCTTTTGCAGGCTATCCACTAGGTTTTGCAGTTTGCACTAATTGTTTTGGGAAATGCACTAACTGCTGTGCAAATGTTAATGGTGTTCTGAGGAACGCACCAAAGCGACTGAGAAAAACTGTAAATCACATTAAAAAGTGATTATAAGATGTATGTTCCTATATTTGTTTGTAGGTCTTTGACTATGGGTGACACCGAGATTGTGGAGGTTCAACCTACACAGATGCCAAGACACTCACTTTCTTCCATTTCTCTGAAAAAGATCATAGTGTCAGTGATTGGTTGAAAAGTCATCTTAAACACAAAAAGGGAGAGACAGCAGAGTTCACCATGAAGAAAAACTGGAAAAAAACAAAACCTTTATAAAGTCATGGATGAGAAACGCAGACAAAAGCTTCAGTGAATATTTATCAGTGATTTTAACACTCAGTTTTACTTCAGCGTGTTCATAATTCCACAGCGAAAGAAATATTCTGCTCCCTAGAGCACAACACCAGGGAGCAGAATAAAATTCAAAAATAAATTCAAAAAAGTAAAAAGTAAATCTTAAATCAAATTGAATTCAGAGAGGCAGAGGTCGTACGTACGCAGGAAGGCAGTGGGAGTCAGTCTAGCAAAGAACAGGTGAAACGCGTAACTCCAAAGGTCCACAAGGTCATACAGAAGAAAGCCAAGTAAACAAAGAAAGTAAATGATGGTTGGACTTATTGGAAAAAAGTGTTTCTCACAGAACACAGGTGAGACTAATGAGGGCAGGGTATAAAGATATCATCATCACGGATACCAAAACTAAACAGGAAATGACTTGACGGAAACCCAGCAACTATAAAGTAGTTCTTTGTATGTTACCAATTCTTTTCTACAAAAGAGGCTAAGCTAAAGGATCATTAAAAGAAGCACAACAAGAACAAGAGTCTCTGCAAAGCACTGCCATGAGTGCACTCATGCTGTGTATGCATTCATACAGTATGTAGTCACCATTTAGTCTCTCTGTCTCTTGGCCAGCAGAAATCTTTATTCTGCAATCAAGGCTTTTCTCCCCTGAATGTCAGTGTTCTCTAACTCGAGCTGAAACCTGACAAGCATCTGCTCGTGTCCAAAGAGAAAAAGATGTAGGGAAATGAAAAAAAAAAAACCTTGTTATGTCAGTGATTGTGCACCCCTGAAGTGGGCCCTGATGAAGCTAATCATTATTGAAACATGAATATAATTTGTTAATCAGACTCTGCTTCACCTGCTAAAATATGAACTCACTCATTTGAAATCTCTTTCAACTCCCACCCACCCCCACTGATTCCCTCTGAATCTTTATTGCTCCCTATCCATCTTCATCTTCCGTACCCTCTGCCTGCCCCTCCCATGCACTCTCGCAGTCCTCTCTTTCACAATATGGCCCCATGCTCGCTGAATGTAAATCATATTTCAGTCTCTTTCATCAGGCGCCTGGCTCTCTAAATGTTCACTGAGCAATTCCAACATAACCAGGCACTACTATTTATACATGTCGACTTCCAAAGAGGCTTGGGATCTGTGTCTGTTTTCAGGCTCCCCCAAATATAAATTAAACCATGTAAATGACATAGGCTACATGCCTAGGTCATATTTTGGGGATTTAAGTCTATAATTATGTGAGCGAGTCACACAAGATCATGTAGATGAGCAAACTGACTGCTATATTAAAACAAGAGTCACCTAAGCTCCGTGCATATGGGCTTTCTCAACAGTAGGTGGGCTGATTTTAATTTTGCCTTCCTTGGTTGGTGATTTTAATCCAGTCTAGAGACTATGTGTAAGGAAGGAATTTTCATCCCTCCTGGAGTAATAATTACAGACAAAATTACCTTCTGTTTTTCAGCAAACCCCCTTGCCCCCCTGTAATTTTAATTACATCCGTGAGTAGGGGTTTTTGTTTGTTTTTCCTCCACAGATCTGTTCCTTCTTCCACATGATATCCATACGCTGTGGAATTTGGATTTTGTATGAAAATATAAAAAAAATATCTCGCCAGTCTATCAGAATCACTCCTGTAAACAAAATAAGAATGTTAGGTACAGTACATTCGTTACCACTAATTCAAAAGGACTCTTATGTTATTTGTTATTAATCTCTGTCTCTCTTCCACAGCATGTCTTTTATCCTGTCTTTCTTCTCTCACCCCAACCGGTCGTGGCAGATGGCCGCCCCTCCCTGAGCCTGGTGCTGCTGGAGGTTTCTTCCTGTTAAAAGGGAGTTTTTCCTTCCCACTGTCGCCAAAGTGCTTGCTCATAGGGGGTCATATGATAGTTGGTTTTTCTCTGTACGTATTATTGTAGGGTCTACCTTACAATATAAAGTGCATTGAGGTGACTGCTGTTGTTATTTGGCACTGTATAAATACAATTGAATTGAATTAGTGCTTATTGGCCATTCTAGTAGTGTGTAGTAGGGATAGTCTTCTGAGCCTTTTGATTGAGTGCTGAGAGATTATTTGTTTGGCCACTTAAAAAGATAATATTATTTTTCTGATAGGGTTATTGCAGTTGTAAAGACTAATGATGCATTTTTTCCACTTCTTCCCTTTCATGTTAAGAGTTTAAATGAACATCTACCAAATACAAGTCTGACACTTGGAATAAATTCCAGATCCTTTATCTGCTTAATTTGTCATGAAATAATGAGAGAACGAGCCTCACCTGGGCATCAAACCATTTGCCAGTCAACTGTCCAATTATTCTCTAAAAACTGAAGAGTGTCTTTAAAAAAAATTATTTAAACCCCTTGAATTTAAACTGAAATTCTGCCCTTGTGAAATCGGTCACTACCACAACCAGCTGTTTCTTTCACATGCATCAATCAACACTTTACAAACATAATAGCACAAAGGTTGCATTATATAATAGTATCAGCATCTCTGCAAGAAAAAGAAAAACTCAAATACAACCTGGGTTTTTTGAGGTTGTCCTACAGATGGAGTGTCCTACGTGTTATACATACTTGTGCAGATTTATATTTTTTGAAAGTAAGTAAAAAAAATCTTAGTTTTGTTTCCCTTTAAACTAACAGAAGATATACTGACTATAAACGTCTACTACTTGTAAGCATGGCCATGTTTGCCATTATATTTGTCGTTTATATTTTCCAGTCAAAGATTTCGTGTGACTAAGTATAGATTTACAGAGCTGTTAGCATAGCTATGGCTTAACTGTAACCTCCTCTTTATTCTCTGCATTTTCAATGCTCTAGTCAACAGGTTTACAACCACCTAATTTGCATTGTGCTCCTTATCTCAGGAGCACTTCCTCTTTTGTTTCGCTATGGCAACAATGATTGGGGTATGTGCAGTGGTGCACTTGCAACGCCACACTGAATTTTTCAAAGAATGAGCCTTGAGGTCTTGGACTGTTTATCACACATGCTTTTATGGGGCTGTGCATATAATACTGGTTTAGAAAAAAAGACCATGTGAGTCACACGGAAATCTGTATGGAAAAAACAGAGAACTGGAGATATGCATTCATTTCCCACACATGGAAATTGATTATCATATATTGGAAATGTACATATGATACATTACAGTACCTATAGAAACAACCTTAACAACCACAGACTTAAATAAACAGAAAATTTTATACTTGTACACTCCATAAACAAACCAAACAACGCTAGGAAAAAGACTCCTTTGAGTCAAATAAAGCAGAGCGATTTAGAGCTTCTGTTTGGTAGCGTGTGACTATTCTCACATCCAAGCAGACAAGCAACAAACCTTCATCATCATGCAGCAAGACTAGCAACTCACACACACATGCCTGTGATGCCAGCTCCATTAAAAGATTTGAATCAGAGACAAAATAGATGCCTGGTAAAGTGTTAATGGAATTTTTACGAGCCCAATGCACTTGATAAAGACGCTAGCATCCTCATCAAGTCTGGATTGATTTCTTGCAGGGACATGTTGTGGCCCTTAGTTTATTTAATATTTAATTAAGTGCGTTTAGGTATGGTGGTGCATATTGATTGATCTCGTCTTTTTATTTTGTGGAAAATGGTTCACAATTAAGCAAAAGGCAGTCTCATTTTTCAGCTTTCAGCATGTCATCTGGCACTTTACAATGGGATTCCTAAGTGTGACAGAGTGGCAAAATCCCACTCACTTAAAAGCAGGCAAAAGACGACTTTAAAAAAGCAGCACAAATGAACTATATGAAAAGCCTAATGCATTGCTTCTTTTACTGCCTTTCATATCAAACACTCTTTGAATAAAGGTCTTTCCTCAAGAGTATATCGTGAAAGCTTTAGAGAAAATATTTCCAACTATTGCTTGAATCAGTCCAAATGTCTGAGAGTGAGTCAGTGACAGTGATGATTTAGGTTATGAAAATAAACTGGGGGAACATTCCAGACCTCTTGTGCCGCTGTCCGAATTTATGTAGACACAGTTTGAGCCAGAAACTAGAGACCATGAGACCTCTGCCTAAAAAAGCTTAGACGGCTCTCTATCTTTAACCATGTTATCCTGTTACCCAGCTGTGACCAGGATTATACCATAGTATGAAATCCTTTTAAACTCTGTTATGTTGGGTTTAAAATCCACCAGATGCATCAGAATTAAATGTTTCACCGTTTATGTAAATCCTGATAATCTGACAGCCTTAGACAAATAAAAAGGCCATTTTAAGACATCTTCTGGGATTAGGAATCAACTGTAATTAGCATAGGTGATGAGCAATTGTCTCACCATGATAACTTCCTGATTAAGACCATATTATTTATCTTTCTTTGCACACAGTTTGACCTATACTGTGACTGCTGTGAACCTCAGCTTACCTCCTCAGTCCAACAGATGTTACACTGCCACCCACTGGCAAACAGCGGCCATCGCATCATGAATGAGCACCAACTCATGGCATGAAAGCCAGAAAGCCATGTGTATACATTTTAACCATCTAGTGTCCTGGTCAGTGGCCTACATTTGTGCATATATACAAAGCCCATTCAAGCTTTAAAGAGTTAAACATGACACAGCACCACCACATCTGTTTAACATCATTTCACTGTTATGCCGATGACTGCCAAATTTATTTGACACTAAAACGCAAGGATGCCATCTCCATAAAACCTCTCTTGACATGTCTAGATGACATTAAAGCTTGGTTGGCTCGAAACTTTTTAAATTTTAATAAAAAGAAAACAGAAGTGTTGGTGTTTGGACCCAGTGGTCCCTGTGAGTCCTCCTCTGTTGTTTTAGGATCCCTGGAAGTCTATTTTAAATCTGTTGTTACTGACCTTGGTTTTAAGTTGGACAGTGATTTTAAATTGGACAACCAAATCAGAGCAGTGGTGAAGTCCAGTTTTTATCATTTAAGGCGACTGGCAAGACTAAAATCTTTTCTTTCGAGGCAGCACCTTGAAACAGTGATCCATGCTTTTATTTCTTCCCGCCTGGACTACTGTAACTCACTTTATGTGGGGGTCAGTCAGTTATTGCTCTCACGTCTGCAGCTGGTTCAAAATGCGGCTGCACGACTCCTAACAGGAACTCGAAAAAGAGAGCATATAACCCCCGTGCTGGCCTCTCTGCACTGGCTGCCTGTGTCTTTTAGAGTTAATTTTAAAATTCTTATGTTTGTTTTTAAATGTCTACACAGTCTTGCCCCGCCTTACCTCTCTGAGCTTCTTCATCCCCACATACCCTGTCGGTCTCTCAGGTCAGCTGACCAGCTGCTCCTGGAGGTACCGAGATCCAGGAGGAAGCTCAGAGGGGACAGGGCCTTCTCTATTGTGGCTCCAAAATTATGGAATAATTTGCCCATGCATGTTAGAGAGGCCCCTTCACTGTCCACTTTTAAATCACGTCTTAAAACCCACTTTTATTCCTTGGCTTTTAACCTCAGTGAGACTTAGTTTCTTTTTTAATGCAGTAGTTATTTAATTAATGATTTCACTCTTCTTTTATTTGTTTTTTATTTATATCTCATGTAATTTTATTTTACAGTTCCAATGTACAGCACTTTGTGTCAGCTGTGGTTGTTTTAAAGTGCTTTATAAATAAAGTTGATGATGATGATGATGATAAAGCATGTGTTTATTCTTCCTTGTGTGCACAGTCATGACCAGGAGGGCAGGCAGATGTTGTAAACGCAAGCCAGTATCCCACGCATACTACACAACTGCAAAAAAACATACTCCTTGCACAATAAAACCTTACATCATTTCAAATCCACGATTGTTGCGAACAATCCTCTCAGTCCTCTCTCCCCACCAACACTGTGGATTCTGGCCACGGCTGAGCGACCACCCGGGAATCCATCACACATTGCTTTTGCTGACCATCGAATGGCATTGTGCTGTTTAAATAAATGAAATGGAGCGCAGATAGAAAAATGCTGTGCATCATCAAATATGAAGCACTACAATATAGATAAGCTGGAGATGAGGTCAGGTTTTATAGCCAGCCGGTTGCAGAGAGCTAGTCCTCACTCTCTCTGGGAATCTGGGAATACTGCCCATATGCTCCACTGACACTGACTACAGGCTTGTTTTTTTTTTTTTGTTTTTTTTTCTACGGAGCAGATTATGAGCACTCATGATACAGTGCCAAGATACAGCATGTGTAGCAGTGCCAGCTTATGACACCCAGACTTTTGACCAGCTGTACAGATTGTTACCTAAAAAGAATGTAAATAACTGATCCATTTTTGTTTTCTTAGAGAGACACACGTAAGAGAGAAATATGTTTGAATATATATATATATATATATATATATATATATATATATATATATATATATAGAACCAACTCATAATTAGAAGACTTGAGTCTGATAGAAAATTTTGCAAGGTGGTAACCTGATTAGTTAAGAAACAAAGAAAGACAAAGGTAACTGTTTCCCAGAAGCATTATGGTAGCTGTCTTTACTGGAAGTAGACTGTAAATACAGTAGTAAAATATGCAAAACTCTGTCCTAAAAAAAACTCTTTTCTTTTATCTAGGGATGACAACTGAGAACTGGTTCTTGTGGGGAAGAAACTAAGAATTCCAATAATTCCTTGGAATTTTTTAGTCTGCGTGCCTATCAATTCTACAGTTGTGCTACAATCAGCTGATTTCAGTTTGTGTGGTGCGTCTACAGCGTGATTATAGACATTAATTTTAGTTTTACTGCACAAAATAACGGGAGCAATTATTATTTAGCAATAATATTAGCATACTTACCCAGTATTTAATATTGCAGTCATGTAGGAAAGTAATTATTTTAACCAAATATGAAATTTCATACAGAAAAGTCATAACAAACCCTAACATGTTTTTATTTTTTAAGCAGCAGTTAATAATTAGGAAGGCTGTTGATTGGTATTGCAGTTCTACCTCTAATTGAGGTTTCGCTTTAGAAAACTTGTATATATTAATTGTCTAATAAAATTACATTAATATTTATGTCACACTCTTTCTTTGAGCAGAAAAATAAGCCATGAACACAATACTGACGTTTTAAGCTCGTTAATAAAATGACAGTAAATTTAAAAGAAAATCACAGTTTCCCCTCCTGCTTTGTGATACTGTATTGATTATGTTTAAAAATGACTTCTGCTTTGGTCTACAGTGAAAAAATACTTCTCTCTTTATCTGCTGAATGCTATTGTTAGCTAGTAGCTATTAACAAAAACAATATCCTGCTACAGATGTAAAATGTGCTAACGGTAGACATAAGCATAACTGAAGCAGTAATGCGTATGGATAAAGAAGAGCAAGCATGTGTCTCTTCATGTTTGCCACTACAAGTCACTTCTCTCACCTTACAAAGACTCATTTAACGCCTTGTTACAGAAAAACTCTTTGCTGAAACAGCTTTACTAAGCCAAATACTACAAGACTGACTGATAACACTGAGAACACATGTATCCACATTTCTTTGTGTATCAAAGCCTAGCACCATTTTCCTAATGGTGAGATAACAAAGTTTTATACATGGGAAACTGAAATGCAAGAGCCAAAATAAAGCCAAAGTGTAGGTGTTAATTCCTGAGATTGTTAGAGGTCAGATAAGTGTAGTCCACACCGCTCTGATTAAGAAAAAAATAGGGTATACTAAAAGATAAACTTAAAAGCTAAAGAAAACGTCTGAAGATGCTATGGTTAAATCTTGACTTTAGTGATGTACCTCATTAGTCACAGACATAAAATGTTTTCATCTCAGGGGCCAGGTGTGAATTCTGATGGACCCACCTCTCTCCTCTCTTTCTCTCTTCTCAGTCTAACACAGAAGCTTCACGCTGCTTCCAGCAGCAGCCGACATACCAATTACAGGGTTATTTTTAAAATCCTGCTTAACCATAAAGCCCCCAAAATAGGTCTTAAATAACAGGGTGTCAAATATCAGTGCATCTCTGCCACCACTCGGCACCGTTGTATATTTAAAAATACATGGTCCATAATTCATCAACTGTTTTGGATTTTGTTGCCTTTTATTTTATGCATTTGGAATAATTTAAGGGGTTTGAATTGGTCTCTAAACCACATTAGGAACAAAAAAGTAGGTCATCTGGGCCTTTTTGTCCCATCATCAGACATTTGGTAAATGGGAGCTTGTCTCATAATGGAACACTTCAATTCCAACAGACTTAGATTTTCCCCTCAGAGAAGCCAGCTTGGATGGAAAAACAAAGCTAGAGAGAGAAGGCCGTCCTCCTCTTGGATAAGGAGACGTGTCCTAGAAGCATTTTCCCCCAGAATCAACAAAGTGATGGAAACTCCAAACTGCCAGCAAGATAACTGTACTAAAGTAAATAGAGAGATAAACAGCACTGTGTGTTTTCTTTCCCATTATATCCAAAAATAAGTCACCAGTAAAGGTCAGCTCCTGCCAGTACATAAAGAAAGAGAGCTACAGTCTGCAGCAGTGAAATCTGCATAGTGTACACTTTCACTCCACATAAACTTGATGGCTTTTGCCTGAAGCATGACTTCACAGTCATGTTACCACTACTGACTTTACATTTTTCTGAAGGTTGCAAGAGCTTTTCAATTTGTTCAAATGCGCATTGCATTAAAGCCATCCATCTACCTGACACACTCAGCAAAAAGTGGCAGTTACCTATACCACTTATTTCCCCTGGAGAAAAACGGATGTCACTGCTCACAAAAGTGCAGTTCACATTGCAATATAAAGACAAAACTTCACAGTCAAAGTACTTACTGTGTTTCCTACAGCGGGCTTCTCAAACATCCTCTTCAGGCTATCGAGCGGGATGTCAAACCTCTCAATCCTCTTAGCCTGTAGGTCCTCTCTGAGCACCGGATCATCTGATGCTTCTACCTGTAGCCCAGAGGGACTCTGAGAAACGGAGCCCGAGGTCACACTCGCCACCTCCTCTCTATTTCCTGATTGAATTTCCATTGTTGTAAAGAAACCGTACACCCCCACTACCTCTTTTCTCTTCAGGTTGATGCACTGAGGGGAAGTCTATTGTGTCAGGTGAGTCAGGAAGCGAGGGGGGTATGAGAGGATGAGGGACAGAGATGAGATGTTACTCGAGTCCTTCTCTGTCTAGAGAGCGCTCTGGGTTGTGCAGGCACAGTAAGAGGCTCGAGGAAGGAGGAGGAGAATAGCAAAAGTTTACAGGGAAAGTTTTTCCTTTCTCCTCTGCCCTCGAATCACTCATGCTCACAGAAGACTAGGTAAAGTCACATGTTTACAAAAAAGAGAAGCTGTCTGCCTGAGAATAAAGAAGCGGGAAATGGGACAGGGAACCCTAACCTTCTGTTAAGTTTCTTCTTTAACAGCTTAAAATATATAGTTAATAATGTTCAAATAGCTTAAGGATTCCTTAATTACATTCATAATAATACATTTACATTATATTTAGATACATTTTATGGCAAATGTATCATTTGACTCGTGTTGATTGTACATATAAAACAGACTTTTGTGTAAGGCAAAGATGTAAAGCTAAACCATTTGTGCTGTTTCAGCTTCTGTGTTCTGGTGTTTTAGATGCTATCACAGTAAATGTTAGAAATGACACCTGTGCTTTTCCAGGACTCACATTTGCCATCCGCCATGAAGTTCGTTTTGTCATCAAGAAGGAGGTCCAGCTAGAAATTTCTGTGAAAATGCACAAATCCATGTGCACATTTAGCAACTTAATTTCTCTTACACTTGTTCATTTCTGTAGTTGTGCACGACTACTAATTAAATATAAGCAGTGGGATTGTGAAAACCTGAAAACTGACTGTGGGTTTTCACAAAACTTGCAGCTGCTGCAAATGCATTTTAGAAACTCCTCCAAAATAAAAGCTTCCTGGAAGCACATAAGGGTTCCAGGTAGGTTTACTCCTATTTGTTTCACAATCCTTCAGATTTCTCACTGGTCACTCAAGTCACTGATTCAAATTTTATGCTCGTGCTAATAACTGAGAAGCACATGCTGCGGCTGGCCTCAAGCCACCTGTTGATGGTTAAACTATATATAGCCTGAACTAACAAATGTTCTAACACTGAGCTGTGTGTAACATTTCCTTTGTAACCTTCATCAAATGTGACATTTTATATCAGTTCTGAAGAAAACCAGATAACCATAGAGACAAACTGGTTGATTTTCCTGCTATTTTTATAGATATAACACACACCATTGACAACTGTGGGACCACAAACCAACCCCAGCAGTTTTCCAGGAAGCAGGTTAACAGCTTTTTGCCTCACCCATCCTCCCGTTGACACCAGGTCCGGGGAGGGTAGGAGAGCCTATTATTTCTGAACAAATGATGGAAGGCCCTTAACACCTAAGCTGATGGCCCACGCTGCATCCATGAAGGCAAATATATTGTTAATGTTTCAACAACTGCACCACCTCTTCCCGGGGAGTGTTTTCCTTTACTGACTACTAACACAAAGAGAGAAATGAACACTTTAACTCAGTTTCCTCTTGCACTGCTTACATTTAACTTCTGAAAAATTTATTTCAACTGTCTCATCCTGTAAAAGTGTCATTTCCACTATGTTGTCCCATGTTTACACTCTTAATGGGGAGCAAGGGAAGCACCTGGAGTCACTGTTTTCACCTCACATGAGCTGGCAAAGCTGAGCAGGAGGCAAATGGTGAAGAACAGAGTGGGAGGAGAGAGGAAGAGCCACGAGAAAAGCTTAGTTACAGGACTAGATAGAAAGAAAAACAGTAGTTATGTGGCTGAAACAGGGAGTTACAGCCACAGCAGAAACATCAATACACAAACAGAGAGAAAAGAATCGAGAAGCAATCCAGATAATCCAGTCTTAATGAATGAGTGGTCATGATATATTCATCTGATAGTACTTTAGAGGACACAGTATCACTCTATTTATACCAGCAGCACATACATTATTCAGAAATGGCCAGAGTGTGTCACTTTCTGCTGGATCCTGTGTCCACTGAGGCCACTCAGCTTACTGCAGTTACTCTGATATACACAGAAGAAAAGAACTACAAGTGTAGTTTTGTACCTGATTAAGCCACTTTCTATTTCCAACGTTATTTCACTTCTGCAAGCGAAGGTCAGTTTTAAAGAAAATTGGCCACTGAGAACATGTTCTGGACTAATGAAGTAGTTAAGAGTTTCTGTGATATGCATCTTGATGTGTAGCATAGTCAAAACAGATAGAAACACTCACATATGCACAAGCTTATACACACTGTTTGAAGTGCAGGGATAAGTAGAAGGGGACACATAAAGTCCCCTAACACAAAGTTTTAGAGAGGATTTTCTTCATTAGCAGATGATATAAGGGACATTATGGTGAAGATTCAGCAGGGTACAAACACTGTCTGCTTCTATTAAAGAAAAGATGCTGCTGGTTGTGTGTGGGCTCCCTCGCTGGTTTTTGGCCAAGCACTCCAGACGACTGTATTTAGAGGACAGGCTGAAATATGATTCTTTTGATAAGACAAGAAGATGGAAGCAGCAATTCACATTTTATTTTTCTACAATGCCACAAATTATATCTAGACACAGATGTCATATATTCCAGTAAACCACTGAATGATATTGCTACCAAATACGAGCACTTAGCATAGTTTAACATGGCACCACTTAAAGGGTCAAAAGGTCCTTCTGGTTCTCAAGAAAAGTCTGGAAATGTAGCAGCATCCCACAGCCCTGATGCCTTGCTAAAATGTCACCTCAATGCACATTATTTATTATTGTTAGTTTCTTTATGTTGCAGAGAATGCCTAAAACACCCAGCATTTATTGATTGATTGTGATGTTCCTTTTCAGCTAAAGATAAACGGCCTTTGGAAGGCCTGGCTTATCCTGCATTATTATACTCATAAATAAACTATATAAACTGTGATTCAAGTGACTAAACCTGGAGAGTTATCATCTGTACCTCTCTAGCTGCTGGCTTCTTTTAGCCATTTGTTTTAATTTCATGGATTTATACTAGTTTGGTTCTGTCTTGCATGAAAACCTTTCCCCCGACACAACAGACCTCTGGTTTATGCAATGAACTCACTTTACCTTAACACCAGATAACTACATTTAAGAAAGGGAACTTTTGCTGTTTGGGCACCCATGGGCAGCTTTTAGGGCCTCTGTAGCTAGGATATGTTCAAAACAAGGCAAAACTTCATCAGATGATAATCTATGCCTTTGACCAACTTGTATTTAATGCCAGTTAAATTAGTACAGTTTTAACAAATTTATAGTGGAATAAAATATACGTCTAACTTCTAATCTAAAACTAAATATTTCAATTTGAATTCTAAGTTTAATGTAAAATAAGCTGGATCAACCCATGGGCAATTAGGACCTGTGTTAGCATCTACTGAGTGTTGGCATGTTTTAGCCTTTCAGATACAGAATTTCAGAATAAACAGGCACTATTGGGCACTGTGATAAAGATGTGACAAACATTCTGACAAACCTACTCTACACTGTCTTCTCAGGACCAAACAAACTTAATCAGAAACATATGCTTTTCTAACCTTTTCTAACCATAATTTCATCACAGAAATCAAAACATTGAAGCTATTTTTCTACAATGTCTCAAATGATTAATATTATTGTGCTAATGCTTCCTGTTTTTCTTGGTGTTCTCTGCTTATGCCTCTGACTTCCTTGACCTGACTTCACGCACCCTGCAACGTGTCCATGGAAGGAGCTGTGTGCCCATTATGCTTGTTACAGTTTAATACGCCTGAGCAAGGTCTCGCTTTTTCTTTGCGTGGCACTTCCTCACAGTCTTGTGAAGTACCTCTTCTCTGTAAGGCCGGACTGGTTGCCAGGCTTGCTTCTTTTACTGACCTAATGAAATAGCGTCACTGAAATATTTTCCGACCACCTCAGATTGTTGGCGGTTGACAGACTCTGAAACTTGAAATTGTAAACATGTTCCAGTTCAGCACCTTTAATACACACAGGTTCCAGAGGGGGAGCTTTCTTCTTGAAATCCAGGATAAGCTCCTTGGTCTAGTCAGTGTTGTGGAAAAGACTGCATTCTTCCCCATCACTTCTGTAGAATTTATGAAATGATAATATTTCTCAGTGTTATATAACAAAAAAAGCTGTTAAAAGAAACAAGCGCCTGTATGAAGCGCCTTGAGGCAACTTTTGTTGTGATTTGGCGCTATATAAATAAAATTGAAATTGAGACATGCAGCCAATTTTATATTATGACCTCTACTTTGTTATTCAGAATGCGCTTTCTGATCACTTTCTAGTGACACAGGTAGACACAGCATTCAGCATCAGATGACAGCAACACTTCTCCTATTACTGAGGTTTTTACTTCCTGCTGTGCCTCCATTAAGATACAGCAGGCTAGAGGAGAGCGATGTACAATCTTAACAACCGTGTCTATCAAAAAGGAAAGCAGCACAATGCACGGTCTTTGAAGGTGAAGCAACAGAACGTGCAAAGAAGTAAAACTCAACTCTTTGTGAATAGCTACATTTCCTGGTTGGATTTATGCATCCGTATACTTGCAATATTGTCTCTAGCAAATCAGTTCATTTAGAGTCTTTAAAGTTGGGTTGCACTGCAAAGTGCAGTGATTTTGGAGTTCTGTGAAAGGATCAAATCTTGATAGCTTTAGGGTGCAATGCGAGAGTGAAAGCTCTGAGATCATCCCAGACCGTGTAGCTGGCTTGTTTGGCTTGGGGCCTCGCCTGCAGAGCTCTTTAAACAGACCAGACAGATGGAGACGCCATCTGCTCTCCTGACTGGCTCTCAGCCACCTCCTCCTCTTCTGACTTGGAAAAAAATGACTGTTTCATCTTTTTCACATTCACACACCACAGCTGGCCCCAACTTGTACTGTGTTTTAATGGGAGCATAAACAGTGAAATACTTTGTATCTGCTTGTAACAGGTTTTTTAATGGGCCACTAGGTTAACTAAGTAAGATCCGGGCACCTTATGGGCTCTTACAGGGATATATTTCCAGCAAAACATCACATTTAGTGCCCTTTTTGACATGTATACTGGGCAATAAAAATATTTATTTTGTCACATTTAGCCAAAATATGCTGTTACTGGTGACGTTAACCTTGATAGTAGAGTTGTTGGATGTGTATTTGAATGGCTACATAATAAGTCTGTTTTAAAGGTGAAGTCTGCCATCTGGTGCTTACTCCCTGGAAACACACAGAGGAATCATTGGAGGTCATTTACTTAAGTAAAAACTCATTCACAAAAAAACCAGAGGCTTATATTGGATAGAAAATGCAGTGCAACTACAAATCATAGGGTGGGTACTTTGTACACATTTCAAGACAACACGCTTTTCTTTATTTATTTTTTTAAAGAAAAATGAGAAATGGGATAGCAGTGATTTATTATGACATGCAAACTGCATAGAATTACAGCATCTACAGCAAAAATCAAGTGTACAAATCTAATGAGCTTGAAGGTCAATATTTTGCTTATTGTTCAGCACAGTCTGTACTCAGGCTTTCTTGTCATTTCTTTTAGTCTTCAGTATTAGACTCCAAGGCTCATTGAAGGAATTTCCAAAGCTTCTTTTCGATCTTGGGTGCTTCATGTTCTACACGTCCACTGCTTCGGTAATATCTGAGGTCCAGCCAGTCCATGAAAAATTCTGCCAGGACAAACTGGAAAAAGGTCAGTGATTTTAATTTCAGATTCACAATAGGCGAGTATTTGCAGTTGTTCAGAAATGTACTGATATTTTACAGATGGCTGTGGACACAGTACCTGTCTTTTTACCTCTTCTATACAGAGTGATGAGGGATTTAACCTAAATCTTTAGATTCATCACTACATAAGACTGGTTGTCACCAATTAACATTCCTCCGTGAACGACTTCTTCACAGTCGCTCTTCCGCTGAATCATTTCTAAGGTGTCAGTGAAAGTAGATGGTTTCACTGAAGGGCCAGATACATCTCCCTGGTCCTGTTTCAGGTCTTTGCTGGATTTTTTCCTATTTCTTTAGGGAATGACATTCAGATACCGATCATCTGGTATAGATGGGATCTGGTTTTTGGGTGACACTTGGTCTTTTGTCCTCGACTTCTTCACTTTCAGTATTTTGAACAGTGGAGCCCACTGTTCAAAATACTAAGAATAGATTTGATGCAGACTGATAACAGATAAGAAAAAGCTATATGTTCCTCTTTGTATTTTCTTATTCTCATTCTTGAGCCAGAAAATCAAATAAACCAAACTAACAAATGTTAGCTGTAGAAACGTGTACACAGATTTCCCTCAGCACATTTTTCTACAGCTAACATCCTGTTTTTCTGTCAGAATCTTGCCCACACGATGTCCAGCAGGACATGCTGTATGTCACTGATAACTTAATGTGAGCTGAATATTATGGGTGGAAATGACCATACCACAATGTCTCAGTGAGGGATCCAGGCAGGAAAATAAAACTGTGAGCCAGGCTTTTAATCTGCTCGGAATGCTATTTTCCAATGCTTCTGCATATTTTCAGCCCCACACACCACTTTTCATTATGTCCAGCATTCTTATGTCCAATTTAGAAATCTGTTAATACACAGGTTTTGACCTTCCTCAGATCTATCAGCCAGAAATGTTTATGTTTGGGGAAAATTAAATTACAGCGCAATTATTATATATATTTTTTTATTTCTCTTACATTTTTGTGCCCAATGTTAACCAGTTCCCTCAGCCCAACCAGCTCTCTCATTTTGTATTTTTATTGTAGAGGTCTGTTTTGGTTACCGAGTCCTTTGACTGAGTCGCTGGGGAAATAATTACACCCAGCCAGGCAGCAAAACAGGACAAAGAGTTAATGATGGGCTCCTGACTGAAGCTGAAGCAAAGATTTGCAGTAAAAAGATGGCGTCATTGACAAAGAACACCCTCTGCTGGTCACTGATGGCGTGACATATTAGGGCTGAGGGCTGTGGCAATCACTTCAGTTAAATGGTTAGTAAGCAGAAGGGCTATAAAAACATTTGGAGGTCATCTGACCACTGAGAAAAAATTGTCATCAGAATAATGAGACAGTACTTGTTTACTTGCTATTACCTCCGATTTGGTAATAAATCTTGGTCATTCTCTATCATTAAGGCCATTGAATGGGTCTACACAGCAAAGACCTAGAGGACCAAAATCAGTGAATCATGAATCAGACCTTGGTGGCTGTACTTTAAATTTTAATAGATTATTAACATGACCCCACTCTACATCCCTATAAAGTTATACCAGAATTCATTCAAAACTTTTGTGTTTACAGACAGAATGACACGCAAATGCTACCGAAAGTATCAGCTTGGGGAAGGTAACAAAATAAAATAAATAAACCTGCCAACAGACATGACAAAAGGAGTACAAGGAGATTCAAAGTGACGCAAAACGACCAGTAGTCAAAAAAACACACAGTACACAGTTGGAGACACAAATCACTGTGACAGACTGGCAGCTGATCAATCATTGATGTCATTGCTTCAGGTAAAACAGCAAAAATTCTCAGTTTTTCAAACTTTGCATTTTTCATGGGAAGAAAGCAGCTTTAAATTTTTTGATTTCTTTCTAGTTTAAAAAGTGCTTTGTTAATATGTCTGCATGATATTTATATATGTATATTTTATATAATAAGCTGTCTATTACAAATAAAATTTATTGTTGGTTGCAACCATATATGTCCACTAAGATCAGAGAATACAGCCATATCTGTTAACTAAATTCTTTTTGTATTTTGACCAGTACCGACCCTCTCCTGATACCGCACATTGAAATCCAATAAGCTGTTAGATTCTTAGGAACATGCAGGCACCTTTTTGGTAACTGTGTCTTTTGAAATGGCACATAGTTACCATGAGGTCAAATAGGTAGCCTGAACTCATTAATTAGATGCAGACTGAACACTGTTGGCCCCTTAAAGGGAAAAGTACCAGATACATACTGTGTGTGATATATCTGATAACAGTATTGGGAATGGAAAAATGTTTGGGTTATCATGATTACAGTCCATCTAGTGGCCGTAGGAAGCAAAGCAGCTCAGACGTTACTCATTATATGTGGATGGGATAGCTAGCAATTACAGTGTTTCTGTACATGTCATACTTTCCATACATTACAAGACATTGCAATGTATCCTTATATATATTATATATATCCTTTATTAAACAGAATGAAACATAACGAAGGCTCTGCTGCAGTTATTTTAACTCTCCGCCTTTGTTCAGATTTCAAAGTACACATATACACACACACAGTTTTTTTTCCCTCTCTGTGAAAAACCAGACCTCTCGCAGCCTTCCCCTCATGCTTCAGCGTTAGATTCTACCACCTCCCAGCCCCCACCTCCCCACAACCCTTCTGGCTGCCTCCTCCTCTTCCTCCAACTCCAAAGTCCCTCATCCTCCCTTCCCTCCCCCCGGTGGCCTGTTGCCATGGAAGCTGATTGGAAGGATCACTCTGTCTCTCCCGCACATTACCACTCTATCCTTGCCAGGAGAAAATAGGGCAATTCAGGACACAAAACCAAAAGAAATATTCGTCTGGAACAACCAGTGCAGGTCATGTATTAGTTTCTGACATAAATATATTAAAAAAATGACACCTTATTATTATTAGCTTTAACTTTCTAAAACATGCACATTAATTCATGCAAAGCATTTGATACATATTGTAATGTGTGTGTTGCACTTTTGGTTTAAAACAAGAAACTATACAAAAAACAACCTGACTGATGTCAAACTGCCACACTTTTTAATCACGCTTTAAACTAATTATCAGAATGGCTCGTGGTGAGAGATAATCAGCTATTCGATCACATAATGCAGTGCAATTATCTTCCAACTGACAGATCATTTTATTCATTCATGTTTACGATTTTTGCACACCTTCCTTAAATGCGCTCATTAAAATTCATCCATAATTATCATCCAGGTCATAATATTGCAAAGCTAATTTAAAGAATAGGTTTCTGTATGAATCCATACTGTTTCCCCTTCGACTGATGAAACAGAATCATTTTAACTCGCTCCCTGGCTGTGTGCTCAAACTCAAGGCTGAGGCTCTAGCTTTATTCCTGATATTTTTCCATTCAAAGTCTGGCATTGCTATAGCAACTATGTTTAGGGACTTGTGGGGTAGGGGTTGGGTAGTTAATCATATTTTTCAAAAGCAACTGGCATGTATTATAATGTGAATTTTCCAAAGCACTATGTAAGGTACAATATAAACTGGTTTAAAAAGGCAATGGTGTGAAATTTCTACTTACTAATTGAGTGAATTTACTCATGGGTTGAATATATCCATACTGAGAGACTGTGTAAAGGGATGTTTGCTAAACAGCTGCAATTTGCTGGATAATTGCTAACATGGTAGGCAGTCACAGTAGCACTAGTCAACAAAAAAAAAACCCTTTCAGTTTTCTCCTCTGTACTCTGCCCAGGCATTTTGTGCTCGTGCATGATTTCATCGGATAAAGTGAGAATAAACTATATAGTTAGCAGTTACAGTTAACAGGTTCACTAACAATGGAGGTTTATCTATTAGACATTTCAACTTAACAATTGTTTGTAAATCATTTGCCAACACCTAATCTATCCATCTTTCATGCACCACCCTTCGCTCACTTGTGAACAAGAAAACTGGGGGCAGCAACTCGTCCCTGACCTGAAAGAAGTACTAAGAACCATCCATCTGTCCATCTGTCCATCTGTCCATCCATCCTTCCATCCATCCATCTTCTTCCGCTTATTCGGGACCGGGTCGTGGGGGCAGCAGTCTAAGCAGAGAAGCCCAGACCTCCCTCTCCCCAGCCACCTCCTCCAGCTTGTCCGAGGGAACACCAAGGCGTTCCCAGGCCAGCTGAGAGATATAATCTCTCCAGCGTGTCCTGGGTCTGCCCCGGAGCCTCCTCCCAGTGGGACATACCAGGAACACCTCACCCAAGAGGCGCCCAGGAGGCATCCTTGTCAGATGCCCAAACTGCACCAGTTAGCGGGCTCCATTAGCATCATGGAGGTGCTAACTCCTGCTACCCTACACTTGGCTGCATACTACTATCTGTAGGTCACTGCCTGATGAACCTAAAGAACCACATCATCTGTAAAAAGGGAAACTAAGGCCAACAAAGCAGAGCCATTTTCCTACACCTAGAAATTCTGTACATAAAAACTATGAAAACTATTGTTTAAAAGGCAGTGCTGGCAGACTCATACTTCAACTGGCAGTACTTACTAAGCTTTCACCACAGTGACAGAACGGTTTGTAACAACAGGCCAGATACCTCATATTCTCAAAAATCCTCTAAAAGAAACCACAAGGAATTCAGTCAAATGCCCCCTTCAAGATCACAAATCATATGCTGGCTGGTTGGGCAAACCCCACGCACCCTCGAATATCCGCAACAGGATAAAGAACCAGTCACCTGTTCTGCCACCAGTTTGAAAACTGCATTGTTCAACTAAATTCGAGAACTTACATATGGACTCTCCTCACTAATATCCAGGAAGATTCCTTATTAGGGCAGCTGAGGAGTGTGAGCCCTTTCAATGTGAACACACCCTATGGCCTTTCCTAAAAAGGGGAACCACATTTACTCAAGCCTGCTAATCCAGAGTCCCCGACCCAAACCCCTATGCAGAGATGTGTCAACCAAGACAGTCCTAAAACATTTAGAGTTTTAAGGAAATCTGTGCACATCTGAGCTAACAAGGAGCTATTTTCCGTTAACAGTGACTGTATTCCAGTGATGTCCTAGTCTTTCCCCTAATTAAGAGAGTCTGCTTCTTTTACAGAAGTTGTGACAGTGAGATACTGACACACCTTCCACCGTCTGATTAATGACTCAGCTGAAGCCAGCAGTACCCATCCCCATTTTATATACAGTAGTTTGAGCAGAGCACTGCTTTTCCCCTCTGATTCACCTGACAAGTTGCCAAAATTGCTCTGAGGCCCAAAGTCTGTAATTATAATGTAAGAAGGGGAGGTTATGATACTCCAATACAGCCCACACCTCTGGTAATCAGTTGTGTTCCCTTTCCCCTAAAATACCCTAAAGATACCTGCATGTAAATTACATAAACACGCTCAAAGTAGAATTTTGTGTCTCCTTTTTGAAAAAAGGGTACAGTATCAAATACAGTATAATATGTTTCTACGTTCCTCTAAAACTAGCTATTGTCAGCTTTTTGTAGTACCTACTAGTACTTAATTAATAAAAATTACAACCTAAATTTTAGAACAACAACATGACTCCAAGATTCCTCACAGTCTTACTGGAAGCCAAGGAAATGCTATCCAGTGTATCCTATTAGACACCCTTTTGTTGAAAGATTTTTCGAGTATAATAGTCTTTGTTTTATCTAAATTTAGAAGCAGCAAATTAGAGGTCATCCAAGCCTTAACATGTTTAAGTCACTTCTGTAGTTTAACCAGTTGGTCTGTGGCATCTGGCTTCATAAATAGATAAAGCTGTGTATCTTCTGCAAATGCTACCGCTTCTAATAATACTGAATAATGTAAATAGAACTGGTCTTAGCACAGAACCCTGTGGAACGCCATAATTAGCCTTAGTGTGTGACTAAGACTCCCCACTTACATGTGCAAACTGGATATTTATATGATTCAAACCACTGCAGTACAATGACTTTGAGAGATACACTGAGGTCTAACAGAACAAGAACAGAGATCAGTCCACTGTTGTCCATAAGATTATCCCTAACCTTTATGAGTGTGTTCTCTGTACACTGTTGTTCCAATGCTCACGATACTTTTAGCATGGTAAAAATGTTATTTCCATCAACAATTTAGTTTGTTAGTGACAGAAAGATACATTATATGCTATATATATTACCATGTCAACTAAAATGACATTATTTTAAAAGTCAAAGTCTCATTGAAATCAACATCTCTTTCAAAAATCTTGTTTTTCCTCTTAAATCCTCAGATCTCGTTATCATATTGTAAGTCAAATGGGCTTTAGAAACAAAAACAAGAAATGACACAAAGCAAAACGCACATCGCATTTTCATTCTAACTACTCCAGCAAATGTATAAATTTCAGATAGTAGTTAGCCAACCTGATATCACCTTGTGCAGTAGCAGCAAAATTTAATGCATATACTTTTACTTCAAAAATTCTGCTGAAGAATGGAAATAGGAGGTAGTTCACATAGCACAACCTCCATGTTCAACCCCCACTCCATCACACCCACCACCACATCTACTACTCCTCCTTTCTCTCTGTGATCTCATAGGGCTTGCTTCACCTCAGTCAAGCTCCAGTGCTTCCAGCCGGCAGCAGCACCAAGCTAACAAGTATTTGTGAGGAGAGAGAAAGAAAGAGAGAGAGGGTGAAAGGGAGGGAGAGAGAGGAAAGGGGTGAGCAGAAGCAGAAGAGAATCAGGCAGTGAGGGACCTCAGAGTATGAGCATATAGAATGAATGCGGAAAGAAAGAAGGCATAAGATAGCGATAGAAACAGAGGTGCTCAGTGCTGCACAATAGTGCCAGAAGCTGCTTTAAAAAAAGAAAGAGAGAGAGCTGGCATCATGGCAACGCTCACTGCATCATCACGACACATGGGGATGTTTGGCTGCTGCTGGTGAATACTGTGTGATGCAGAGGAGAGAGTCAAATAGGACTTCCTGGAAACCAAAGGCAAGCTAAGGAAACAGGTCAGTGACAGTCATAGAGACTCACAAAAAGCCTTTATAGTATCAAACAACACGGGCTCTGTGAGTTTTCACATTACAGGATAATGCTGATTTACAATTGTCAATAAGAATTCCCATGCCAGGGACTGAGATGTGGACATGTATGGAGAGTGGGAGGATGCGCTTACATGCAGATGTTTGAGCAGGCTTTTAGATGTGTGTGCATGTGTGTGTGTGTGTGTATACTCTGTCAGATCTCAACGACAGATGTTAAGGTGAAAGAAAAACCTTCTGTGGTATCAAATATACAGAAACATGTCACGGTGTCTTCTATTACAAATCTTTGATTTCATTGTTCTTTCTGAAAGTAAGAGGACAGAAGCATACGTGGGAGCCTGGAGATGGAAATTGGAACATTTTATGATACCAAGAGGGAAGAGAATGGTGGGGAATGAGGGAATACAGGAGAAGTCACAGAAAACAAAAACTGAATAGCAGCAGGTTGTAAGGGAAGGGAGACAATGCCTGTCAGCAAGGGAAAGCTTGGCCTAGCATTAAGCTATGTCGTATATGATGGAATCCAGCATCAGTCCAAGCAGTCAGCTCAACAATCTTTATGAATTTCAAATGTAACCATCAACTGTCAAAAGACACCCCTCTCCTGATTAGCTGTGCTTCCAGTATGTGGGGGAGAACTCATAGTGTGTAAAATAACCTCTTATCTCCCTCGAGAGTTGGTGTACTTTCAATTTCCTATAGAATCAACCAGTATGAAAAGAAATATCAGTTCATTAAAATTTTAATGAGCTCAACACATCATCTGTGAAAAATTCTCCCCATTTTTGAGGTATCACAGAATTTGGCAAGGTCACTGGAAAACACCCAGTGGTGGGGAGACAGTTTCTGCATAAGGCAGCCAAATAACTAGACTGGATTTCTTGAAAAAAAAAAAATTTAATGAGCCCAGCTTAGCAGGTTTAAAATGTAGGTTTTACATTGGTGAAATCTAAAATCGTTGTTCCTTGCTTTGTTTATTTACATGTTCAGTACAACATTTTGTATTATGTTCTTTATAATTAAGCAGTACTGTGTCCATTTCATAGTGTCAAAGATAACACAGATCCAAGACATCTGTCACTGTCAATGAATGGAAAAGACGGGGATTTATATCACCCTTTTCTGGTTTTATACTTCAATGTGCATTTACCTTTTTAACTCATATTCATGCAGTACTTTTAATGTATATAATGTAATGCATGCCCACACCTACAGCCAAATAGAGCAAGGCACTATTCATGCAACACATAACTAATGCACTACCATGCTGCCTACTATCTCATTGGACAAGAAGTTCTCGTCTTCTTGGTTTGTTGAGGAAAGTATTCTTTTGTCCAAAATAAGTCAAACATGAATGAATGGTGCTACCTGACCTGGTTTGAACATGGCCATTGGAAAGAAAGGATTCAACTTGTTAAAACAAAACAAAACAAAACAAAACAAAAAGAAATCGGCTAAGTGGCTCCAATTTTCCAGCATTATTATGAACATGGTGATGGACCTGTTCTGTATGATGACCTCCGCTTGTCAAGAAAACCTAACATGCTTGTAAACATAACTCATCAAAGCTTTGTTGAGATTTTTTGGTGTAACGATAATCCACTTGTACTGAAATACTGAAGTATCATTATGCTCTCTCACTGCTGCCTTTAGTCCCATTAGCCTTCATCACTAAATGCGTGACAGTTGTGGCTCAGTTAATCCAAGCCATCCAAAATGGTAAAATTTAGTAACATAGATCATAGATCATCTCTTTACAGTGAGCTGTAAATTCTAATTAGTTGACATTACTAAAAAGAAACATCCAAGCTGACTGCCTTAAAAACAAGCTGAATAAATGTAAGTTTTTCTATGAGAGGATTTTATTTTTGTAGTTTCAAGTTTAAGTAACAAAATTTAAACTCCACAGAATACTTAGTATTTCATACATATTGCACAGGGGATCCCGATGGCAGAAAACACATTTTGTCTGTTTACAAAGAAGCAATTATAAATAAATAAAGTAAACATAAGAAAGAGATGACCAGTTACTAGCCAACTGTTCATAGTAACTGTATTTGAAAAAACTGTAGGTAGAGAGCGAGGTAAATTTGATCAGTCTAGATGTCATAATCGTTCAATGATGAAGATACATGAAGTCGACTAATTTTGTGCCCTGGCTTTACAAGAAGAAAATAAATAAATTATATTAAAAAGCAAATATGAGAAGAAATTGTTTTTTCATCACAATAAATGAGTCACATTTGACATGTAGAACTGCACTGTGAACAAACAGATTATGACATTCTGAAACGTTCAAAGTTATAGCACAAATGAGCTCTCAAAGAAATAAAAAACCCTCCATACTTGACAATATATTTATTAGTTACTCACTGGAGAAGGAAAATTCACAGGTTTTTTGTAACAGTCCACCAGTCCTGTCGAAATACTAATAGCAACTTAGGTTTTACAGAAGTTATAGTTTGCAGTTTTTTAATGAAAGGACTCCATGAAAACAAGTTTGTTTGTGTGTTTGAAAATACAAATAATTTCCATGTCCAGTACAAATTAAATTGATGTCTTCTATAAATTTAAATGTGCTTTGCTCAGGTCTAACCAGTTGGAGGAACCACAGGATGAGTGGGATCCTGAAGAGGAAGCTTGATGATGACCCCGCCCCTTATTTGTCAGTGCAAGGGTCTGATGATGATGAGGTATCCTGCAGTGACAGTGGTAACAGCAGTGACAGCCTCAACCATTCTGTCCCCTCCAGCTTGCTGGATGGTAAGACATCACTACCACATAACTTCTGTTTTGTGTTCATTTAACAAAGTGAAATTGCTGTTGTGATCTGCAATTTGCTGACTCCTTTAATCGTCTACTTTAAACCTAATATATGTGGTGACAATTTGATTTATGAGTAAAGAAAACAATGTTTTATCTCAACTGGTTTGTGTCCTCTTTACCATTTTATGTTTAAACTGGGAGTCATATACTTTCATCTGGTGTGGAGTCCCGCAAGGATCAAGTTTGGGACCACTTTTTCTTATGTTCACTCCAGCATATAACCACAAAAGTATAAGTAGTTTTGTTGCTACATCAAGGTTGTCTTACTTAATGTTACAAAAATAGAAAAAGAAACAAAGGGGAATAAAGGCAATTAGTGTGTATAGCCTGGTCAGTATGGCTTTTTCTGTATTTGTTATACTGTTACATTACACTTTAATATGCCCTTGTTTAAAGCCTACAGTCACATAATAAGATATTTAAACTCTTTTTAAAGCTTTAGTCATGGAAACTTGTTGGCAAAAGTTATGCTTTAACTAGCATTTAGTAGCGCCTCTATCAACAAATCTTTTGGAGTTTTTTGGTTTGTTTTTTGATTTAGTAACTGTCAACCCTCTCGGTTTTAATCTTAGCCTCCATCCAGCAGCAGTCAAAGCGACTACGAGGTCATAATGTGCACTTTGAAAGCGTCACAGTCTACTATTTCAACCGGCGGCAGGGTTTTACCAGTGTACCCACACAGGGAGGCAGCACCCTGGGGATGTCACCACATCACAGTGGGGTGAGGCAATTCACTCTCAGGGAGTTTGCCATGGAACAGAAACGGAGCCACCGGAAGATGTTGAGGGACCATCTGAAAGAGGAGAAACTTAATGCCATCAAACTCAAAGTCAGTACAAGGAGTCGATGAATCTTTATTTATCCCAGGGGTTATAATTTCTGATATCCATGGTTCAGTCTTAATTTGTTTGTTTCTATTTGTTTTCCTATCCTCCAGCTGACCAAGAATGGTACTGTGTCATCTTTGGAAGCAGATACACTCACAATCGATGACATTTCTGAAGATGACCTGGATGTGGACAACACAGAGGTGGACGATTACTTTTTCCTCCAGCCTCTGACTACTAGAAGGCGCCGTACTCTTCTCCGTGCCTCTGGTGTCCGTCGCATTGATGTGGAAGAGAAGCATGAATTGCGTGCCCTGCGCATGTCCCGGGAGGAGTGTGGGTGTCGCTGCCAGGGAATATGTGATCCTGAGACCTGTGCTTGCAGCCTGGCCGGCATTAAGTGCCAGGTAAATGGAACTGTGGTGAGGCCCAGCTATAATACTAAAATGTTGTCAATGTCTGTCTGTGCAGTAAAATGTTAAATTTGGCTATTTTCATTGCATAAGTTGGCATACAAGTTTCCACCCATCCATCAGTTTTCCAGTTTAGAGTCCTGGTGTCTATCCCAAAAACCGTGAGAGGCAGGGTACAGACTCTAGAACAAGTCTGTAACCATTTTCAAATTTCACAAGTTACTTATTTAAGCAGTTATTTTTAAGAATTATTTGAAAAACGGTCTCTGGTGCCATTTCATTGCCATTTATACCTGCATTTGTAATGGTGGATTAACAGTTGTTATTCTAAGGAGGGAAACCCTCCAAAAAACGGACGGAGCAGTGGAGCAGCCAAGGGAATAGAACTATATAAAAACTGTATCACTAAAATATAATTTATTTTACAAAAACAGTTAAAATTTTAAAATGAATTAAAACAACCGTGGCCAGGGAGAACACACAATAAAAACTAATAAAACATAAGCATTAAAAGTCCAGTGTCGTCAGCCACAACGTTAAAATCCAGGAAATCGGAGCGGGGCAAGGAAAAGCCCGGCGGCGTCACCAGCCGTTCCCGTCTGTCTCTCCACTCCAGAATACTAGAAGAGAGGAGCAGCGACAGTCACCGTTCTTTCTAGTGAGCCGGGTTACTGCAGCACGTGGGACTTACACCGGAAATGGGCATAGCTCCTAACTCTGCCCGCCGCTTTTCTGTGTCACGCCAGCACTGTGGTCTTGCCGTGGGAGGTAGGGCGCTGTCTCGCTGCCAACTAATTCCCCACCATAGCATCCTCTGGCATCCAGCTATTCCAACAGCAGCACAGCTCCCTCTGCCTCTCACGCACTAGCCATTGTATGCCCTCGCCACGTACTGCACACCAACCTGCACCAACCTGCACCAACGCCGCCTGCCACCATCTACTCCGCCATCTCTCCTGCTCTGTCTCTCATGCCTCCTCTCTGTGGTCTGCCAGGCCCTCTTATTCACCTCTGTGCCCTCCCAGATGCATCCAATTAGTGATTAGAAGTGGGCAGAGTCTCACCGGGACAAGTTAATATATACAATAAAAACATGCAATAAAACCATAAGAATAAAACACTCCACATAGAAACACAGTAAAACACAGCAAACATGCAAAGCAAAACAACTTCAAAACAAAGTCCTCCCCTGGATGAAACATTCTTTCAGATCACTTTCAGCTAGTCGTGTAGAAGTCAAAGTGTAAGAAGTCCCTTGTTCCCTTGGTTCATGTTTTCAGTGAACACTCTTCTGATGAGTTTGTGGTTGCAAGTTGCTGATTTCAAGTCTTACTGAATAGAACTAGATATTTATTTTCTACATGATGTTTTTATTTGTGTCCTGAAGAAAAATAAAGTTATGCTTTAGCAACAGCTAACTCTATGCATCGCTAAAGTATGAGTGTGCATTGTCCACCGTTTCACTGTCACATCCACCCCACATTTGTAACATCACATAATAAAAAACTGAGATGATGCTGATCAAAATGCTTTAGGCTACAAAACTGGGACCAGTGGCAGAGAGCTGTCACATGTCCATCTTTTATGTACAGTCTGTGCATGCTCAGATGGACGTTTTAAAGCCCCGTCCTTCTGATTCTTAGAACATCAGGAATGTTATTTTGTGTTATGCATTACTGAATTCATACAAAAAGATCTGGAGCTTTAGGCATGATAGTCTTTTTTTCAGACACATAAAAGTAAATCTTGAGTGATTAAGGTGTTCTGGCTTCACAAAGTTTGGCTGCACGCTCTTGTTTAATGATATTAATAACACTCTGAGTAGAATCTGCTGTTTCTCTTCATGCATGATCAGCTTTGATTGGCAGCTCACTTTAATTTGCTTGTGTTCTGCACTGTGTATCACTCTGTCTGTAGGTGGATCGCATGTCCTTCCCTTGTGGTTGCACCAAGGAAGGCTGCAGCAACACCACGGGACGCCTGGAGTTCAACCCGGTCCGGGTGCGCACCCACTTCCTGCACACTATCATGAAGCTGGAGCTGGAGAAGAGCCGCGAGGAGCACTATCAGCAGCCAGAGCAGCTTGTAACCAATGGCAACAGTTACCACGGAGACTCCACCTTGGTCCAGCAGCAGCAGCAGCAGCCAAACCTGCAGTTTCCACTGATGAGCAGCACGCAGCACATTCACATCATGCAGCTTCAGAACACAGGTGACACTGAGTCACATCTGGATGAGGAAGAAGAGGAAGAAGAGGCGGAGGAGGGAGAAGAGGAAGAAGATGACGACGAGGAAGAAGAAGATGAAGCTTATGATGAAGATGGCAGCAGTGTTTGCAGTGGGCTGTCGGACTGCAGCACACACAGCTTGGAAACAATTGACCCTGAGGAGGGAGAAGAAGATGAGGAGGATGAGGATGAGGAAGATGATGAGGAAGAAGAGGAGGAGGAGGAGGAAGAAGAAGAAGGAGATGAAGACGATGAGGAGGAAGAGTGGGATTGTTCACTACATGGAACAAATCCTGCACCCTACTCTGTTCCACTTCCTTCTGTGATGAGTTACTCTAACAGCACACTCATGAACCTCAGTAACCTCTTCCACACCACTCCACCCATGCAGCACTATCAAAGAAACAGCTCTGTGAGCGACACGCCTGCTTTCCACAGTGAAAATGTCAGCAGCACACCCACGCTCCCCACAGTAGAGTCTGCATTAGAACTAAACACAGAACTCCACTGCCAAACAGAGCAGCACAGCACTCCTCGCCATTTCTCGGAGTCCCTGCCACTCCAAACTTGCTCACATGTAGAGACGCGTGATGCTAACACTGCCCCTGCTGGTGTACTTGATGAACAACCTCATTCAACAGACCTCCGGAACAATCCAGACTGTCATGACACTCAGGCTGAGCATCCTGCTGAGTCTGAGGAGCAGACAGGGGAGGAGAGAGCAGAGCCTGCACAGGAGGAAACAGGACCGCAGACACATGGTCAAATGACATCATCAAAGAGTGTCTGAAAAGAGAGATCAGTTAACATGTGGAAATATGCGGTCAAGAATTGAAGTTTGCTTTATTCATGATAAACGCACTTTCAAAGACAGAATGAGTCACGTATTTGACACAGAAAAAGACAGATAGATGGTACAGTGCTGTGAACATTTGTCTTCTTTACATTTTTCAGACATCAGTAAATAAACAATAAAGTTTAGAAATTATGATTTCAGTTATTAAGGGAAAAAAGGTATCCAGGTCTCTATTGTCAACAATAAGAAAGACAGTATTGCAAAGATAGCATCTGTGAGATAGTTCCAAAGAGAAAATCATCGCTAACCAAAGAGACATTGGAATTTGCCAATAAACATCTTGGTGAACCACATGATTGGTGATTTTTGGTGAAATACTCTGTGGGCTGACAAGACCAAAGTTGAAATTGTTGGAGGTTTGAGTCCTATTACATAAAAATAACACAGCATGTTATAGAAAGAACATCATACTAACTGACAAACATGGTACTGGTAGAGTGATGGTTTGGGCCTTCTTGCTGCTTCAGGACCTTGACGACTCCAAAAATCCTAAATATCTGGCCATCCGTTTGTGGCCTGAGGCTCACTCGGGTTATACTGCAGGACAAAGATCCAAAACACATCAGTAAAAACTCTGAATGGCTAAATAAAAATCCCCAAATGATGTTTTTGGAGTCGCCGAGGTGCTGAGGAGTGATTGAGGTGCTTTGGCATGAGCTTAAATGCTCAAAAAACCATTCACTGTTGCTGAATTCAAACAATTCTGCAAAGAAAAGCAAGTTTGAATTCCTCCACAGCAATGTGAAAGACTCATTGCCAGTTAGTGCAAATGTGTGAGTGCAGTTCTTGCTGCAGAGGGCGGCACAACCAGTTTTTAGGTTTAGGACGCAATTATTTTTTCACATGGTACCAAGTAAGCTTGAATAGCTTTTTTTAATCCTAATAAATGAAATCATCATTTAAATAATTGAAATTTAATTTACTCAGCTTTTCTCTGTCTAATATTAAAATTTGTTTGATGAACTGAAACATGCAAGTGTGACAAAAATGCAAAGAACAAAAACCCCAGCGGCAACTAAAGAAATCAGGAAGAGAGCAAATACTCTTTTTTTCACAGCACTGTAAAATTTAAGTTCACGTTGTCTCTAAACTGTTCTAGGAACGTCAACTTGGACTAAAGAGTATAAAAATTTAGGAAAAAGTTCATCTTTATCACTCAGTCAATCAATCAATCAGTGTTTCTGTACCTGTAACTATATAGCATACAGTTTATGGCTTGTTGTACAGTCTTTGGTCATTACCGCATGTTGGTCATTCTGGTTGTGACTGGCATCTATGACAAGTCAAAATTAGATTTGGAGGTGCTTGTTTTGTTTTGGGGGTTTTTTGTGTTGTGCCACCATCTTATTGTTGATGGTAATGATTGTTCAATTCTGTCTGTATCGCATGTGATCGGCTTACCGAAGAAGTTTATCATCTGTCAAGTGAGAGACATGAAAGTTAATCTTCCCATGTTAGCATACCTAGAACAACTTGTAGGAGTGTTTGCAGCTTGCCAAAGGGCTGGGTATGGTCACAGGCACAAGCACATGTGACTTTGGACCAGGAAACTGTTTTACATCTCGTGACCGTTCACTTTCAGCTACTGTTTGGTCAGGCTTTTGCAGCTTTAAACATCTATTAGAAAGCTTTGTTCTCTAAATTACCAAGACTACAGGTGCATATGCACACAACCACTAGTAGTGCATACTAACACAAGGCCATTCCTACCCTGATTGCCAGTATGATCGCTCTGTGCTGTGCCTGGGCATATTTAAGGTGGTACAGCTGTCCTTGAGTGTGGATGCTCTTAAAATTATGGGCGGACTTGCCATAGGCTCCATTGCCTTGTCTGTACAAGGCAATGGAGCCTATGGTAAGTCCGCCCATAATTTTAAGAGCTAAGATCCTAAAAAGCAAAACTATAGGCGTGTGTTACATTGCAGGAAGGTCCCCTGCCACAGTTAGGACGAATTTTTTTTTATATTGAACCTTGAATTATTTATTCATTCTGTAGTTCAGCTTAACTTTACAAAGCTTTTTTGTGGTTTTCGTTAGAGATCTCAAGATTACTATAACAGTCAACCCTCACAACTCAAACAGCTACAGCAGGCATTTGTTTTGACTGTACAAAATAGTCAAAGACATGCCAACAGAGAGAAAATGAGCAAACAGCTTATCAGAAGACATGTAACATGGTCCGATATCTTCATTACCACCAACTCTGATTTGTATTTTGTGCTATTTTGCAAATGTTAGCATGCTAAGAAACCAAATGAAGATAACAAACATTACATAGCCTAACTGCTAAACATCAGCATGTTAGCAGTGCTGACATGTTACCATGCTGATCTTAGTATTTTGTTCAAAGCACTGCTATACACTGCTAATATACTGTACATGTCTCACCCCTAAAACTATCACAAAATGTTCACCATTAAGTTAAGCTCTTAAAAGAGCATATATTTAGATTAGAGAATGGTCTGTCTGTGCATTACTTATTAGTTTACAGTGATAATTGTGAACATCAGTGATGAAACTACTTCTGCTTTTTTCCAGTGAGAATAATCAATACTGTCAAAAACTGGGGGCCACGTGTTCTGTAGCTTCCTTTTTACACAATGCACATTTTCATGAAAGTGTGAATAAAATCAATTTTAACACCCACTGTAGTTTAAGAGTTCTTTATTAATTGTGCTCTGTCTTTTGTACACTCAAAAAGTTCATAAAATCAAATTTAAATTGTGTAATTATATAATGCTGCCAGCAGGTGGCATCTATTTATTTCACTTGCATGCTGCTGATATATCTGGACATGATCATGGGTGTTAGAATACTTTTTTTTTACGTCATCAGTGTGTTCTTTTCTTCCTCAGTATAAACTGTGACATTGGTTTAGCCAAGAACCTTTGTTCCTTGTCAACGTGAAAAACACGAGGTGAACTAATTTCTTCTGCAGTGATAGCTGAAAAAAAGATCTGTAAAGTTAATCTGGACATTTAGATGTCAGCACACATCTGTGCTTTTCCATTTAGACAACAGTCTGACTAAGTGCTGTGTCATCATGCATGCAATTCGTTTTCTTTAATACACCCCACCAGTTCTTCCAGTGGACCTCTAGAGAGCAGTGGTGAGCTAGCAACACACTGACACCTTCAATGGGTGAGGCTGAGCTCAGACTGGAGAAAGAGGAAGTTCTGCATTATTGGCCAGCCTATTCATGTATAGAAATATTTTCATGGCTTGCTGCACACACAACACCTGCAGCAGGTGCTGTGTTAAGTTGAGGCTAAACAAACATTTGGCAGTCCTTCGTGATCCTCCGACAATGATGAGAACAATACACTGGATCTGAGCTGGAACAAGGCCACCATGTGACTTCTCCCATTTCTAATATAATTTAACGTGTGCTGAGGGTTGAAGGAGGGGGTGACTGCTTGTCTATTTGCCAGCAAGGTATTGTGGGTAAGCAAGCCCAGAGACTGCTGATCAATCACAGGCAAGGGAGCAGTGATGTTAGGTTGCTAGGCAACAGGCAGGGAGAAGCACAGAGCAGCAAAGCACTGGAGGGGTTGCTGGGTGGGGGTTGTCTCAGCTCTTCACCTCTTCTTCCTGTGGGTCCCAGCACAAGATTTTCCTTCTTATACACGTCTGTGTGGATCTTGTATTCAGTAGTACTTGATTCTGCATAATGTGGGGAAGACACTGTTGTGTGGTTGGGAATCACTATGCAAGCAATTCACAACAAAAGAGAGGCTGTTCATACACCAGAGATTTCAAGCGTTGGATCTTGATTAAGTCTGAATCAAAGCTACAGCTTTGGGGATTTAGACTGCATAAAAACTAGAAAATAAAAGCTTTACCCTAATTAATTTATTTGTTATTTTTAGCTAAAGGTTTAAAGTAACTACCAAAAAAATGTATGTAAGAGGTGAATAGAACACATCGATGAAGGAAGCCTATTGATATTAAAGAAGAAGTGAATGATACGATCAACTTCATAATTTTTATAAACTAGCAGTAACCCAGGCTTTCTGAACATCTCTCAAAGTTTTTCTTTGGGTATTTGCTGCTTTTTCACTCATTTTCAGTGCAGTCCTTGTATCTGCCCATCTTTAGAGCAAGCCCTTTTCGTTGCTATGTCACTTAACACTGACCTATGAATAATAGGTTCAAAGTGTGAACCAGTATTCTGTCTACGTATAACTGACAAACCAATTTTAGGCACTTTGTTAAATTTAATAGCAGCCTGTCATGAAAAACATGTAATTTGTTCCACTTTCTTTAGTTGAATCTACAAAAGAAATGCCAGAGATATCACAGTTTTGCACACATAAAATAGTTTTTTTTCACCAACAAGGTGATTCTCAAAGAGCTATTTGGCAAAACATTTGGCATAAATCAGAAGGTGTGTGATGCTGATAAAAACTGGGGAAAATGGACAAGTGGAGGACAAAAGAAAAAGTGGCAGGCCTAAAAAAAACAAACAAACTATCGACTACACATGAGTATCTAATAGTATCTGAAAGACGTGTCTTAAGTGAACCAGAGCCCAGAGAAGCCTAAGAGAATTCAACCTGTGCTGATGAATAAAGGTTGTCAAACTAAATAACCCTTCAAGCTCATTATAACTTGCTTACTTATTTCCAACAATTGCTGTTTTACTAACCAAATATAAAGAAATGAGTGGTGGCAAACTACCATTGCACAATACTGTATTTAATAAGTGCTTTCTAAGACTTTAAAATGTGAACTGCTATGAGAATATTTTCAAGAGTCCCAGTTGTCTACATTCAACACAGATTACTTAAGCTGAAAACAGATAGTCACCTCAGCAGCAACGTCTCTATTTAAGCCTATTGAATATGCTGAGCCACTTAACTCTTTCCATCTTCATTCTAGCCTCCAAATGTGTTGTGCATGCAAAATATGCTTCCCAAAACAGGTTTTATTTTGAAAATCTAGGTGTTTACTTTTTAGTTGCCACATCTTTGGTTATAACAAAAAAAAAGTCACTTGTCACATTTTGCAAATCGATACAGTCAGGTGTAACATGTACTTGAATCACATGAAAGATCCTGTTAAACCTGTAATGCAATCATACTTCAGGTTCAGATCACAGATCAAAGAGCTGATGGCACACACATATGAGCAAACTTTTAGACCCTGAAAGAAAAGACAAGGAAGGAAGTGGAGAAAATAAACAAGCATTTACAAAAAATATGTCCTTTATTCTTTTGGCTTTGAAATTATATTACCATATGAGCGGACAGTAGTCACTTCTGGCATGCAGTTCACTAAAACACTACAAGCGCAATGAAAGATGGCTACTGATTGCTTCATGGTTTGTATCTACAGATATGGGGACCATACATGTGTTTCATCATGTGTTACAGTCATAGACAATAAAAAAGATGGACATAGCTTCCTGGTCAGAAAAAATGAAGCCAATGTGGAAGTGCCTAAAAACCTATATTCTATCTGAAGGCCACCAGATGACGATAGCTGCGGTTGCAAAAAACACTTCCTGTCCCGTGAAGGGCTCTTTCTTGAGCTCTGTAAACACTTTGTTGCTGAGTTCATTATCTTAGTCGCTCGATTTGGGTAAATAAAAATGAATTAATTTGTAAAACTTGCTCATACCATGTTTCAAAAAACCTCATCAGTTGAATTGTCAATTACCAGTCAGTAGCCAATGAGCAAGCAGTGTCATAGTCAGACCCACCCGTTTGTCATCACATCCAATTTCTTGCAACCAAGGCTGCAACAGTGGAAACGTTCATCTCAAAGCTTCAAATCGCAACTTTGGAAACTGTTGAGTTGATGTCACAGCAGTTACGTCCATCTTTTATATTGTCAAAGGTTACAGTGCAGAATGAAAAAAAAAACTCTTCTAGAAAAATGTGAATCAACGTCAAAGACTGGAAAAATGCACTCATATCTACAGTGAAAATGTTATTTATAATCAATAGCATATAAGCAACCTGCAGACCCTAATGCACACAGACACACTCGCTCACATAAAGAGATAGATGCCTACATTCACGCAGTCCCATTCTTACATAGATAAACATATACAAATATACAGACACACTCGCCCTTTGTCTCGCACACACAAATGTGACCGTCACACATGGTATTACATAGCAGTGGGGATAAAAAGTGCTTCATCTTATACATCAAATGTGTGATGCATACTGTGAGCCCAAATATCTATAATATTTACAAACCAAACCACTACATTAAATCACACGCTCAATTTAAACATGAATGGCATACAAACATCTGTGATATTATAACCAACCTTTAATGTGATATATTGTAATGTTCTAGCTTGACAGCAGTTAGAAAGATCTTTTTAGAATATTTCATTACGTAAGGAGTTCTGGGAGGAAGTGGGGTGGAGGATAAAGGGAGGACGACAAACGTATGTGAAAGACACTGCGCTGTGAGACGAGCAGGTTTGAGTGTTATTCTCAGAGACGCGTTTTGCGAAAATGTGCTTATTTGCTTCACTGCCAGAGCCAGTGAGAAGATTATTACCACTCTTATATCTGTATAAGATATAAGAAAAAAAAAAAATTAAGCCATTCGCCTTTATCTACTAAAAACGCTGCCAAACCTAAAATGAGGACGTGGGCCCAGCTAGTGAAACGACATATGGGGTTGGGATAGGAACTAACAGGTGTAGAGAATGTGTAGAGGAAAAGGGATAAAACCAGGACTTAACTTTATCATTTACTAATAAAGTAATATTATGGAGAGGTAAAAACAAAAACTAATGAACTGTGCTTAACTTAGCATGAAGACAGTAATCAGGGAGGTCAACAATGTCCAGTAACACTTTATATGAAGAGGTTTGCATAAAACTAAGATGACACCCATCGTGAACATGAGGGTTCCAACTGTTGTCATTTAGAATATTTTAATCCTAACCTGACTCTGACATTATTCCAGAAGCCTTTAACATTATCCAACATGAACCATTATAAAAACTATATTAAAGTATTCGTCGTGAAAAAACAGGGGGTAAAAAAAAAAGCTAATTAGCCTTATGTGCTAAATTGTCATATTTGATTAGGCTTGGGATTGGCAGCTGTGAAACCATTCATAATTGTGTCAATATGTTTCCTTGACCTCCAGTGGTAAACAAGGAACTGGACTGCCCATTAAACCCTAGTCTTGGACCAAAGACACCTAAAACAATGTTAACTTTGAATTAAAATAACATACGACCAAATAAAACAAATCGTTTTCCGTGCTCCCAACCAGTGTCAATTATTATTTCAGTGCCAATCCAAGACTAATGCACACCACCTCCAATACAGTTGTACCCAAAAATGCCAATCAGCACAAACTAGACAGGCACACTTGTTTAAACCACAGCAGTTAGCAGTTATAGCTTCATGAGTGAGAATAACTGATGGTGTATACATCATCATCTGGAACCTTTTTGCAGTGACTGTGCTCTGGCTTGATGGGACTATAGTTAAATTTACTAACAAAGACTTTATCAATTCCATACATGAATTTGTGTAAGGCTTCTGCTGCTATTTTATTAGTATGCTAAAATTACCTCAATTTTATATATACATACATTCTCAAACAAAAAATCTAGATGTTTGACACTTTTAGCCCGAGTCTGGCCTTCATGCTCAGTTCAGCTAACAATCCCTTGGCTCTAGCTTTATACTAAACAGATGGAAATGGGAGTGGTAGCAATTTTGTCATCAAACTCTCTATAAAAGAGCAATCAAGAGTATTTCCCAAGGAACAAGTTTCCTTTAATGCGTCTCATTCCTTTTCTTGCATACATTCAGCTTCTCTGTATTTGGAGACTTGTAATTTCTACTGAAATAGGAACAATACAGATTTCAACAATCAGTGATGGTACATCAGTAAATGCAATGTGTTTGTTCATTGCACTTTAGTGGCGTGTTCGTTATTTCAGCTTTGTATACCGTATGAACCAAGAGCATTCTGGCATTGACCCTGCATTGTACGAGTTTCAGGTGGTTGTTGTATTTTCCAGCATTGACTTAGTCTGCCCTTGGTGATTTTACAACAGTGAAAGCAGTGGACACATTCTCACGATAATGAAACAAAACAATGTAGAAAACATTCTTTCGCATTAAAAAACGAAACTGGAAACTGGAAAGGAAAATTCACAGAAGAATGTGGAGCAATTGTTAAGTGATACAGCGATTGTTAAATTCAAGACACTGGATTTATAGTAGTAGCAGCAGCACTAGCTACAGAAAACTTAACAGTACACTCAAGTGTGTCAGTAACAAAAACCAATAGGAGAATCACAAGCGTTTTGCAGAGAGGCTGTTCTGTTTCCCACTCAAACTCTGGCAGTGTCTGCTGGACAGTTTGTTTTCGTATTCCCCATATATTGACATAACCACATTCCCATTCCATGCCTACATGGCACAGACTCCTCATGTTGGAACAATCAACACAAATGTGAATCTATATATCCCCTATATATATAAGCTTTAAACAAAGTTCCCTCATGTCTCTGATGCATTCTTTTTTTGTTGTTGTTCCTTTTTAAGAAGTCTATTTCTTTCGGTCTTTCAAGTCTTTTGCTTTATTTTCTCTTTCCCTATTTTCTTTTTCGTATTTGTCCTTATCTGACTTTGTCACACTGTTATATGATGGCGGGGAGGCTGTGGAGGGGGTCATGTCCATTTTCTCTGACGTGGAGTTCTCATTGAACTTGCTGATGACCATCACATCCTTGTCAGGGTCATGCATGCCCTCTTTCAACTGCTCCTTGTAGAGGGCTGAGGCCTTCTTCATGGCCAGGCGGATCATGTAGCGCCGGAAGGCTCTCTGGATGATTATAGCAGACATTTCCTCCTGTTTGCGGCGCAACGTGGTGGTGATGGGCTCGTAAGACACCTTAGAGGGGTTGGAGGCCATAAAGCGGTCCTCCATCTGTCCGCGCAACATGTCCATTTCACCGCCTTCACCCAAAACTCTTTTAGTGAAGGCAAACAGAATATCGAGGCAGTGGATGCGCTCACCACTCACCATGGGCAGGTCCATGGAGATGAGCTGAATCATGTTAGGCTTGGGTATGCGTAGAGGTGGATCTAGAGCATCTGCAAAGTCAGAGAGTTTGCTGTACGCCACAAACTGCGTGGCATCAGGATCAAAGCGTTCCCACACTTCATAGAACATCTCAAAGTCATCCTCGCTCAGTGGCTCGGCACTCTCCTCAGTGGCCACGCTAAAGTTTTCCAGGATCACAGCAATGTACATGTTGACCACAATGAGAAAGCAGATGATGATGTAGCTGACAAAGAAGAAGATGCCTACTGATGGATTGCCACAATTGCCTTTGTAGGAGTTGCCTGGGTGCTCCAGCTGGCTCTCACAGTCAGGGTCCCTCTTGTTAAGTATGGGTGCCAGCAGGCCATCCCACCCAGCTGAGGTGGTAATCTGAAACAAACAGATCATACTGTTCCCAAAGGTCTCGAAATTGAACATGTCATCGATTCCTGCCTCCCGCTTGACATAAGCAAAGTTGGACATGCCAAAAATGGCATAGATAAACATAACAAGAAAGAGGAGGAGGCCAATGTTGAACAGGGCAGGGAGTGACATCATCAAGGCAAAGAGAAGCGTCCGGATGCCCTTGGCACCTTTGATAAGGCGGAGGATTCGGCCTATCCTGGCCAATCGTATCACTCGGAACAGTGTCGGGGACACAAAGTACTTCTCGATAACTTCAGATAAAAACATGCCTGCAAAGGAAAAAGAAGCCCCATTGGATTTTTTTGTGTTGATATAATTTTTATATTTTTTTAAACACCATCAAATGAAAAGAACTTTAGGACATCTCCTTACCTACAATCGAAAGGATCACCACCACAAAGTCAAAAATATTCCAGCCAATGGTGAAGTAATAGTGACGCAGTGAAATCATCTTGAGCACACACTCCCCAGTGAAGAGCACAATAAAGACCAGATTAATCCAGTACAGGATATGGTCCATCTCTTTCGTCTGGGCATCCGTCTCTACCATCATGGTCACCATGTTAAGGCAGATGAGGATCATGATCACGATGTCAAAGGCCTGCTTTGTGATGAAGTCAAAGACACAGCCTTGAAACGCATTCTGAAAAAAAAGAGAGACAAGGAATGAAAACAAATGAGTCATTTCACTCTGCTTGGAGTTGATTAGAAAGACCTAGGAGTCCGAGTCTCACTGTTGGTCGAGGTATAGGTTTCTGCGGCTTCTTGGACCCCAGTTTCTTCATGGCGTTGTAGTATTTCTTCTGTTCTTCAGTCATGAAGATGTCCTGACCTCCCAAGTAAAGAGAGCAAAAACTTGGTTATAACCACATACTTTGAAAAAACAAAACAAAACAAAAACCCAAAATGAATCTGGTTTTAATTTTCAGATTTTTTAAAATCAGCATTCTAGTTGTTATTATTTTGGAAATTTAGCTCATTTGTGTTTTGTTTGATGATTATATTATATTTATATATTTCCTTGTTTATTGTTGCGATTCCATTTGCTGTTACATTTTGTACATCATTTTACTCTTTCCTAAAGGCTTTAAATTTCAGCCAAAAAATTACTACACTCTATTAATCAAAGATATAGATTTCCCTCTCGGCATCATACACACTATACACATCCCACTCTCATTGCTGCTCACTGATTGCATACATATCTCAGGGGGTGGCTGGTGTCAGCACGGAACAACCATCTGTGTGATGCTTTGGAGCCACTGTACCACACCAGCCGATAACATGTCTCAGTCAGTCAAATCAGACCGGCCATCATGCAGAAACTGTCAATGTAGACCCATCCCCTCCCCGTCCTCTCCATCATAAATCTCTCGGGTGTTGTCGATTCTACTTGTTAGTCTGCATGGCTCAATGGAGGGTACATTTCCACACTGCATGTGCTACGACACTGCTCGTGCATACAGAAGCAGCTTTAGATGACCATTATTTTGTAGCTCACTGCTTTCTTTAACACAGCCCTGGGTCTACCTTAGCAAAATTTGCCCTGCTTTGTACCCAGGCTGTGTGTGCTCTCTGCACAGTGTGGCACAGGACTGCTTCCTACTGGTGTTCCAATTTCAAAAGAAGCGACACTGTAATGCACTACCAAAGCTATTTGTGTCAACATTAATAAAAATAGGTGGCATTGTGGCTCAAGAGAGACACGCTCTTCTATTATATTTTATTCACGATTTTGTGTTTTCTAAGAAATATTACTGCAGGGATGTATAAGTGAGTTATCTAAGAAATCTCCATATCTGCCTTAATTGAAAATGTAGCCCATATAATTTGGTCCACAAATAAACCCCACATTAGCATTTATAACATTTACTCAACAAAAATGAGACACAGAACAAAGGTGGAAGCTTGCAGTTAACTCAACAACAACATATTTAACAAGTCTGAATTTCATTGCTGTTGTAACACGAGACATTTAATAAATCCAGAAACCAAATAAATAATCCATCATTTTATTTTTGCACAGCCATGTCTAGATGTATAATATCTAGACAACATAACACAGCTGTATGCATCTATCAAATTTGACAAATCTGCAAATACATCCCCATTTTTTTACTTAAAAAAATGTTATCCACCTCTTAAAGTGATTTAAAAAGTGATTTCATACTAAACACATTTTTGGTGTTTTGAGCAAACTATAGTTTTACATTTACGCAAAGACAGAGGAGCTACATGTCCAAAATCTGCTTGTAATTAATAAACTGGAGAGGAAAACTAGAAGGAATTGTCTCTGGTGACTAAACAGTGTGAAGATTTCACTGCAGATTGACAACACAAATTAGCTAGCTCACTGCAATTAGGAATCCTAAAAAGTCATTAGAATAAAAATGGTAACTCTCTTAAATTGAACTCTATAATGAGAATCCTTTGCTGTGTTAAGACCTAGCCAAAAAAATACAATAAATAAAGGTAATACTTTACAAATAATATAACTTAAAATGCCCAAACTGAAAGAAGCCTATAAAATATGTCGGTTTACATTAGCTGACAGAAACTATTAGTCAATATAACTTTTAAATGAAGATGTAACTTATCTTTTTCTTCTGCTGATTGAAGTTGTCGATAATGACACCAATGAAAAGGTTGAGTGTGAAGAAGGAGCCAAAGATGATGAAGATGACAAAGTAGAGGTACATGTACAAGTTTACTTCATATTTAGGCTGTTCTTCCAACTAGAAAAGTAAAAAAGAGCAAATTTAAAGTTATACCAGCTACCATAAAAATGTAATATGTAATATGATGAAAATATTAAAACATAGATTATATTAAAATATAAAAGCAAGGACTTTTCACTATGTGGAAGCAAACCTACAACTCTGTTAAACATCTACTTACATCCCGAGAGTCCACAGCTGCATACATGATGTCCATCCAACCCTTAAATGTTGCCTAAAAGCAGGTAACAGAAGAAACAGTATTTTAGCAGGAGATGGGCAGTTTCTCTATGAGAGCTAGACAAGACTGTAGAAGTCCTTAACCCATCGTCAGGACTTGTAGGTGCTCTTTTGAGCACTGCCAAAACCCTACAAAATGACCACAAAGCAACCTCCAGTAGAAACAATCAAAAATAGACTTCATGAGGATGGCCTTAGGGTTCGGCATCTTCTAGTGGCCCCTGTGCTCACTCTGCTTGGTACCGGAGCTCAAGTGGCACCTAAGTGCAGTGGCAAAGATGAAAACCAGCACAAAGAGATTTTATAGTGATGCCACAGTAATTCTACTTTAGAAACATGAACATGTTTGCATGACAGCAAACAGCTTCTGCCTCTAAACAGTTTCAGCAGCCTGACTGCTTGTACATGTTGAAGTTTGCACACTTGTCCTTTTATGTAATAAAAATAAAAGTAACGTTTATAACCATGCTGTAGACTGCGCCACTGTTTCCCTCTTCTGGCACACAGACTGAAATCAGCTGACTGTAGTGCAAGTGGAACTGATAAGTGGAATCGATAGGCAAGCAGACTAATAAGTCCAAGGAATGGAACTACAAGGTTAGCACAATTATTTTTCATTATACTCTCATAATGGCAATATAGGGCTACAGATTCTTCAGTCCTTCTCTCTTTATACATGGAAGGACCGGCTGTGTGCTTTCTTTGCTTTAGGATTTTGAACTGTGTGTGTAGGTCATCAAATTGAGACATACCACCAAATACAAATGACCTAATCCAAAAATGACCATCAAACGTCAAAATGACCTTTTGACTAAGTGGTCCTGTCAAACCTCTCACCTAACCCCAAATGGTTCTGTGTTGAAGTGTGCTGGTCAGATGGTGGCTTTGTGTTTGAGTTTACATGTTTTTCTTTTCCTGCTTGTTTTTTTTCCTCAATTTGACCAGAGTAAAATCTCCCAATCTATACGAATAAGTGGATATAGTTTACGGATGAATGGCGCCAACTGCAAGATTAAAGCTAAAGACAGACTCAAATCACAAAACAGAATTGTAGAAGTCAGACAGTTTCGGCATAAATGATTCCAAATACATATGTATACTTTGAGATTTCTGCTCTTTTCTTCTTAATGCCAATTGCAATCTAAACTCACCACTTGCAACAGAGCCAGATAGCCGGCTCCCACATTGTCAAAGTTGATTTTAACATTCTTCCAGCGGGCACTGTCATTCAAGCTCAGGCAGTCAGACTTGTTGTTGACGACTTCGCTAGGGAAGGGCTCATCCGTGGTGGCATTGACGCAGTAGTAGTACTTGCCCGCAAACAGGTTGACACCCATGATGCTGAAGATGAGCCAAAATATGAGGCAGACCAGCAGCACGTTCATGATGGAGGGGATGGCTCCCAGCAATGCATTCACCACAACCTGGGGATGTCGAAACACACAGTCTGACTCAGAACTCACCGTTTTCTCAAATCAAAGTCTGTGCTAAAGAAGGATAACTGGCCATTACAATTATCTTATCACTTAGCTGTCAGAAGCACATGTGGTCAACTGACTGGATTGAGCCAAAATGTTTATGCTTTCAGAACAAATACCAAGACTGAATCAAAAGTTAACAGTGAAGCTGTGTAACTCAGAGCTGTGATTAATAAACAGTATCTGCACACATAAAGCTCTTAACACCATACATATCTACTTAACAACATGACAGTTGGAAAGAAGAAGGTGGATAGGTGAAAAGGCTACCATTTGAAAGGTAAAAAAGCAAAACAGAAAAAAACCTTAGAGAGGCGGGATGAAGTCACAACATTTTGTTTGACTGTAAATGAAAAAAAGACACACAACAAAGAAAAAAATTACAGGTCAAAGGCACCACGCAAGCAATGCCAGAAAAACAATGCCTGAGAACAGCTATATACAGCAATCCATTAACACAATGTGAAGAAAGTCATGCAGAGAGAACAATTACAGTGTCCAACTGTAAGGAAATGATACATTTACAGAAGTTTTAAAAGCATGCAGTCTTACAGACAGGCCCCCTAAAAAGCTAAAACCTTCTTACAATACCTCTGTAAAAAGATTTATCAAGTAACATTAAAATATTGAAACACGAAAGTAAAAAAAATATGGGGGCATTTTCCCTTCAGCATATCTAAAAGCATATCTAACAAAAACACTGAGAATGTCTATACAGCTTCAGCGATACAGAGAACAAAAAGAATGTCATAAGAATTCACCTTTCTAAGGAAAATAAAGACGTAGGCTGAAAGTTCAAATGAGCATTTTTACATACCGTTTGCAAAATAAACCTATTTACGTTACATTGCCCAGAGTTAGATGATAGCAATGATATCGCTACCAAAAGTCTTTATAAGTCTTGGTCATACTGTTTTTCTTAATGGAGGATTATATGTGGAATGAAACTGGGTGCTCATTGACTAATGATCTGACAAGTCATTAATCAGTGAGCACATGCTCAGAACCTGGTGGCTGTAGTTCAGGAGGTAGAGCTTCCTGTAAAAGGGAAGTTTTTCCATCCCACTGTCGCCAAAGTGCTTGCTCATAGGGGGTCATATGATTGTTGGGTTTTTGTCTGTATGCATTATTGTAAGGGTCTACCCGACAATATAATGCACCTTGAGGCAAGTGTTGCTGTGATTTAGCGCTGTATGAATAAATTAGAAGTGAAAATTGAATTGAATAGAACAGGTCATCTACTAATCAGAAAGTTGGTGGTTTGATCTCAGGTTGCTTTTTAAAATTTAGAGCAGGTCATCATCTTTGCATGACACAGCCAGCACTCAGGTTGCAGTTAGTTATTTATATATTTTTAGGTTCTCAGACAAATCAAGCCAGAATACACTAAATTTTCTTTAAAAAGTAGAGACTTCTTAGTCTTGTTAGTAGAAACAACACGAAGCAATCATAGAGGAAAGCTCAGCTTGGGGTCGTGACATACCACTGTACTAAGTGATAGAAAGTTTGAAAGTAGCCAATCCAAGAGCATTATTCATCTCGGGCAGTCCAGTATTCCAGAATCGTAACATTTTACTGCCCGTAGCTCTCTCACGTATTTCGGGCATATTTAGGGTTTAAACTATAAAAATAGGGATTTATATGCATGTCAGAAATGTGTGTTTTTAACAATTTGCAGGTGCTCAAGGCATCGACTGTACTAACTAACAAGAGAGTGGTATTTTTTTCCCTTAACTATTGGTACATAAACAGATAAAAGTAAAACTGAATTCCATCATATTTTACAATTTAACTGAATATCTGAAACCTAGACATTTTGAAGCATATGGAAGATGTAATTGGTTGGTGTGAGAATTGATCTTAATTCTTTTTTTTCAACTTGCCCACAAACAGTATTCCTGCTGTTCTTACCCTCATGCCCTCAAACCGAGACAAGGCCCTCAGGGGCCGTAGAGCTCGCAGTGTCCTCAGAGATTTGATGGCACTAAGCTCAGAGTAGCCCAGAGCATTTGCTACCAGGCTGACCAAGGACACCTGAGAGGAGATAATATCAGATAAGCAGGGTGAAGGGTGAAAAATGAAAGGATTTCACTTGCTCTGTGCTATAATGAGTGTTAGAAAAACAACTTCAAGTAAAGAAATGACAGAACAATAAGTTAACTACAATTATGTCAGCATGGCTGTTATTAAAGTTAATTTTCTTTCTTGTCAAATGTTTAATGAGCTGGCTTATGTTATCACAAAGAATGGAGGGAAGAAGATTCAGCTGACTTTGCTAACTTAAGTCTTGGTGTGGGCCATGGTAGCGGTCTGTTCCAGTTACCAGTCCATATGCTGTTAAGGTGCTTTCTGGTTCTATTGTCTCATTGTACACCAGATTGGAGGCTTAATTTTAATAAGAGCGAACACTGAATATACTTACGTCTACAATTAAGAAGTCCAGCCAGCACCAGGCATTGGTGAAGTACTTGACAAAGCCATATGCCACCCACTTTAACAGCATTTCAAGGATGAAGACGTAAGTGAACACTTTGTCTGCGTACTCTAGCACGGTTTTGATGGTCCGCCGCTGCTCGATGTAAATGTCCTCAAAAGCCTGTGCAGCATGGAATATTTTATAGAAACTTTAGATAGAAATAGTGAAGTGTGAAATAAGTGATTCATCAAAGATCTATTCAGAATGTTAACAGGTACAGTAACTGCTTAGAGAACTGAAGCTGTCCTAAATGTGGTGCTTTCAGACTGTGAAATAAAAACAGAAAGTATATAAAAGCAAGCCAAACGAGTGCAGTGAAGAACAAACTCTGTTCATAAGACAGACCCCAGCAGTGTTTATCAAGATGTCTAACACCCACTCACCAGTGCTCCACTGCTCAGCAGAATCATGAATATGATGAAGGATTCAAACCAGTTATGCTCTACTATGATAAAGCAGGTTTTCCTGAGTGTCCACCAGCTCTTAAACTTGTCTCCCTCCTCACTGATCTGGCAGCACTGGAACCTGCGCACACAGCCTGCAGGCACAGAGAAAACAGAATGAGAAATGAAACCCAGGTATCAAAACTCCATGGTGAATCAACACATAAACACGGCCCCACTGGATAACATATTGCGGGACTGCTTTCTGTTATCCAGATAAGTTATATGAATACGAACTGCATGCCTTAATACGGTAAAGGTTGTTGCTAACATTTTAGCCAACAAAATCCCAGAATAAACTGAATTTTCACTGCTGTTACAATAATTGAGCCTTTTGTTGTTATTTCACATAACACTGCTTCTGTCCTGTTCATGACTTCTTGAAGTTTCATTGTGATCAGGGTCGACCCTCCCCCCACACACTGTTTTTATTGAAGAATTTTCATATTCTGTGATTGACTGCAATAAGTTGTGGTGACCAAATGGTTGCCCAGGGGTTGAGGGTGTTGTATTCTGTTGTATTTGTATTGTGTTGTATTTCTGGGTGCTACTTTGATTGCAAAGCTGTTGCTCAGATTAGCTGGTGAGAGGCAACCAGTTTCCAAACATTTAGGTCTGACTCGGACCGACTGGATTCACTTTCACACAGATTGGAGTCAGTTTGTGCCAATAAGTCCATATTATTGGCACAGTAAGTCACTGGAGTAGTCCATCCAACTCAAATAGTTGTCAACTGGTTGTACAGTCGTAGCCAAAAGTTTTGAGAATGACACAAATATTGGAAATTGGAAAAGTTGCTGTTTAAGTTTGTATAATAGCAATATGCATATACTCCAGAATGTTATGAAGAGTGATCAGATGAATTGCATAGCCCTTCCTTGCCATGAAATTTAACTTAATCTCAAAAAAAACCTTTCCACTGCATTTCATTGCTGTCATTAAAGGACCTGCTGTGATCATTTCAGTAATCGTCTTGTTAACTCAGGTGAGAATGTTGATGAGCACAAGGCTGGAGATCATTATGTCAGGCTGATTGGGTTAGAATGGCAGACTTGACATGTTAAAAGGAGGGTGATGCTTGAAATCATTGTTCTTCCATTGTTAACCATGGTGACCTGCAAAGAAACACGTGCAGCCATCATTGCGTTGCATAAAAACGGCTTCACAGGCAAGGATATTGTGGCTACTAAGATTGCACCTAAATCAACAATTTATAGGATCATCGAGAACTTCAAGGAAAGAGGTTCAATTCTTGTTAAGAAGGCTTCAGCGCATCCAAGAAAGTCCAGCAAGCGCCAGGATCGTCTCCTAAAGAGGATTCAGCTGCTGGATCGGAGTGCCACCAGTGCAGAGCTTGCTCAGGAATGGCAGCAGGCAGGTGTGAGTGCATCTGCACACACAGTGAGGCGAAGACTGTTGGAAGATGGCCTGGTGTCAAGAAGGGCAGCAAAGAAGCCACTTCTCTCCAAAAAAAATATCAGGGAGAGATTGATCTTATGCAGAAAGTATGGTGAATGGACTGCAGAGGACTGGGGCAAAGTCATATTCTCAGATGAAGCCTCTCTCCGATTGTTTGGGGCATCTGGAAAAAGGCTTGTCCGGAGAAGAAAGGGTGAGTGCTACCATCAGTCCTGTGTCATGCCAACAGTAAAGCATCCTGAGACCATTCATGTGTGGGGTTGCTTCTCATCCAAGGGAGTGGGCTCACTCACAATTATGCCCAAAAACACAGCCATGAATAAAGAATGGTACCAAAACACCCTCCAACAGCAACTTCTTCCAACAATGCAACAACAGTTTGGTGAAGAACAATGCATTTTCCAGCACGATGGAGCACCGTACCATAAGGCAAAAGTGATAACTAAGTGGCTCGGGGAACAAAACGTTGAAATTTTGGGTCCATGGCCTGGAAACTCCCCAGATCTTAATCCCATTGAGAACTTGTGGTCAATTCTCAAGAGGCAGGTGGACAAACAAAAACCCACTAATTCTGACAAACTCCAAGAAGTGATTATGAAAGAATGGGTTGCTATCAGTCAGGATTTGGCCCAGAAGTTGATTGAGAGCATGCCCAGTCAAATTGCAGAGGTCCTGAAAAAGAAGGGCCAACACTGCAAGTACTGACTCTTTGCATTTGTCATGTAATTTGAAACGTATGAAGTTCTTGTAATTATATTTCAGTACATCACAGAAACAACTGAGACAAAGATCTAAAAGCAGTTTAGCAGCAAACTTTGTGAAAACTAATATTTGTGTCATTCTCAAAAAGCAAGGTTGCACTTATGTCACCTCACAGTTTAACAGCAATCGCTATCCTGTAGCAACTACATCACTATTTGTGGAGGAATTTTGGGAAATCTATTTCAGACCTATGATGTTCTGGCTCGATTCTGAATGTAAGTAGTGAATGGGAATTTTTATGTATGCAGATGGCAACAGCGAACTTAGAAGATGCTGTTTAGTAGTTGGGACCAAAGAAGAGCTTTGATGTAATCCCTTTTTGATCCAACTGAATGTGTTAACAAAATTACCCACAAGAAATCAGTCAGCTTTTTTTGTTTGAGGGGTTTTATTTTGTAAATAACCTTAAAGTGACTGAAATAAATATCCAAACATCCAGAAATGTCCTAATGTCATTAATTATTGATTTCAATCATTTTTTTACGCAAAAACTGATAAACCAACCAAGCTTACTGCTCTAGATCTGTGACCATGCTTCACTGCAAACTGTTAAAGTGGTGTGATTCAAATCAAAGTCACATGTTAAGCATGCCTGTTTAGCTCACAACCTGAGTAGGCAACCAGATGCCACAAGGCTGAATGCAGTGGCCCAGGGTTGGTTCTGACCCAAGGCCCTTTGCTGTACATCTTCTCCCACACACTCTCTGCTTTCCTGTCTCTCTTCTATGCTATCTTATGAAAATGCAAAAGCTTAAAAAAATTGAAAAACAAAATCAAAGGAGTCCACAAAACTTTCAGGCAGCATACAGAATTCAGTTCAGTTTATTTTTTTTCACCAACATTTCATAAAATCTTTCCATGCAGTTGTTTGAAAATCCACTGAAAGTTAAAATATGATTGCTCACTGAAAGGGTCTTAATGTTCTATTTGACATATTAGTAACATAGAATAGCGTTAAAATATGTTGTTCTTTGTTGTTAATTCATTCGGGGTCTTATGCTTTCATCTGCTGCTATGATTTACGCACACTCATAATGCAAGTCATAATATATTGCTTACATCTGTTATATGCATATTCACGATTGTACTGGAGGTGGCTCCAGTAGTGGTTTACACACCTAACAAGCAAAATATCTCTGCCTCGATCCCAGGAGGAGACACAAATCCCCTCAGGAAGGCCACGCGACATAAAAATCTCCCAAATTAAATAGTCAGAGCTACCCGCTGTAGTGACCCCTTTATGAACAGCAGAGCTGCTGAAAGTAGCTTTAATGGTACTAAAGGTATGTCAGATAAAATGTCAGGTTACATTACAAAACAACAGAACCCCACAGACCACATTTTTATCTGTTCCGCTGAGCATTTGAATTCACTGTCACTCAGTTGTTAGTCAGACAGACCTGTGCTAAGCACAAGCAGTTAATGCGATTTACTCCAAGTCTTGAAATGTGCTCTGGAAGTGTTTTGTCTCCCCATCTTCCTCGCTCTGGTCCACCTTCCCACTTTCCATCATCATCCCTGCCTATCACCCTTGCATCCCACTTACCCTCTGTAAAGCAGGCTTCTGGGTCCAGTGACTCCTCAGGTTCCAGCTCCACTGAATCAACCCCATCTCCAGGGGGGCGGATATCGACTGTGCTCCCCTCCGATGAGCTCAGTGGCTGGGGCTCTACGTCGAGCTTCTGCATGGATGAGGAAGGACACGAGAGGACAAAGTCACACTACAATGCATCACACTGAAGTCCCTTGGTTATAGGAGCCAACCTTCTGAGCTGGTTATCATTGTGATTCTCCAGTCACACGTACCCCAGTGCCACGATTGAATACCATAGTGTGAGGACTAGGCACTGTAATAGCTCACAGAGTTGGGCTCTTTAAAGTCATTGTATCATCATCATCATCACATGCAGCATCGATCAAATGTACCTACAGGCTTAGGAATTAGATTTATCTGATGGCTCAAATCAGAATACGTGGCATGGGGAAGTTGGCGTTATGGAAATGCACTGTGGGTACGTTTGATGTGACCTCAGTTCGAGGAATAGTTCATGCAGTATTCCAGTGCATTATCAATCCAAGCCTGAAATAGTACCAAGCAGAACGTGTGCTCCAGTGTTTTCATGTCCACTGAAACTGACTCAAAATCAATTTGTTAAAGATATTTATCCCATTTCTTTTCTAAAAATTATGATCTGAAATTCTTTTCCCACCCTCAATCCTAAAATCCACCTTCAGAACTGCCGCTGAAAATTTTCCTCAGTGACATGAAAACACCATTTATTTCCATTCCTTGAAAGCAGTGTACAAGCTCCTTCTGTTTGTGTTGAAGTAGACGGAGAACCACATTAGCTTACCAGCAAAAACCAGTACTGTGCACTGTTTATAAGACAGCATGTGGTCTGGCAGGTATTTTTTGGGTTCCCATTTGTAAAACATCCGGAATTAGCATCCACACATACCCAGAAACATCCAGGACTAAGATTTGTGTCCTCCACCTCAACCTTCTCTCTGCCCTCCTTACCGTGAATTATGCACACTGCTAACGCTTTTCTAAAACCCTCACATGCAGTGATGTCCATTACAAAATCATCTGCATATAGTGAGACTTTTTGGGTGACGCAAGGCTTCCTGTCTGTTTTCTTTGGGCAGAGATGGTGTTGTTTCCTCATGTCGGTCTGACAGTGCAGCAGCCCTGATTGCCGTGGGACCCAGCTAATACGGCATGGGAATGATGGAAGCATGCTGCTTGCAAGTGTTTTCTGGAAGGGTGGTTTCCTCCCGCTCTATTTCTCACCTTTAATAAGAAACCCATGTTACCTCTTCTGGATGTCAACTACATACAAGGCTTTTAGTCTTAACCTAACATATTTTTATCGGGATAATAACTGGTAGACTTAATTATCAGGTGATGAAATATTTGCAGTGTAACAAAAGTCGATAACACAGGGGCAGAAGCGCCAACAACAGAGGTGGCTTCTTAAGCATGTATATATAAAGCATTTGCCCTCATTTACATAACTCTGATTCAGTATAACCAGCCATGTGTTACCTGTTTTACCACCCTGCAAAAGTCATCATTTACACATCAGCATTTCTTTATTTTCTTCTCGGAAAGAATTCTGTTAAGAATCTTTCATCATTCCGCTATTACTCAAGTAAGACAAAAAACAAGTTTTTCATGTATGTATGCATGGGCTATGAACCAGACAAATGAATTTTGTCCAGCTAAAGCAAAATTCATTTCCCCATTCCATCTTTTTCCCCCTTACTCCTCTTCATTCTCCTCTTCCTCTCTTCCTTCATTCTCAAGCTCGGAGTGTTTGATGCCAATCAAGTCCCAAAACCAAGTCAAAAACCAAGCAATGAAATCAAAAGCAAACGTCATGTTAGATGAGTTTATCTATCAATGGAAAAAGAGGTGGTGTTGCTCATTCTTAATGGTTTGGAACTGCAATACAGCCTGATGCTCAGAGATAAATTATGAAAGGGGCGGGTGGGGTAGGGGGGGGTTACAGAAGGACTCAGAGGTTACAGCAGTGAGTGCCCTGCTGTTTGGGAAAGGGAGGGGATAAAGCAAAGAAGGAGGGGTAGGGTGGGGTAGGGGAACGGAGGGCAGACCAGGCAAAGAACAAAAATGGGCAATCCATTGAAGGTATGACAAAAAAGTAAGTGTGTTGTTTGTCTGTAAATGGCATAGGCAGTCCTCATGGTTAGTGCTATGGTACAATAAAGAGGTCTTACAATTCTCCTCTCACTGAAAACCTTGAGAGCGCCTGTGACACCGCTGCAATAACAAACGGGGGGTTAAACAAAGTAAGTCATACACACCAAAAGCTAACATACAACCTCAAATCTGTTTTCACTGGTCAGCCCACAACACACAACAAGGGGACCACTTATCCTCAGAGAATATGACTTTAGCTGTCCCCAAATACACATTTCCTAACAGCAATGCAAAAACAGTGGGTTGACACGTCTCACACAACGCATACACAATAAGAACATCCACCAACCCCTCACCGGTGTAGCTCCT